>NW_016107383.1:4699394-4924011 GCF_001604975.1 Cebus imitator | reverse complement strand
CACTATGTTGCTCAGGATGGTCTTGGACTTCTGGACTCAGGCAGTCCTCCCACCTTGGCCTCCCAAAATACTGGTATTACAGGCATGAGCCACTGTCCCTGGCCTGATGTTTTGATCTATGTACATATTGTAGAAAGATGCAATCAAGCCAATTAACATATGCTTTGCCTTACCAATCTATTATTTCTTTTTCTGATAACAACATTAAATACCTGTTCATTGACCTCAGGGATCTTATGTTCCCTTAAGGTATTACACTCTGTTATGTTTCATTAGAATTACCAGCCAGAGTCTGGTGAGGGGTTACTTTATATTGGGCTAAAGCCTTCATGGATAAGTTGGCATGAACAGGAACCTATACAAAGTGAGGTATGAGCCATGCAGCTCTGAGGGAAGAGAATTCTAGGGAGAGGGAAAGCAAGTGCAAAGACTCCTAGGCAGGAGCTTGCTTGGAAAGGTGAGTCCATGACCAGGTGGCCCACAGGGTGGGGACAGAAGAAGCCTGGAGCCCCAGACTGCAGGGATATGTGGGCAATTGTGAAGGTTTTAGAATCTCTACTGCATGCCTTGCCAAAAAATTCTTAGCTAGTAAGTGGCAGACCTGGGGAAAACTTTGTATTCAAATTTGAAATCTGAGACAATGGCACACGAAGAAAGCTTCTAAGGGAAGAAAATAAGTCTCTTCATGGCCCCTTTAAGCACCACAACAAGGCCCCACTATTTTTTCTTCTCAGTGCCACTGGGAATCCAGAATAACTAGGATCTGTCTGGTTCCAACTCACCTATGAAACCAGCTCATGTTCTCAGTCATTTCTCCTTTTCCTTTTGCTCAAAACCTCCTAATGGGAAAACAAAAAGAAGAAATCATATTCCCTGTGCTCTCTGCTTTAGCCACTTGTTAAAATTTAGTTCTAATGAAGCTCTGCCATGCTTTTCAGTTGTGCTAAGATGAATCACTTGGACACCTTTGTTTTCCTCTTTCTGCAAAAATAAAGATACTGATGCTATTAATATTTTCAAAGTCTGCTTTTTGCCAGAAACATGAGGTAACAAGTATAGAATTGTTTTGGTCTCTTTTCAGAAAGATTATATGTTAACAATATTCATTAAGTAATTTTATGTCCCCAGCCTGTGCTAGGTATCATGGAGCATGAAAAAAAGTAAAATGCCCAGATCCTGACCACACAGAACTCAGAATTCTGTTCAGGGACAGAATATGCATCCAAAAGCAGCACCAAGGGTTTAAGGTCCGTACCATTAAGAAAAGGGCCACAGTGATGTTGCCAGGTCCCTTAGGCCCAACTCCCCAATTAGGTCTAGGAATTAGCTGACATCTGGCTAGGATTTAGGCTTCTCTGAATTAATAGGAAACCTTGGTCCCAATTTCTCCCTTCAAGGTGTATAAACTCTCCATATATATTTAAAAATCCCATCAGATTTTAAAAGTATAAGAAGAATGCTAAGATCATACAGTTCCCTTAGTGAAATTAGAAGCACTCATACCTATATATATTCTGTTCAACAAGGCAAGTGAAAGGGCTATTTTCTAGTGATTTTTTAAGACACCCTAATCCACCCCCTACCCTCAACATTTCCCACTGACTCAACCAAAGTGCTTACAATTTCCACTTTTTGTGTTACTTCTTTAGAATAAATATGTTGTTTATTGAAAGTCTTTGTTAGAAGGTAAGCAAGTTACTAAGAAATAACTCATTGACTGATTAGCATGGATTAATATATAATTTTCAAGGAGGGAAGTCTTAGGAGACTGTAAATATGAAGGCTTTTGGAATAAGAGATAATGTTTAAGAAAACTGGAACAAAGACCTCAGAATCAGAGAACCTAAAATATTCATGAGACACATTAAGAACGGGTACCTGTTGGTGAAGAGGAGAAAAGAGAATGCTAAGGAAAGATAAGAGTACATGAGACCTTGTAGTACAGTTTGAAGTCAGGTAGCAGGATGCCTCCAGCTTTGTTCTTCTTGCTTAGGATTGTCTTGGCTATGCAGGATCTTTTTTGGTTCCATATGAAGTTTAAATTAGTTTTTCTAATTCTGTGAAGAGTATCAATGGTAGTTTGATGGGGATAGCATTGAATCTATTAATTAGTTTGGGAAGTATGGCCATTTTTGTGATATTGATTCTTCTTATCTATGAACATGGAATATTTTTCCATTTGTTTGTGTCCTCTCTAATTTCCTTGAGCAGTGGTTTGTAGTTTTCCTTGAAGAGGTCTTTCACATCCCTTGTAAGTTATATTCCTAGGTTTTTTATTTTCTTTGTAGCAATTATGAATGGGAGTTCACTCATGATTTGGCTCTCTGTCTATTATTGGAGTATGGAAATGCTTGTGATATTTGCACATTGATTTTGTATCTTGAGACTTTGTTGAAGTTGCTTATCAGCCTAAGGGGATTTTGGGCTGAGACAATGGGGTTATAATGCCATACATCCTATGACCACCTGATCTTTGACAAACCTGACAAAAACAAGCAATGTGTAAAGGATTTCCTATTTAATAAATGTTGTTGGGAAAACTGGCTAGCCATATGCAGAAAACTGAAATTGAACCTCTTTCTTACACCTTATACAAAAGTTAACTTAAAATGAATTAAAGACTTAAACCTAAGACCAAAAACCATAAAAACCCTAAAAGAAAACCTAGATAATACCATTCAGGACATAGGTATGGGGAAACACTTCATGACTAAAATGCCAAAAGCAATGGCAACAAAAGTCAAAATTGACTAATGGGATCCAATTAAACTAAAGAGCTTTTGCACAGCAAAAAGAACTATCATCAGAGCGAACAGGCAACCTACAGAATGGGAGAAAATCTTTGCAATTTATTCATCTGACAAAGAGCTATTAATATCCAGAATCCAAAATTTACAAGAAAAAATAACCCCAGAAAAAAGTGGGTGAAGGTTATGAATAGCCACTTCTCAAAAGGAGATATTTATGGGCCAACAAACATATGAAAAAATGCTCATCATCATTGGTCATTAGAGAAATGCAAATCAAAACTACAGTGAGATACCATCTCATGCCAGTTAGAATGGCAATCATTAAAAAGTCAGGAAACAACAGATGCTTGAGAGGATTTGGAGAAATAGGAACACTTTCACACTGTTGATGGGAGTGTAAATTAGTTCAACCATTGTGGAAGACAGTGTGGCGATTCCTCAAGGATCTAGAACCAGAATTACCATTTGACCCAACAATGCCATTACTGGGTATATACCCAAAGGATTATAGATCATTCTACTATAAAGACATATGCACACATACGTTTATTGCAGCATTGTTTGCAATAGCAAAGACTTGGAACCAACCCAAACGCCCATCAATGATAGACTGGATAAAGAAAGTGTGGCACATATACATCATGGAATACTATGCAGCCATAAAAAGGATGAGTTTGTGTCCTTTGCAGTGACATGGATGAAGGTGGAAGCCATAATTCTCAGCAAACTAACATAGGAACAGAAAACCAAACACTACATGTTCTCACTCCACTCTCACTAAGTGGAAGTTGAACAGTGGGAGGGGAACACAGGGAGGGGAACATCACACACTGGGGTCTGTCAGGGGGTGGGAGGTGAGGGGAGGGATAGCATTAGAATAAATACCTAATGTAGATGATGGGTTGATGGGTGCAGCAAACCACCATGGCACGTGTATACCTATGTAACAAACCTGCACGTTCTGCACATGCATTCTAGAACTTAAAGTATAATGATAATAGTAATAAAAGAGTACGTGAGACCAACTCTAGCAACTTTCCAATTTTGCCTAGGGCTGCTCTGGTTAATTCCTCTGCTTTATATATAGAGAAACCATGGTCCAGGGCATTTAAGTGACATTTCCATGTAGACTCAGTGAGTAAGTGGAAGAATAAAGATTAGAAATCTAGATTACCAACTCCACACCTGCTTTGCTAAATTAAAAAAAAGAAAAGAAAATGCAATGGCTCTGAAGATTCTTTGGTTAGGGTTTTTCCAGATCCTATTTTCCAGGCTTTTTGGTCTTTGAATGAAAGTTTTTTGTTGTTTTTTTTTTTTTTTGCTACTATGAATATTTACTTAAGAAAAGGCTATTAAACAGGGCTTGCCTTGGGATTAGAATAAAAAGAAATGTAAATCCCTGATGAACTACATCTTAAAATTCAGAAGTAGAAATGTTCTCATGATCAGAGGGTGGTGCAATATGCAGACATATTTCCTCTTTTCTTCCCACACTCATCTTAAAAATAATACCAGACAATACTAGACATCAAAGCCAGCCAGCCGAGACAGGAGGAAGTGACTATTCAAACCAGGGAGGAATTCAACAAGGTAAGTCCCTAACAAATAAGTTCTGGTGATAAATGGAACAAAGCCGTCACTGAATTGATCAATGTCTCAAGAAACATGGGTCCCACCCACAAGCATCATGAAAAGTTTTCCTGATAATGCCAGTGGTTGAGTCAGTGTTGTAGAAGAACATTTTCTTGAGTCCTATAATTTTTTTATGCTCAAGAGAAGACATTGTAGTACAATGGAGGAAAAATAGTGCTTGACTCATATAGATCTGTTTTTTCAATTCCTGGCTTCAGTATAAATAGCATCAAAAAGAAATGGGAAAGCACAAAATATTAATTTTATTTGTTTTACATATTTCCCAAGAATTAAATACTTAGACCCTGTGACTCAGAAATACAATTACAGAAAGAATTACAGACATAAAAAATGTAAAATAATGTTTGCTGTAATATTATTTGAAATGTTATAATTATTGGGAACAATGTAAATGTCAGTATTTCTTAAGATGCTTCGGGCTGCAAGTAACAGAAAACAATTTAAAATGGCTAAAAAACAAGAAAATTTTATTATTGTATATGTCAAAAACGTCATGGGGAAAATGTATTTCAAGAGTTGATTAATGTATTAGTTCAATGATTCATGAAGAATGATGGTTGCTACTATCATTTTCCTCTACTTGGCATATAAACTGTTCTCACAGTAACTCTACTCATCAGTATATGGTCCCACAAATACAGGCTTCATAACAATATTGAGCAAAAGAAGAAAAACATTTTTTTTTAGACTATGGAAACACCTGTTGGGAGAAGCAGCATAGGAGAAAGAACTTACAGAGTGCCTACATAAATTGGTTATGAGTAACACATAAACAAGGAACAACAAACTGCAGAAGGCCACAGGAAGCCTCTAAGGAGGAAGGCCTCTCCCTGTCTCATGTTCTGGTGCAGGGTGACCTAGGCTCTGTTACCATAAACATTGTGCTCAAGGACATAAAGCTCTTTTGTAGCATTATTATGTAGCCAGACTTGTAGGTTCCTTGTAAGGCCCATGTTCCATCAGCTGCACATAGATAATAGGCTAAAGATAACCACATGTTCTTGTTTTGTGAAACTCCCACACTGCCACTGTTATCAATTCTTAGAATGACACACCAGTTTAGGCTCACTGATTCACTTCCGGCTCACTGATTCACTCCACCATCACTCCACCCCTACCCTATAGATCAAAGTGATTGTAAACAATAAACAACACTGTGGTTGATCAGAACTCGGGGCTTCACTATCTCCTCCAAAGTAAGAAAGTGTTGGCCCCCGATCCCACTTTTAATCTTTTTCTCATTCCTTTGTCCCACCAAACTCGGGGTACCCACAGGTGATGTAGGGCTGGTTCCCTACAACACATTTCCAAGAAACCTCTATTAGGATTCTTCTCATTTCCCTTTAGCCAGAATCATATAACATATACATTCCTAAGCAAATGCCAAGCTAGAGGTATGGGATTCTCTTATCTGGCCTAGGAAACCACATAGCCTATTAGTGAAAGTGGATCACTCAAATTAGAGCTGAGATCTGAAAGGAATAGGAATAGACATGACATTGAAACATTCTATACTTTGATTAAAAAAATAACATTGATGTATGGTAGTTACCTCCAATGAATAAGATTGAGAGGTCAATGAATGAAAATATGAGAGAGGTTATGCTGTGATAACAAATAGATCCTGAATTTCAGAAGTTTAATGAAATAACAGTGTAAGTTTTCTTTCACGCATATCAACAGCCTTATGTAAGTTGCCTGGCTCTCCTTAGCAGCTCATTTCCAAGCAGTAACAATAGGTTCAGGTTCCTTCTAACCCTACTATTTAAAGCATATTGCCTTCAAAATTATCGCAGAAGGCAAAGAGAACATGCTGACTGTGTAGGAATTTTAATGGCAGTCTTAGCATCGGGTTACATTGCTTTCACTAACACTCCTTTGGCCACAATGCAATTACATAGTACCTCCTCTAAATGCAAGAGAAACAAGGGAATGAAAATGAATAATAAAACTCCAATTTGGTTATATATGGTTTTGTCTTAGTCATGAGGGATTCTTAACTTGACTTTTATTTTACTTTATGCACTTGTCCCTTTTTGTTTGCAAATGGATATTATTTTGTAAATTAAAATAGTTGTAAGTAGAAAGAAAAACAATCTCTAGTTGTGTTTAATATGTTACCTGGTTATGGTAGTATTTAATAGCCATTTACCTTTTACAGAAATCCTCTCTGCCTTTTTATACCATATGAGGACTTAGACAGAGAAGAAAACTATTGTGCAAAGTCCGTAGGTTATGGACCTACCATAGAAGGCCAAGGATTCAGAATCCAGAGAAGCAAAGGAAGTCAGGACATTCAAACCAGACTTTGCTGTTGTTTGTATTTTCATTTACTTCTTCTTAGATTTATTTTTATTATGGCAAAATACACATAAAATAAAATTTACCTTGTAACCATTTTCAAGTGTGTCCTTCATTAAGCTCATTAACAATGTTGTGTAGCCATCACCACCACCTATTTCCAGAAATTTTCATCACCACAAATGGAAATGCCATACTCATTATGCAATCATTCCCCATTTCCTTCTTCCCCAAGCTCTCGGTAACCAATAATTTGGTTTTTGTTTATGTGGATTTTCCTATTCTGGATCTCTCATATCAATGCAGTCATACAATATGATGCTTCTCTGATAATGTAACATGAGTCAGTATGTGATAATGTGCTAGTTTATCTTAAACTAATCTTGGCCAGGTGCAGTGGCTCATGCCTGTAATCCTAACTTGGGAGATCAAGGTGGACAGATAACTTAAGCTCAGGAGTTGGAGACCAGCCTAGGCAACATGGTGAAACCCTGTCTCTACAAAAAAATACAAATTAGCCAGGCATGGTGGCACATTCCTGTAGTCCCAGCTACTTGGGAATCTAAGCTGGGTAGATCCCTTGAGCCATGAGGACGAGGCTGCAGTGAGCTGGGATTGCGCCACTGCACTCTAGCTTGGGTGACAAAGTGAGACTCCAAAAAAAAAAAAAAAAAAAAAAAAAAAAAAAAAAAAAAAAAAAAAAAATTAAAAAAAAAAAAAAAAGTCCTATTCAGAAAATGACTTATTTCAGTCTGAGGCCTTTAAAAATCTTTTATTTTTATCTGCAGAAGGAAAAATGAGCCACAGTATAATTGGAAGAGGTAAATATATAAACAGGAAATTACAATAATACATAATAGTAGATATTTTCATGGAACATTTGAGGATTATGAAAGAACATGGTCATCCCAAATTGATTAGCCTGAGAGAAATTCAGTAGAAGCAATCCCCAACTTTTGTATTAATGGATTAAGGAATGTTAATATATCAAAGTGGTCTTGGGGAAGAAAAATGAAGGCCGTGAAGACACCTGGAGATGCGTTAAGCGAATTGGCAACTCAATAGTCTGCTAAATGAATTTCAACTCAGACAAAACCATAGAACACACAGGATTCAGAATAAGAATGTCAAATTGAAAGAATTTGCTGTAGCAAACCTCCATCTCATTCCCATGAAACTAGGATTCATCTTTCACTTAAACCAGATTTCACCTCTCTCAAAATCTTCAGCCACAGTGAATTCACACACATTTTAAAACCTGATGATCTGTTGTCTCGTAGTCATCCTTATTCATATTTTATTTCTTATTGCTATAAGCAGATATTATCTCCTTCAAAATATAGACATGTAGAAGACATTTCATTGACTCCTAAGGGAGTGTCACTACCCCTTTCAGAAAAGGTAAACACAAGCACATCAGGAAGATGGTGAGGTAGAAATCTGTGAATTAATGTAAATAAATAATAAGATATGTCCCGGCCTAGGTTAGGATGAGGATTAATAACACAACTAATCAATTGTGCTTGCTTCAGGACGTGTGTGGTTTCTTGCCTGGGCAGCATACTCTCTTCCTCTGGTAGCTTCAACCTGTATCTACTTTCTTCATGTTCTTCAAGGTCTTGTTTGCTATATCAATCATGGCCTTCCCCATCTTCAAGCCAAGACAAGTGCAGGTAAGTCCATCTGACTTTGCCACCCAGAAGTAAACCTGGAACTAATGGACAGCTTCTTCCCCAGGCCAGGGGAATGACTCAGCATCTCTGTGGTCTCTTAAAGATTCAAGCTTCTGGGAGAGCAATTTTAGCTGATCTGAGATCACACGAAACCCACCTTGAGCGCTCAATCAGTTTATTACAAACCCATGGAGAACACCTAGTGTTGCTATCAGAGAAATGCTCCTTCTGAGTCATCAGCCTCCTACTCCTGCAGCTCCATCAACGACCCTTGAAAATAAAAAATCACCTTTGTCTCGATCTTAACCCATGACCTCAATGCCTAATCAAGAATTTTTCTATTCTTTAGCCAAATTCATATTTCCCGGTTATAGAACATTAAAAAGGAAACATCATTGTTGTATGTCCCCCCATTTTTTTGGGGGGGTGGTCATTTTCACTGTTGTACTAATGATGATTCTGGAAAAGCCATCTTTTTAAAAAATAATTACTAAATGTCCCTAATGCACATGCTGACTTTTAAGATGAGGCAAATAACAACAAAAAGACACAGACTTTCTTCTGAGTAGCAAAGAAATTCAGAAGAGTCAAATTCTGGAGAAGTTGAAAGACAGATGGGAGGGAATGTGGAATGTTACCACATATAATAGATTCAGGTAGCTTCAGGATAATATTTTCTTTAAAGAACATTCATTACACATGCCTGGAGACCAACCTAAAAACCATTGCTCTTTGGCCAAAGACAGCACAGGAAGAATATTGGGTTTCATACAAACCCATTTCCCTATGCGCATAGAGATAGATAAAAAATAAACAGTAAAAAATAACTATCATTTTTTAGGCAATCAAAAAAAAAATAGTGTGTGAGAGACCCTACTCCTTCTAATAGCTTAGAGAGGGAAAATATGTAAAACGAGACAACTGGATTTTATATTATTAGTAGAGGGAGGGAAAAATGGGTTTTGGAGCAGCGGTATTCACATTACTCATAATTGCCACAAATAGAAACTACCATGTGTGGAACATCGTGGTGGGTGAGAGAATGGGCTTTGGGGTATGCAGGCCTAGGCTTGAGTCCAGAGCCTGCTACTCACTTACCTGACTTAAGACAAGTTTGTTAACGCTTCTAAACCTCATTTTTTGACTTGTAAAATGGGGATAATAATAGCACCTATGTCATCGGATATGAGTTTTTCTGTTATTATGCTCAATTACTGCTGTGCTTATAATTGGTAACTCATAATGTTTTTGTAAGGATTGAATTAGATAATTTATATGCAGTGTCTTGCACATAAACACTCAGTAAACTTTTGTTGTTATGACTATAATACGTCTCAGTGCCATCTATCAGGATTAAAAGCTAAATAAGTTCAGGCCAGTATTTCTTAACTTATTTTTATTTTTATTAACAGGACAAGAGTCCTCTTATTTACGTCTGTCCCTTCACCACCATCAACACTATGACTGTTTAACATTTTGTCATAAAATATAGACTAATCTAGTATCAAGACAGCAAAGATGGTATAAGCCTCAATTTTCTCCACACATCTTTCTGACAACAGCTTCCAAGAGACAGCAAAGAACAAAAACAGCAAAGAAAACAGGCCCGATCAGAATTTACAAAGAAACAGTTCGTTCAATATAAGGAAGAACTCTCTAACAACCAGAGGATTCAAAATATGGAATGGGCAACCACAAACTGATAGAATCTTATGGTTGAGAAGGACTTCAAGATTATTTCTTCAGTTGTTCCTCCAGGTTTTGAATTCTTTTTACACAACTTCATTTCTTCCTACGTCATCCTCATTCTGCTTCCTTCTCAAGTGACAGAAAAACCACTCACTCCCCAAGGATGTCCTCTCGTTTTGAGAAAGATTTTCAGGATTGGCAAATGTTTATGGTAAAGAGTCAGATAGCAAATAGTTTTGACTTTGTGGGCCATGGACAGTCTCCACTGCTACCTCTGCTGCTGCTACTTTGTCAAAAACACTTTAAAAGTATAAAAACCATGCCTCATTTACAGTCCATAGAAAAACAGGCCATGGACAAAATCCCACCTGACATAGTTTTCTAGCTCCTACTCTAAATTGTGATAATTCCTCCTAGCGTTAAGCCCAAACCTAACCACTATTGGTTTAACACTTAATGCCTTCCAATTTTAACCCAAAAAGTAACCCCTCTAAATGTTTCCAACTCTTAGCCCTCATTAAGTATAAGCAAATACAGTATAATGTATCCTTAAATTTCTACTACAAGTGATTATGCTAACAACTCCTTAAGATATATGCAATGATTTTCACAATTTCCAATCAGCAAAATGGAGGCCTAAAAATGTTAAAGCACCTGCTCAAAGTTATGCAATTCGTTGGCTGCGGTGGGGTGGGAGAGGATGCAGGGAACAAAACCTAGAGCTTCAAGAAGCTCTTTGTACTCTGAGGTTCCATGTCCACTGCCAGGGAAACACAAAGACATTAGAGTCCTCTTACTCTAACAAATTCCAAAATAGCTGCCAAAACTCACAAAATATTCTCTTCTTCATGTTAAATATCCTCTGTTTTCTGTTGCTCAAATAACCACCATAGTGTTCCTTCTCCTTTAAGTAAGGTTTTTTAAAGTTTGTTCCTTCCTTAGTAGCTGCAGCCATTACTGATCTTTTCTCTTCTTAATGATCAATATACTTTTGCTCCATACCTAGGGTGTAGGATATGGATTTATGGAGACAGGCATTTAGGCATAGGTTTCTAATAATTATTCAATTCTATCTGACTGCCTTTTTAGTGTGCAAGGCACATCTATCAAAGCTTTATTTTGTTCAGTCTTAATTGTTGTGTTTTGCCTGTGTAAATATTTTATCCCCTAAATTAATGTAAATTCTTTGAACTATGCAATGGGAAAAAACAAAGCCACCCTGTAATTATGAACAATTACTCAAAATTGGATAATAGATTCTCAAATTTCCACCATTTCCAAACAAACAGAAAAAAAATCTGGAGAATGCCATGCATGGTAGGCAGCCTCTGAGATACCCCTTGGGGATTTCCACTTCTTAGCACACTGCTGAGTCATGCCTTTGTGTAACCTCTCTCTTTCAGTGTGGGCTGGACCTAATAATGGCTTCTCACAAATAAAATATGGACAACATGATGTGATGTCACTTCCGAGACTTGTTACAAAAAGACTTTCATCTTGCTGGCTCTCTTTGTTTCTGTCTCTCTCTCTTCTTTTGATTGTCTTCATCACTTGTTCAGGTGGAGCCAGCTGTCCTGATGTGAATTTCCCTGTGGAATGGTCCATGGCATGAAATTGAGGCCAGCACCTGGCCAAACCCTAGCAAGGAAGACAGGTCCCCAATCTAACTGCCTGCAAGACAATGAATCCTGCCAACACCCACATGAGCAAGCTTAGAAGTGGACTCCCTCCAAGGCAAGCCTTGACACAGCAGCTCCTGACACCTTGAGCAGAGCCTTGTATGAAACGCTAAATTGAAATCTAAGCCATGTCTAGATTGTTGACTCTCAAAAACTGTAAGACAAATGATTGTTGGTTGAAGTCGCTGTGTTTCAACCATTTGTTACACAGCAATAGGTGACTAACATCATAAGTATTTTGTCTTATCAGA
This sequence comes from Cebus imitator, assembly GCF_001604975.1. Taxonomy (NCBI): domain Eukaryota; kingdom Metazoa; phylum Chordata; class Mammalia; order Primates; family Cebidae; genus Cebus; species Cebus imitator. The sequence continues at coordinate 4,912,015 of NW_016107383.1, read as the reverse complement.
AGATAATGAGACTGCTTGGTGGTCAAGGAGTTTCCTGTGGGGTGATGATGCATTAGAATGAGATAAAGATATGGTTCCACAATGTTGTGAATGTGCTACATAATATTGAATTGCAAATTTTAAAGTAATTAATTTTATGTTCTATGAATTTCACCGCAATACTTTTTTTCAAAGGAAGTAACACAAGACATAAGCAGAGAAGGTAGGAGGAAAAAAAAGAAAGATGAAGGAAAAAACAAAAGTTTGCATAAGAACGACTAAAGAAAACAATACATCACAATAAATGAAAATTATGATCAAAATTCAGCACCAAGTTACTTGACCTAATGAATCTGTCAACTTACAAATGTGAGCAAATGTAGGCTCAGTTAGGAAAAAACAAGATGACAAAGGAGCTGAAATGTATGTCACAGCACTCAGTAAATGAAGCAGAAACTATAAAAATGTTTCGCTGTGAGGAAAAGAAATAATAATGAGGAACATAACGTAGCTGTTTTCTCAATAAATAATTCTAAAACAATTCAACCCTTTAAATTATGTGAATATATAATTTGATTCAAAAAGAAAACATTATATAGCAAAAATAAGGTAATGAAGATATTTTTATTTTAAAACCTCAATAAACTGCAAGTAAATTGTGAACTTGCTTTTTTGTTGTTCTTTAATGTACCAAAGGCCACTAAGGTAGTCTGAAATCAGGAATTCAGTTAACAAACAGAAACCAGAACTTCTACTTGTAATAAGGTAGGATATTATATTTAGTGTGGGAAGAGACAATTGTTTAAATTATTTTACAATTAGGAAATTATTTGTTAGGCAACGTATTTAGGCTACACTGTGTCTGAGAATACCATGCATGGTAGGCAGCCTCTGAGATACCCCCTGGGGATCCCCCCTTCATGTTTGCTTCTAAGAAATGTATATGCGTCTTGTACTTAATGTCAAAGCCAGGCCTTCTCTCGCCATTCATCTTGTTGTTCTTCTAGATCAGTGGTTCTTAACTCTGGCCTGGGGAACTTAAAAACTTCATGATTCTACCCTCAGAAATTCTGATTTGATTGGCCTGAAATGTGGCCTGGGCATTGGATAGGATTGACCTTTGTTCTAAACAGAATGGAGAAAGAGAACAAGCCTGTGCTCAAATTAGAAAATGTCAGAATTTGGGAAATACATTGCTAAGGATTACTCTGTTTCAATATATCCTGCAAATGTGGTTGGAAGTGATAATAAACACTATGGCCAAATAGATGTGTGTGAATAAGGGGTGGTGGGAGATGGAGAGTAAAGACTCAAAGTGGACACGTTGAATGACAGGGACATAGAGTAGGATAAATAAGGCAGGTTGGTATATCCATGTAGGACCTTACCAGTGAAAGAGATGCTTTATGGAGCATTATTTTTAAAGTGTCCACAGCCTATGTGCACAGCCATGTCAGGTCACTTATTGTTTTTTCCTGTTTGACATTGTCACTGTGTTTAGTTAACCCCAACTTATCAATATGGTCTGATATAACCATGAAACCTTAGATGGGGCTGCTGTAGGGGAATACTGAGCAATGGAGAGCAATGTGGCTGGCTCACCTTCACTTCCTTATTAACAGCCACTTGGAGGGGCTGCCTCCTAACAAAGCAGACATAGAAGTTCCAGGGGCTGCCCACTGGTGAAGTGACCAGTGGCCCAAAATTTAATTAAAGAAAGAGAGGATAATTGAAGGCCATAATACAAATCCTATTGTTAACGGAGCTAAACCTATTTGATCATACAAACTCTTAACCTTGGATGGAGATTAGCCAATCTACCACAATTTAGCTATCCAGCTGTGATCAAATTTTGCAACACATCTATATATTTATTAATGCTTTATTTTATGCAAGCACAAAAAGGTTTTATACAACTAGTTCTGTAAGCACAAAGAAGCCTCAATTCTCTGTCTTTTTTTTAAGTGTTGCAACTATCCATTGTATGAAAGGTCACTGGGGAAACCACAATATTATTCTGGAGGGAGTACTCTGTTGTCCTACCATACAAAGTGATCAGAAATTCTATAGCCCAATGACTAAACCCAAGACAATTTAGAAATCAAGGTGTAAACATCCAACCTAGGTTCCAAGTCTCAGTTATTACCCAAATTTCACACAAAAGGAGAGCGTATCTTTCAAGTATTTTGGCCAATCCACGCATATTGAATGGAAATTTAATAAATTTATTTCAACAAGAGTATATTTCTATCATCAATTTATGTTAATTAGCAAAGATTCTGAATACAGAAGCACTTATACTAGACGCCTCTGAAATACAGGCTTCCCCCATAAATGTCAGATTTGTACTGGAGAGTGATTCCAGACCGGATAGTTATCTATACCTGGGTATAACTTTATCAAATATATACATAACGTTTTATATAACAAGTCATCAAACCTACTCTCTTTCCCCTGATACATTAAAGCTGAATGTATCCTGAAATAAATAGTTCTGACAGGACCTTAAAATGTAAGTAAATGTATATATCCTTTCCTCCCCCAACCCAGATTCTCACAGACAGAAACTTGTACTATAGTGTAAAGTACACAGTTAGTGCTATTCTTATCCTATTTTGCATTGTTATAAAGAAATACCTGGCCAGGCATGGCTCACAATCATAATCCCAGCACTTTGGGAGGCCAAGGCAGGAGGATAACTTGAGCCCAGGAGTTTGAGACCAGCCTGGGCAATATGGTAAAACTCTATCTCTACAAAAAAATACAAAAAATTAGCCAGGCCTAGTGGCATATGCCTGTAGTCCCAGCTACCCAGGAGGCTATGGTGAGAGGATCATCTGAGCCCAAGTAGTCAAGGCTACAGTGAACTGTGGTCGTGCCACTGCACTCCAGCCTGGGTGACAGAGTGAGACCCTGTGTGAAAGAAAGAAAGAGAGAGAGAACGAAAAGAAAGGAAAGGAAAGGAAAAGAAAGGAAAGGAAAGGAAAGGAAAGGAAAGGAAAGGAAAGGAAAGGAAAGGAAAGGAAAGGAAAGGAAAAAGAAATATCTGAAATGGAATAATTTCGAAAGAAAAAAGGTTGATTTGGCTCACAACTCTGCTGGCTGGAACACTGGGCAGCATCTGGTGAAAACCTCAGGCTATTTCCACTCGTGGCAAAGGGGAGCTGGCATGTGCAGAGGTCACATGGCAAGAGAAGAAGTAAAGTGGAAAAGAAATGCCAGGCTCTTTTTAACAATCAGCTTTTGCTGGAACCAATACAGCAAAAACTCACTTCCCCTTCCCCACAGTGAGGGCATAAATCTATTCAGGAAGGATCCACTCCCATGATGCCAACACCTCCCACTCAGCCCCACCTGCAACACTGGGATCCAATTTCAACATGAAGCTTGGAGGGGAAAAATATCCAAAAATTGGGAGATGCTTTAAAAATATTTGAATTGAATTCTGCCATTTTACAACTCTAGATAATAAATAGGTAAAGCACCTGTATTAGTTTGTTCTCACACTGCTACAAAGAGACTACCTGAGACTGGGTAATTTATAAACAAAAAAGGTTTAATTGACTCACAGTTTCACATGGCTGAGGAGGTCTCAGGAAACTTACAATCATGCTGGAAAGTGAAGGAAAAGCAGGCATACCTTACATGGTGGCAGGAGAGACAGCGAGAGGGTAAGGAAGTGCCACACTTTAAAACCATCAACTCTTATGAGAACTCACTCACTATCATGAAAACAGCGTGGGGGAAACTGCTCCCATGATCCAATCACCTCCCACCAGGTCCATCCCTTGACACATAGGGATTACAATTTGATATAAGATTTGAGTGGGGACATAGAGTCAAACCATTTCATTCTGCCCCTGGCCCTTCCCAAATCTCATGCCATTTTCATATTTCAAAAGCAATCATGCCTACCCAACAGTCCCACAAAGTTTTAACTCATTCCAGCATTAACTCAAAAGTCCAAGTCCAAATTCTCATCTAAGACAAAACAAGTCCCTTCTACCAATGAGCCGATAAAATCAAAAGCAAGTTAGTTACTTCCTAGATATAATGGAGGTTTAGGTATTGAGTAAATGTTCCCATTCCAAATGGGAGAAATTGGCTGTAAAAAAGTGGCCACAGGCCCCATAGAAGTCCAAAACTCAGCCAAGCAGTTACTAAATCTTAAAGCTTCAAAATCTCCTTTGACTCCATGCCTCATATCCAGGGCACACTGATGCAAGGGGTGGACTCTTACAATCTTGTAGAGCTCTGCTCCTGTGGCTCTGTAGGGTACAACCCCTGTGGCTCCTTTCACAGTCTGGCATTGAGTTCCTATAGCTTTTCCAAGTGCATGGTATAAGTTGTCAGTGGATCTACCATTCTGGGGTCTGGAGGACAGTGGCTCTCTTCTCACAGCTCTACTAGGCAGTGCCCCAGTGGGGTTTCTGTGTGGGGCCTCCAAACTCACATTTGCCCTCCACACTGTCCTAGCAGAGGTTCTCCATGAAAGTTTTGCCCCTGCAGCAGACTTCTGCAGACATCCAGGTATTTCCATACATCCTCTCAAATCTAGGCAGAGATTCCCAAAGTTCAACTCTTGTCTTCTGTGCATCTGTAGGCCCAATACCACATGGAAGCTGCCAAAGTTTGGGGCTTGCACCCTCTGAAACAACAGTCCAGGCTGTACCTAGGCCTCTTTTAGCCACAGGCAAAGCTGGAGTGGCTGGAATGTAGGGTGCCATATCCTGGGGCTGCAAAGAGCAATGGGGCTCTGGACCTAGCCTATGAAAGCATTTTTTTCCTCCTAGGTCTCTTGGCCTATAATGAGAGGTGCTACTGAAAAGATATCTGACCTACCCTGGAGACATTTTCCCCATTGTCTTGGCTACTAACATTCAGCTCCTCATTACTTATGCAAATTTCTGTGGCTAGCTTGAATTCTATCCCAGAAATGGTTTTTCTTTTATACCAAATGGTCAGGCTGCAAATTTTCCAAACCTTTATGCTCTATTTTTCTTTTGAACATAAGTTCCAATTTCAAACCATCACTTTGTGAACGCATATAACTGAACACTTTCAGAATAAGCCAGGTCGTATTTTGAATGCTTTCCTGCTTAGAAATTTCATCCACTAGATATCCTAAGTCATGATCCATTCACCTACCACCAGGTCCTTCCCTTGACATGTGGGAATTACAATTTGGTATGGGATGTGAGTGGGGACACGGAGCTCCCACTCTCGGTCTCTCTCTCCTGCCACCATGTAATACATGCCTGGAGGATCTGTCCTAGGTTCTCTCTTCATGGCTTGTACATGGACCTCTTCTACAGGTGTATCTTGACATCATTTTTGCCTTCTATGTGTTTATCTCTATGTCCAATTCCTCTTTTTTCATAAGGTCAACATTCATGTTGAATTAGGGCACAACACTTTTTGAAATATAAAAAGTTTCCTTGAACTCTCTCAAATTCAAAATTCCACAGATCTCTGGGCAGGAGCAAAAATACCACCAGTCTCTTTGCAAAAGCATAACATGAGTGACCTTTATTCCAGTTCCCAATAAGTTTCTCATTTCCATCAGAGACAACCTCAGCCTGGACTTCACTGTCCATATCACTATCAGCACTTTGATCAAAACCATTCAACAAGTCTCTAACAAGCTCCAAACTTTCCTGCATCTTCTTATCTTCTTCTAAGCCCTCCAAACGGTTCCAACCTCTGCCTATACCCAATTCCAAAGTCACTTCCACATTTTTAGGATATATTTATAGTAGTAGCCCACTCTGCCAGTACCAATTATCTGTATTAGTCTGTTTTCATACTGCTATAAAGATACTTCCTGAGACTGGGTAATTCATAAACAAAAAGGTTTAATTGACTCACAGTTCCGTATGGCTTAGGAAGCCTCAGGAAACTTACAATCATGGTCGAAGGTGAAGGGGAAGCAAAGCACATCTTACAAGGCAGCAGGCAAGAGAGAGTGAGAGCACGAGGAAGTAACACACTTTAAAATGATCAACTCTTGTGAAAACTCACTCCCTATCACAAGAACAGCAGTGAGGGAAAGTGTCCCCATGATCAAAACACCTCCCACCAGGCCCTTACCTCAACATGTGGGGATTACAATTCAAAATGAGATTTGGGTGGGGACATAGAGCCAAATCATATAAACAGCTGTAGATCTAACTTGAACTCTTTCCTGCATTTTCCCTTTTTTCCTATCATAAGCAACACTATGCCAATTCTCTGGGTGTAGTTCATTTATTTTCTCATTTTAAATGGCATATTTAACAAATTTAAGATAAGAATAGACACATATTTAAAATAATCATTTCTTGCATTTTTTCCAACACAGGTAGCAATATTGTTTTTGGATGGGGTTGTAGAAATGGACTTCTTTTAGAAGTTTACCTCATATTAAATTCAATGTTGAAAAGTACCTGCAAGAAAGGCCATAAGTCTCTCTCTGAATTATGTTTTTAATCACAATATTACATATTAAATTTCTTTCTCCAAGTACTTAAGTTCATAGGGTTGGAAGCCATTTATTACTGAATAATTACCAATCCGTGATGCTGAGCATGCACAACTGGGTGAGCCCAAGACTAGCAGGTCAGGAACTCGCCTCTTGGGCTGGGCATCTTTCCCACTTCACAGAGGCTAAGGGGTGGCAGTGCCTATTCACTCCTAGAAAAGTTCCAGCCACCCTAAGACTGGACACTTCTCTGGAGCTGACTCAGAGTACAAAAAATATTAGAAATATGCCTTGGAGTGGCCCTTCTTACATGCATGAAACAAACCTTGGAGAGAGCCCTACTCTCAAGTCACACTCCACTCTTCAGCCACCAGCAGTCATTTCTCCTCTCTTCCTTTTGTCTCTGGTCCCTCCAGCTCTTTCTTTATACTCCCACTTCTGCCTCCACACAAATCCACCATATAACTCTTACTAACTGATTCAGAAAGGATGCTCATTAGCCATTAGCAAGGGGAGGATATTATTAGTTGAATTGTGTCTCCCTGAAATTTATATGCTAAAGTCCTAATCCTCAGTACCTACAATGTAACTGTATTTGGAGGTAGGATCTTTACAGAGGTAACCAAGCAAAGATGAGGACATTAAAGACTATTGACATGTTGGATTAGGACATAGAGATAAACATGGAGGAAAGGCAAAGATGATATCAAGTGATGTAAATGAGGGCCATGTACAAGCCATGGAGAGAGGACCTGGGAAAGGCCCTCTGTCTCACAGCCACTCAAAAGAAGCCAGTCCTACTGATACCTTGATTTTGGACTTCCAGCCTACACAGCTGTGAGACAGTAAATCTTTGTTGTTTAAATTACCCAGTTTGTGATATTTTGTTACAACAGCTCCAGCCAATTTATACAGGGGACTTTGGCCTTTTCTTTAGAGTGAGAGAGGGCTTTTATTAGGAATAGCAATTCCCGGGTTTTTTAAAGGGCAGAATATCAGATTACTCCAGAATGAGCCAATGATTTATCCTACTGTAACAAAGAAATATTAACCCTCTCCCCAAAAAGTTTCATTTTCATAAGAAAATATGTCACTAAGGTATACTGATAAATATTTATTTAGTCTTTGTCCCCAATTGCTGGCACAGAGCTCTTAAAAGTTTTGGAATTTCTTGAGTGATGGGAGTATCTTTTATCTTTCATAACAAGCTCCTTTCAACAATAACTAAGTTTATATTAATACATAAACCATTCAACAAGTCTCTAGGAAGTTACAAACTTTCCCTCATCTTCTTGTCTTCTTGAGGGTCCCTGGATAACTCTTGAGGGTTCCTAGATAACTTCATGATTGAGGGTGGTCTCCAGAAAGACAACAGACTGTTTAGTGAGTTGGAATGTTCGGCTCCACCCCCTGACTTTCCAGGCGAGGGAAAAGGGTCTGGAGGCTGTGTTGAATCACCTGTGGCCAATGATTTAATCAATCATGCCTACGCAACAAAACCTCCATAAAAACCACTAAACAACAGGGTTCAGAGAGCTTCCTGGTCAGTGACCACAATGAGGTGCTGGAGGGTGGCACACCCAGAAAGGGCAGGGAAGCTCCATGCCTCGCTCCATACCTTGTTCTGTGCATCTCTTCTACTTGACTGTTCCTGCATTGTAGTCTTTGTAATAGAGGGTAATAATAAGACAAGCACTTTCCTGGGTTTTGTGAGACATTGTAGTGAATCAACAAACCTTGCAAGGAGGTTGTGGGAACATTTCAACTTGTAGCCAAGTCAGACAGAAGTGCAGATAACCTGGGGACCCAGTTCTTGAGACAGCATTTGAAGGAAGGGCAGTCTTGTGGGACTGAACCCTTAAACTTGCGGACTCTGATGCTAACTCTGGAGAGTTAGTGTCAGAATAAACTGAATAGTTGGAATCTTTGGTGTTTGGAGAATAGAATTGCAGTCACAAACATGCTTATTCTGTAACACAAATAAAAAGATTATATTCCTATTGTTACTCACTCATTGACTTTAAGGGTCACCTGCTACATAGGAGGCTCTTCTTGCTGCCCCTGTAATTTGATAGAATGGTGAGGAGGGGAAACTTCCCAGGAAATCCTAGCTCCAAGGTCCCTCGGAGTCACCCTGGAGCTTGTGCTTCATCTTAAACCCCCATTTTCCTACAAAGCCTGCTTGAAACCCAACTCTCCTTAGTATCCTCTGCCTGGGCAGTGGCTGAGTGCAAACAGGAAGAGTGGGAGAATGCGGGTGAGGTCAGAAAGGAAACCAACCTTGACTTAAACTCCCACCAGCTTTCCTTTCTTCTCTCTCCTGCTCCTGTTCTTCAAGGCATTTTTCCTCCCTTTGGACAAGAAATAAAGTCAGGATGAAATACAAATTACTAGTTGTAGACCACAGCAGTTTTTAAGTCACCCACAATTCTCACCTCCAAGCCAATTAGATTTCCCTGAGCCAAGTCAATTTCCTTTCACCTTCACCATATACTTATCCTATATGAATGCCCACTCCGAATCCACTCACCACCAGAAACATGAACGTAAGCCCTCCCATCTTCTCTGCCTCTCTTATCTTCTGTTCTTTGAAATGCTCAATAGGTGTATTTTTAAGTTGCCTTGCCAGGCTTCTCTGGACTTTCTACCACAGGTTCATGGAGGTGGAGAGCTGTACAGCCTGTGCTTAGGCTCTGGGCAGGTGTGGGTTCAAATTCTTCTGTGCTACTTACTACCTATATGTCCTTGATAAGTCACTTACAGCCTCACTACTACCTATATGTCCTTGATAAGTCACTTAAAGCCTCAGAACTGGTTTTCATTTGTAAAATTGAGATTTTATTTCAACAACCCGATATTTAGACATGTTTAATTTATCAGCTAGGTTGGAGCTGTCAGTTAATATAATTAACTAAAGTCACCAAATCACATAATTTGGGGGGTAACTTTAGAACCTAAACTTCTAAAGGGGCAATTTGACTATTTTTTATTCTCATAGATATTAATGTATGATGGCTTAGAAACTTAATAGTAAAGCTAAATGGAGTAAACTCTGCAGGTAAGAAGAAACACTTTAGAATCATATTTATCCCTCTTCTCCCCCAGGGTTTTGATGGCCATGTTAGGGCCAAGTGAAAACATGATCAGACACCTGCAGAGAGACTTTCCTTTATTCCTCATTAGGAGATTTTGTTTGTAAACTTTAAAGTGCAAAATACACTACAGGTTTGTTTGATGAAAATCACATCTTATAACCTTCAATGAATTATATAAGAGATCTTTAGCATAATTCTGACGATACCCAGTTTTTGCATTACACACTGATGTAGAATTGTATTTTCTTAGTAAATATTTGTTCATTATTCTAACAGAGCACATGAAACTGGTGTAAATACATACACATTTTCAGTATAGTTATGCATCTTTAACAGTAGGGACTGGTTCTGAGAAATGCTTCATTCAGTGATTTATTCATTCAGCCAATATCATAGAGTATACTACATAATCCTAGATGGTATTGTCTAATTATATACACCTACGCTATATGGTATAGACTATTGCCCCTAGGCTACAAACCTGAACACCATGTTACTGTACTGACTACTACAGGGATTGTAATATAATGGTCAGTACTTGTGTATCTAAACAGAAAAGATAAAGTGTAAATACATTATAAAAGATAATGTATTTAAGATAATGTAAATGATAGTGTGCCCTATCTATACAGGGCACTCACCCTGAATAGAGCTTGCAGGACTGGAAGTGGCTCTGAGTGAGTCAAAGAGTAAATGGTGAGTAAATGTGAAAGCCTAGGACATACTGTCCACCACTGTAAACTTTATAAAACTCTATACTTCATATACTAAATTGATCAGTAATACTTTCTTTTTTAATAATAAATTAACTTAGCTTATCATAACATTTTTAATTTAAGAATTTTTAAATATTTTTAACTTTTTAAGTCTTCTGTAAATATACTTAGCTTAAAACACAGATTTCACAACTGTATAAAACTATTTTTTCTTTACATCCTTATTCTATAAGCTTTTTCTATTTCCTATTTTTATTTTTTTAACTTTTAAACTATTTGTTGAAAGTTAAGGCACACACATTAGCCTAGACCTACACAGGATTAGGATTATCAATATCACTGTCTTCCATCTCCACATCTTTTCCCACGGGAAGGTCTTCAGGAGGAATAACACTCGTGGAACTGTTATCTTTTATGATAACAATGCCTCCTTCAGGAATATCTCCTGAAGGACCTGTATGAAGCTGTTTTACAGTTCATTCTTTTTTTTAATAAGTAGGAGGGCTACACTCTAAAAATAACAATAAAATGTATAGTATAGTAAGCACATAAATTAGTAACAGTTATTCATTATTATTATCAAGTATTACATATTGTACATAACTGTATATGCAACAATTGTATAGGACTGGCAGGGCAGTAGGTTTGATTACACCAGCATCACCACAAACATGTTAGTAATGTACTGCAGTACATCGTTACAATGCCTGTGATATCACTAGCAATAGGAATTTTTCAGCTCCATTATAACCTTATGTGATCACCATCGAATAAACATGTGGTTTGAACATCATTTACCAAAACATCATTATGACTGTTTTTCAAATATCCAGAGTAAAACACTTTCTTATTGTCACATATAAAAATAATGCTATAAAATAATAAATAAGTAAATCTTCTGGCTCCTGTCATCTTATACAACACCTCTCCCTACACATACACACACACACACACACACACACACCCCATAGTGCTTTTATTGTTGTTACTGTTTTTAAGGAAATAGAATCATAGCATACACATTACCATGCAATGTAGATATTTTTTCATTCACCATATATACTCAATACGGCCACTAATCATAGGCATATACCTAACTTTATCTATTTTTTCAAGACTTTATGTATATATGTACATGTATTAGAAATTTTATGCACTCAAATTCATGTCAAATATTCTGATAAAATTTTTGTTCTATATTTATTTTTCTCATTATATTTTTATTTATCTACATTGCCCTCTCCTTTCCTATACTCAGATGTATTCTATTAATTGTGAATTTAAGGATTCTAACATATGGTTTTGTTTCTAAGAATTGCCAATTTACATTCTTTGTTCATTATACTGCTGAATTACATTTTCTTGCCAGCATGAATCCTAAATATTCTTTATATTATGAAGACTTTAAACTGTATCTGTATCTGTGTTGCAACTTCATTTTACATATCTACGACCTATCTGATGACTTTGGTATCTTTTGCTATATAAAGACATAAATTTATATGCATTTATATACATCTATCTTTTACAGTTCCTGAATTTCCTAGACCAATAAAAATATTTCTCCTACATTTAAATAGTAAGTATGCATACTTAATTTTTTAGTACATTTTTAATATTTAAGTTTTAAATTCAGCTAAGATTTATTTTCATATGTGGTACAAGGTGTGGCTCCCACTTCATTTTATTCCAGATGAATTAAATATTAGCTATGCTGTAACCATTTATGAAATAACCTATCCTCCATGAAATAAAATGACAACTTTGATATATATTCAAAATCCATAAATAATAGAATTTGTTTTTTGCTTCTCTATTTTATTTCTACGATTTATTTATCTGTTTAAATTTCAAAGCTTCATAGCACCTTCTAATGTCTAACAAGGTAATATCTTCATCCTGACAGTTATTTTAAAAGTTTTTTTTGCTATTTTTGTTGTTTATTCTTCTGTAAGAAGATCTTTGATGAAATTACCAAAGTTTTCTTACAATTATAATTTGAATTTCTATTATTTCAGAACTAATATGTTTTATTTATTAAATATTACCATCTAAGAATATGATATGTCTTTCTAATTATTTACATATGAATTTGTCTTTCAATAACATATTTTCCCTATGTGTTTCCTATTATATTTTTTATTAAGCTCTGATACTTTTTTCTTAAATTCATTTCTAAGTACTTTATGATTTTTGTCACCATTATAAATGAAATATTTTACTACTTTTATTTTTGGTTGACATTATTATAAGGAACAATATACTGAGGTTTTATATATATATATATATATATATATATATATATATATATATATATATATATATATATATATATGTGTGTGTGTATATATATATACATATATATATATACAGCCATCCTACCAAGTTTTTATATTATAGTTGAACCTTGAACAATATGAGTTTCAACTGCACAGGTCCACTTACATGTGAATTTTCTTTTGTCTCTACCACCCCCAACAAGCAAAATCAACCCCTCCTCTTCTTTCTTCTCAGACTACTCAACATGAAGATGGCAAGGATGAAGTCTTTTGATGATCTACCTCCACTCAATGAATATTAAATACATTTTCTCTCTCTTATGATTTTCTGAATAATGTTTTTCATTTCTATAGCTTATTTTATTATAAGAGTAAAGTATATAATACATATAACATACAAAATACTTGACAATTGGCTATGTTATCAGTAAGGCCTCTGGTCAACAGTAAGTTATTAGTAGTTAAGTTTGGGGAAATCAAAAGTTATATTTGAATTTTCTATTGCAGAGGGGGTCAGTAACCCTCACCATTTGCTGTTCAAGGGCCAATTGTAATCATACTTAATGTATTATAATCTTGCTCATTTCCCAGCTGTATAATTTTCACAGTATCAACAAACATTTTTACAAAAGTTTTACTGATTATTAAGTGAAATTATTTGAATATTTGACCATTTGGAATGATATTTATAATTATTTTGGATATCCGAGGGTAATTTTATATTCACTAAACCATTTTTACTATCTACAAATATCTCTTTTTTAAATTAATGTTAATAATCTCCAAAAATTCAAAGTGGAGAAGAACTAAATGTCAACTTCCCCGTAATATTTACCAGATGCTATATTTAAATGATATAATCATTAAAGCTAGGGAAAGGATAGCAGGAAGTGTGGGGATAGGGGAGGGATTAGCATTAGGAAAAATATCTAATGTAGATGATGGGGTGATGGATGCAGCAAATCACCATGGCGTGCGCATACCTATGTAACAAACCTGCACGCTCTGCATATGTAACCCAGAACTTAAAGTATAATAATAAAAAAGGAGAAAATAATCATAATAATTCAAGCATTTATTAGCAATCCAGGAACAAAAACAGTCATACCTCCAGTATTTATAAACTCAGTGAAGTCCCGGCATCACTTCAACATTTTTTTTTCTTCCAACTTCTTTTTTAGGTTTAGGGAAAACACATGCAGTTTTGTTACATGAGTTAATTGCATGTTGCTAGGGTTTCATGTACAATTGATATTGTCACCCAGGTAGTGAACGTAGTACCTGATAGGCAGTTTTTCTATTATAACACTCCTCCCACCCTCCACTCTCAAGTAAGCCCTTGAGTCTATTGTCTAGTGTCTTTTGTTCTAATCTTTGTTTCTATGTGTATCTAATGTTTAGTTTCCACTTAAAAATGAGAACATGAGGTGTTTGGTTTTCTGCTCCTGTGTTAATTCACTTAGGATAATGGCCTCCAGCTCCATCCATGGTTGCTGCAAAGGACATGATATCACTCTTTTTTATGGCTGTGTAGTATCCCATGGTATATATGTACATTTTCTTTATCCAATCCACCATTGATGGGCACCTGGATTGATTCCATGTTTCTGCTATTATGAACAGTGTATGATAAAAATGTAAGTGCATATGTCTTTTGGGTAGAATAATTTATTTTCTTTTGGATAAATGCCCAGTAATAACTTTGCTGAATTGACTGGTAGTTCTATTTTAAGTTCTTTCAGAAATTTCCAGACACTTTCCTCAGTGACTGAACTAATTCACTTTCCTACCAGCAATGTATAAGCATTTCCTTTTCTCTGCAGCCTCACCATTATCTCGTTTTTTTGATGTTTTAATAATAGCCATTCTGCTTGGTGTGAGATGGTATCTCATTGTAGTTTGATATGCATTTCTCTGATGATTAGTGATGTGGAGCATTTTTAAAATATATTTTTTGCCTAATTCTTTGTGTTCTCTTTTGAAAAGTGTCTGTTCATGTATTTTGCCCATCTTTCAATCAGGTTGTTTTCTGCTTGTTCAGTTGTTTAAGTTTCTAATCGATTTTGAATATTAGACCTTTGGTGGATGCATAGTTTGCAATTATTTTCTCTCATTCTGTAGGCTGTGGGTTTACTCTGTTGACAGTTTATTTTGCTGTCCAGAAGTTCTTTAGTTTAATTAGTTCCCACTTGCCAATTTTTGGTTTTGTTGCAATTGCTTTTGGAGTCCACATCTTGAAATCTGTGCCAAAGTCTATGTCCAGAATGGTATTTCCTGTATTTTCTTCTAGGGTTTTCATAGTTTTAGGTTTTATGTTTAAGTCTTTAATCTGTTCTCAGTTTATTTTTGTATATGTGAAATGTAGGAGTCCAGTTTCAATCTTCTGCATATGGCCAGCCAGTTATTCCAGAGCCATTTATTGAATAGGGGGTCTTTCTCTATTGCTTGTTACTGTCATTTTTTTCAAAGAACAGATGGCTGTAAATGTGCTGCCTTATTTCTGGGTTCTCTAATCCATTTCACTGGCCTATGGTCTTTTCTTATGCTAGTGCCATGCTGTTCCACCTACTGTAGCCTTGTAGTATAGTTTGAAGTGGGGTAGTGTGATGCCGCCAGCTTTGTTCTTTCTGCTTAGGATTGCTTTGGATACTCATACTCTTTACTGGATCCATGTGGATTTTAGAAGAGTTTTTTTAATTCTGCAAAAAATGATATTGGTGGTTTGACAAGAATACCACTGAATCTATAAATTGCATTGGACAGTATGGTCATTTTAACAATACTGATTCTTCCTATCATTAGCATGAAATGTTTTTTCATTTGTTTGTGTCATCTGATTTATTTGAACAGTGTTTTGTTATTCTTGTTGTAGAGATTTTTCACCTCCCTGGTAGACTGTATTCCTAGTTATTTTATTCTTTTTGTGGCTATTGTGACTGGGAATGCATTCAGTTTGGACATTATTGCTGTATGGAAATTCTATTGATTTTTGGCCAGGCACGTGGGCTCATGCCTGTAATCCCAACAGTTTATGAGGCTGAGGCAGGCAGATCACTTGAGCTCAGGAGTTTGAGAACAGTCTGGGCAAAGGAGAAATATAATTCTCTTCAGCCAAGAAAAAGCTAAGGGAATTTGTTACTACTGGACCCACCTTACAAGAGGTCCCTAAGGGCCATTCCATCCATGCCTGTTTCACTCACCTTTTCCCCAGGAGCCACTCACGGTCAGGAATAAATCCTGGTGCACAGCAACCTCCAGCAGGGTTCTTAGCTTCCTCTCCTTTTAGCCTAGGGCCTGTGTCTTCCCTCTGTTGACTCTCAATGTTTTCCTTCTGAAGATCAATTCAGAGTGTGCCAGTCTTCTTGATGGTCTGGTCTCTTGGTGGGAGAAGTTATTTTCTCTCTGTGTCTTTTCGGCCATCATGGCTAAATTTCCTCTAAAACTTTAAACTTTTCTTTTTTTTTTTTTAATTATACTTTAAGTTCTGGGATACATGTGCAGAATATGCAGGTTTGTTACATAGGTATGTATGTGCCATGGTGGTTTGCTGCATCCATCAACCCATCAGCTACATTAGGTATTTCTCCTAATGCTATCCCTCCCCTAGTCCCCCACCCCTGACAGGTACCAATGTATGATGTTACTCTATGTGTTCTCATTGTTCAACTCCCACTTATGAGTGAGAACATGCAGTGTTTGGTTTTCTGTTCCTGTGTTAGTTTGCTGAGAATGGTGGTTTCCAGCTTCCTCCATGTCCCTGCAAAGAACATGAACTCATCCTTTTTATGGCTGCATAGTATCCCATGGTGTGTATGTGCCACATTTTCTTTATCCAGCCTATCATTGATGGGCATTTGGGTTGGTTCCAAGTCTTTGCTATTGTGAATAGTGCTGCAATAAATATACTTGTGCATGTGTCTACAAATAGAATAATCTAAAATCCTTTGAGTATATGCCCAGTAATGGGATTGCTGGGTCAAATGGTATTTCTGGTTCTAGATCCTTGAAGAATCACCACACTGTCTTCCACAATGGTTGAACTAATTTACACTCCTATCAACAGTGTAAAGTGTTCCTATTTCTCCACATCCTCTCCAGCATTTGTTGTTTCCTGACTTTAAATGATTGCCATTCTCACTGAGTGAAAGGGTATCTCATTGTGGTTTTGATTTGCATTTCTCCAATGATCAGTGATGAGCTGTTTTTCATATGTTTGTTTGCTGCATAAATGTCTTCTTTTGAGAAGTGTCTGTTCATATTCTTCACCCCTTTTTGATGGGGTTGTTTGCTTTTTTCTTGTAAATTTGTTTAAGTTCTTTGTAGATTATAGGTATTAGCCTTTTATCAGATGGATAGATTGCAAAAATTTTCTCCCATTTCATAGGTTGCCTGTTCATTCTGATGATAGTTTCTTTTGCTGTGCAGAAGCTCTTTAGTTTAATTAGATCCCATTTGCAAATTTTGGCTTTTGTTGCCATTGCTTTTGGTGTTTTAGTCATGAAGTCTTTGCCCATGCCTATGCCCTGAATGGTATGGCCTAGGTTTTCTTCAGGGGTACCATGCTGTTTTGGTTACTATAGCCTTGAAGTATAGTTTGAAGTTAGGTAGCATGATGCCTCCAGTTTTGTTCTTTTTGCTTAGGATTGTCTTGGCTATATGGGTTTGTCTTGGCTATATGGGCTTTTTTTTTGTTTCCCTATGAAATTTAAAGTAGTTTATTCTAATCCTGTGAAGAAAGTGAATGGTAGCTTGATGGGGATAGCATTGAATATGTAAATTACTTTGGGCAGTTTGGCCATTTCCTTGATATTTATTCTTCCTATCCATGAGCATGGAATGCGTTTCTATTTGTTTGTGTCCTCCTTTATTTCCTTGAACAGTGGTTTGTAGTTCTCCTTGAAGAGGTCCTTTATGTCCCTTACAAGTTTTATTCTTAAGTATTTTATTCTCTTTGTAGCAATTGTGAATGAGATTTCACTCATGATTTGGCTCTCTGTTTATTATTGGTGTATAGGACTGCTTGTGATTTTTGCACACTGATTTTTATATCCTGAGATTTTACTGAAGTTGCTTATCAGCTTAAGGAGATTTGGGGCTGAGACAATGGGGTTTTCTAAATATACGATGATGTCATCTGCAAACAGACAATTTGACTTCCTCTCTTCTGATTCAATATCCTTTATTTATTTATCTTGCCTGATTGCCCTGGCCAGAACTTTCAATACTACGTTGAATAGGAGTGGTGAGAGAGGGCATCCTTGTCTTGTGCTGGCTTTCAAAAGGAATACTTCCAGGTTTTGCCATTCAGTATGAAATTGGCTGTGGGTATGCCATAAATGGCTCTTATTATTTTTAGATATATTCCATCAATACCTAGTTTACTGAGTTTTTAGCATGAAGGGGTTTGGAATTTTATTGTAAGCCTTTTTGGCATCTATTGAGATAATTATGTGATTTTTGTCATTGGTTCTGTTTATGTGATGGATTAATTTATTGATTTGCATATGGTGAACCAGCCTTTTATCCCAGGGATGAAAATTCTAAGAACTCTAAGGAATACTTTGCTTAAAAGTTTCACTCTTGCACAAATAAACCAAATATTCTGATGGTAAGATCGAGTAATCTTTCAGTCAAATCAATTTTTATTTTGATTTGTTACACAGCAATAGATAACTAACACAACATATATGATTATATGCTTATTTTCATTTATTTCATCTTACTTCATGTTTAGTATTTCCATTTGATATTTTTCTTTTCCCCTTATGTATATTTGCAGCTAATTTAAAAGTAGAAGTGCTTATTAATTTGGGCTTTTACTGTATGTTGCTAGTGTACTTTGGGTTCCCTTCCCATTCCTAGCAATTATAATAAAGCCTATTATTTATTAATATTAATTTTACTTAAAAATTCTTACTAAGGGCTTTATTCCCCTATTACTTCCCTCTATATCCATATGCTTCTTAGGATGAGATTTTTCATTTGCTTGCATTTTATACTTTTCCTATCCTTATTTACAGATTTAACCTCTTCCCAGCCACCTCTCAAACACCCTATTCTCATCTCTGTTCTGACTTGTTGGCTAGTTGTAGTTCATTCTCCAGAATTTTCCTCCTATAGAGTATTTGAGTGGTGCGTACTTTTAATTCTTATACGTCTATGAGTATGTTTATTTCATTCATGCTACTGGAATGGCATTTTGGCTGCTTTCAGGATCCATGATTGTATTTCTTTTATCTAAGTAGTCTATGGATGTCATTCTATGATTGGCTACTTCCTGGTTCTGCAGACGAGATGTCCAATGCCAACCTAAATCTGTGAATTAACCTTTGAAATAACTTGTCATTTGCACTTTGAAGCCTATAAAATGTTCTTTATTCTCAGATTTTAGAAATTCTATTAAGAATTACTTCAGTGTACCTCTGCCTACTCAGTTCTTTCTTCAGTTTAGGAAATTTTTCTCCTATCATTTAATGATTGCATTTCCATGAGATCTTGTTTTACCTTCTCATTATCTGTGTATTAAGTCTCCTGTGGCTGTAAGGCTCATCTTTCCCTCTCGATTTCTATTCCTTTGCAGTTTGACTAAGTGGTCTCTAAAAATTTCCTTCACTTGATCTTCCTGGCCTCTAATTTGAATGTCAGTAAAGATCATTTTTCTCTTTCAATTTATTTGCAAGAGCCCAATCATTTCCATCCTCCAGGCCATGGCTGTCTTCCAGCCCCATCATCCATTTGGCTCATGAGGAGTAAGGATTAAAGTTGTTTGGGAATGACAGGCAGCAGGATGTTTTAGCTACCATATTTTCAGAATTTCATTCTGTCTTTAGAATTTATTTCTTAACAAAGATGTGATGCTTATTCATGTCTAGCACATGATGTCAAACAACATCCTAACCCCCAATCATTTATTTACATCCTCTTACTTGCATGCAAGCAGGGCATTTTAAAATGCTGTCTATAATTAAGAGGTTTCTGATACAAGCCATATATAAAGAACAAATAATAGCTGTTGCCGATGTATAAGAATATCAATATTTAAAATTTTACTTTTTATGGCCTCAGTTTTGAATCAACTGGAAAGTACAGAAGAAAAAGTAGATGACATGACAATAGCACCTTTATTATCTATTTGAGAACATAGCTTAAATGTTGTGATAACCTCTAAAAAGACCCCTCTTTTAACTGCCTCATGTATTAACATCCTTGTGTATCTATCCCTCACCTATTGAACCTTGGCTGGCCCTGTGACTCACTTATAACCTGCAGAATATATCAGAAATGATACTATGTCCCTTTCAAGATTACGTCAGAATAAACTTTGCAATTTTCATGTTGGTGTCCTGGAATGCTCATTCTGGGGGGAACTAGCCACCATGTAAGAAGTCCAACTGCTCTGATACCACCATAATGTGAGGAAGCCCAAGCTAAGCTTATGAAGAAGTAATGATGCCTGGGTAGCCCTAGTTGTTTCAGCTCTCCCAGGGCAGGAAACATATGCTAGTGAAAAAGAATCTTACACATTGTGGCACCGGCAGATGTGATGTAGAGAAAAACTAAGTATATTAGTCTATTCTCACATTGCTATGAAGAAATACCTGAGACTGGGTAATTTATAATTAAAAGAGGTTGAATTGAATCACAGCTCTGCGTTGCTAGGGAAGCCTTGGGAAACTTACAATTTTGGCGGAAGGGGAAGCAAGCACACCCATCTTCACATGGTGTCAGGAGAGAGAAGTGCAAAGCGAAGGAGAGAAAAGCCCCTTATAAAATCATCAGATCTCATGAGAAGTCAGTCACTATCAAGAGAACAGCATAGGAGAACTGCTCCCATGATCCATTCACCTCTCATAAGTCCCTCCCGCAATACATGGGAATTATAATTCAGATTACAATTCGAGATGAGATTTTGGGTGGGAACACAGCCAAACCATATCACCAAGGAAACCAGCTGACAGCCAGAATCAAGGGCCAAGACATATTGCTCCCACCAAGCCAGCCCAGCTAAAAGCAGCTGTTTTAGCCACTCTAATTAAAGGTTCTAGTCATCATAGAGAAGGTATAAGCCATCTTTGCTGTGTTTTGCCCAAATGTCTGTCCCACAAGATTTTGAAATTAATAAAATGATTGTTTTACACCACTAAAATTTGTAATTGTTTGTCCTACAGCAAGAGATAACCAGGCAGGGTGTACAGTAACAATGGGTTTCCTGTTACCCATTGCCACAGACAGCACAGGTTAATCTCACCCTGTCTAATTGGGGGTGCCCCAATACAATGAAGGGCACAAAGGAGATCAGAGCAAATGCTTTCTGAAGGTAGACTAACATCTGTGAGAATGAGGAAAGGAAGGGGTGGAGACACCGATACCCAGTTCCCCTCCCAAACTTACCAGCCAGATAACACTCTAGTTCTTGGTGAGAAACAAAGGAGGTAGGGACCTCCCAGCTACTCACGAGGTTGAGGCAGGAGAATTGCCTGAACCCAGGAGGTGGAGGTTGCGGTGAGCTGAGATCGCCTCATTGCACTCCAGCCTGGGTAACAAGAGTGAAACTCCATCTCAAATCCCTAGTAACATAAGACTAAATGTAACCAGCCCATTTAACCGCCCCCCCTTCATTTCCATTCCAAAAAAAAAAAAAAAAAAAGAAGCCAGGAATTTTTAGGGGAATTTTTTTTTTACATGGAAATGAATGGGTGGATAAGAAATATCCCCCACTTCAGGCGTTCTTGATTGCAAAAAGAAAAATGATTCTGGCCCCGCAAATCTGTATCTAGCAAATTTAGGAGGAGTGATAATTCTAAGTAACACTGTACTTGCCATAACACCCATTCTTGTATGTGTGCATTTTAAGAAAAGGCACTTCATGTAAGTTGAAAAAGCTGTCTGTAGAATTTTGTAATTTATTACTTTGTGAGGGCTGCCATTATAAAATACCAGACTTAAGTAACAGAAATGTATTGTCTCACAGTCCTGGTCAGACTAAGTCCAAGATAAAGGCAGGTGTGGTTTCTCTCGTGGCCTCTCTTCTCATCTTGCAGATGGTAGCCTTCTTCTTGTGTCCTCAGATGGTCTTTCCTCTGTGTGTGCATGGCCCTGGTGTTTTACTGTAAGTCCTCATCTCCTTGTAAGGATACCAGCCAGGCTGGATTAGGGCTACCCTGATATAGTCACTTTATGAGTACTGGGAGCAGGCCTTCAACGTTATAAATTTTGGGAAAGCACAATTCAGTCTCTAAGAGCCATCTTCTCTCTGTGTATTCACATGGTTTTTCCACTGTGTGTATGTGTGTGTGTGTGTCTCCTAGTCTCTTCTTATAAAGATACCAGGGTCATATTCAATTAAGACCTAACCCAAACGACCTCATCGTACCTTGATTATCTGTTTAAAGACCATATCTTACAAAACAACCACATTCTGAAACACTAGGCTATTTACATCAATATATTAATTTTGGGGTTACACATTTCAGAGCTCACATGACTAAACTGTTTAAGTTTAGTCATGTGAGCTCTGTTCCAAGTGAGTTTAAGACAAATACAGAAAAAGTCTTTCTTTTTCTTCTAATGAGACAATTTTGCTTTCAAAGCATTCTATGGATGACAGTTAGTGCAATATGGAACAGTTCTGCAGTGGTTGGACTATTTTAGGTAATTTGGAGACCAACCGGGAATGCAGCAACAGGATCATAGCAGCTCAAGGGAAAGCAAAGTAATGATTATATTGAATGATCAGGCTGGGGTTCAAGCAAGCCTGCTGTTGAGATCCTTCCAACAGTTGAGTTTGTCACAAAGGGAGAAAAATAATTGTCCTTCTTACTTTGCAAGAATACAATTGGCTGAGAAGAAATCACAGGCATTAGAACCAACGTACATCTTTCATTTGCGAAATTCCATAGATGTTAACTAAACATTTACTGTGTGTCGAGCCCTGTTGTAGATACTGGCGACCTAAGAGTGAATGAAATGAGAAGTTGACATTCTGCTTGAGGAAGACAGAAAATCAGATATGCTGAAAAAATAATTTCAGACAGAGCTGTTTGCTATAAAGAAAATAACACAGAAAAATGGGTATAGGATGAAGGCTACTTTTGCTATTGTGTTAATGGAAGTGACTTACTCTCAATTACAAGATTTTATGTTTTTTCAATAAATATTAGAAGCCATTAGAGGTTTTCAAAAATAGAAATGAGATTATCAGATTTATTAACATCTAAATGTGGCTATGAAGAACAAAAAACAATAAATAAGTTCAGTTGAGGAGGCTTGCAGTGGCCCAGGCAAGAGATGATGCTAGAACATGCTAGTCATGCAGAAGAGGAGATGGGGACATGGGATTGATGATGGCATGTGTCTTTATTTAGTAGGTGGTGGTTTGGAGTTATTAGCATTCTTGTGTTAGTATTGATGTGACCCTATACCAGGATTGTTACTTTGATACAATGGGATTACATGAGAATTAACAGCATGTGATGCTATGTTACTGAAGAAGTTAATTACCAACACTGCATTATAAAAAGTGATGTACCTGTTTATAAGTATCTTCTGTGTATGTGTAACAACAATTTTAAAAGAGTATTAAGTTCCCTATAGGGAATACTTCTTCACTGCAATAAATATGATGTGGGACCCCACTGGGTGCTTTGTTCTTCCACTTCACAAAGGACTCTGCCACCAGAACTGACAGGAAGGTGGGCCACCAGGATCATGTGTGATCGTTTGTGTGCCTTGTTCCTCAAAGAAATGGAGAAAAGATCTGGGCCTCCATCCACTTCCAGTCGCCAAAGGCTACTGTGTACAAAAGGACTGACAAATGTGAATTGCTGAACTGTGTGTTATAAATCACTAGCCTAGCTCAGGGGTGAGTTCAGCTCTGTTGCCAGGTGGCAAAGTATAGATGCAGGGATTTACAGTCAACCCTCCACAACTGCAGCTTCTACATCCATGGAGTCAGCCAATCACAGATTGCAAATATTTTTTGAAACGCAATAAAAGACAATACAAAATGTAAAAATACAGTGTAGCAACTGTTTACATAGCATTTGCAGTTAGCCCTTGAACAACATAGGTTTAAACTGCAGGAGTCCACTTATATGTGGATTTTCTTCCACCTCTGCCACCCCAAAGACAGCAAAAGCACTCTGCCTTCCCCTCCCCCTCAGCCTACTCAACATGACCATGACAAAGATGAAGACCTTTATGATGATTCACTTCCACTTAATAAATAGTAAATATATTTTCTCTTCCTCATGATTTTTAAAATAACATTTTCTTTTACCTAACTTACCTTACTGTAAGAAGACGGTATATAATAAATATGACACATAAAATATGTGTTAATTGACTTTATGTTATAAGTTAGTTTTCTGGTCAACAGTAGGCTCTTAGCAGTTACATTTTGGAGCAGTCAAAAGTTACATATGAATTTTCAACTGGGGCAGGGAGGGTTGGTGCCCCTAACACCTCATTGTTCAAGGGTCAATTGTACATTGCATGAGGTATTATAAGCAACCAAGAGACGATGTAAAGTATGCAGGAGGAAATGTGCAGGTTATGTGCAACTACTATGTCGTTTTGTATCAGAGACTTGAGCATCCTTGGATTTTAGTACCTGCAGGGGTCCTGGAACTGATTTCTTACAGATACCAAGGAACAACTGTATTCACCAACACCATCATACCCACCCAATGTACAGAGCCTTTTTCATTTTAGGGGCCTCCTGGGTGTCATGAAGCTTCAGAACAAGGCCCCACAGATAGCCTGATTCCGTTCCCTTATGTTACATCCCCTTAGTCCCTTGACCTGTTTCAATCTGGGAAAAAGACCTTTCTCTTTTCACGTTTCTCAAGCACCACTTTCTGCTCTTCTTGCTCCATGCATTCTCCTCCACTTGTTGTTACTGTTTTCCACATTAAACTTTTATGGCCCATTAAGCCTAAAGACAGAATTATTAGCAACTGAACTATCTAGGTTCCTTTTTTCCTTGAGGATAGGAAAAGCTTAAAGTTTAAACTCTTCAGAGGGTGAAGAGAAATATTTTTTTCATCCTTCTAATGTAGCAAAAGAAAACAAAACAAACAAACAAAAACAAAATTCAAGTCAAATAGTGAAATATTCCTATATTCGGGTGAAGCCACAGAGTTGAATATGCAAAATATATACCGTAAAACAGATACCAGTAACTTCCAAAGAAGGGCAGAATTTCTTATCCCACTAGCCATCGAGTTGTCCCATCTCATACATAAGGTTGGTGACAGAAATAAACTCTTTTGGAGCATCTAAGTACTTGGCAGTGGGTTGACCTGTTAACTTGGTCCAGGTGAGCAGCCTGGGAATCAGTCAGTCATCAGGCTTAGTAGCAGAGCGGATGGCCTGGGAACTGATTCAGACAAGAAAGAGGAGCTTAACTGGTGGGACAAGACAGGGTTTCAGCTGTTGTGAAAAGAGAAGAACTTTGTTTTTAGGTGTTAAGAAGCATCTATAGGCTATATTGTCAGAGGCATTTGAAACAGACCAACTGCATCTTGAATGGAAGCTGGGTCAAATGAGGCTGAGATGTACTGGGCTGCATTTCCAGACGGTTAAGGCATTCTAAGTCACAGAAGAAGAGAGGAGGTCAGCACAAGATACAGATCACAAAGACCTTGCTAATAAAACCGCTTGCAGTGAAGAAGCCAGCCAAAATCCACCAAAACCAAGATGGCCACGAGAGTGACCTCTGGTTATCCTCACTGCTACATTCTCACCAGTGCCATGACAGTTTACAAATTCCACGGCAACATCAGGAAGTCACCCTATATGGTCTAAAAAGGGGAGACATGAATAATACATCCCTTGTTTAGCATATAATCAAGAAATAACCACAAAAATGGGCAACCGGCAGCCCTGGGGCTGCTCCATCTATGGAGTAGTCATGATTTTATTCCTTCACTTTCCTCATAAACTTGCCTTCACTATACTCTAGGACTTGCCCTACATTCTTTCTTGAGCAAGATCCAAGAACCCTCTCTTGGGATCTGAATCAGGACCCCTTTCCTGTAACAATCTCAGTTGGGTTCTAGGGGAGCTGAGTTTCACCAGTAGGTAGAACTCATCTGAGCCAACTGGTAAACAGGCTAAAGATAAAGTGACAGGACAGAGAGATACCACTGAGGGCTGTTGTCAGACAGCCCTGCTTTGCCTTCAGCTGCACAGCTAACACACTCTCTGGAAAAGCTAGTATCAGTAAACACATCTGTTTCTATTGTTTACTTTCTTGTTTTTGGTTTTTAATATTTAAAAATTGTATTTAGTAGACTTTATTTTTTAAAGCTGTTTTAGTTTGACAGAAAAACTAAGCAAAAAATAGAGTCCCCATATGGTCTCTCTCAATGATATATTTTACCTCTCTTTTTTCTTTTATTATTAAAAAAAACCTCACAATACTGATACCTTGGCAAAAATTTTATTTCTAAAATTACTAGTAATTTTCAGCCAGGATGCTGTATGATGATATTGGAGAAAGAAGAGATGAGTCAGTATACAGTCACAATGTGGTGTCACATTGGAGTCAACTAGCCTGATGCCTGGTTTCCAATGCCAGAGATTAATAGGTCTAGAGTGCAGCATTGAGATTTTTTTAAAGGCATTCACATTGTGAAAGACAGTGTGGCAATTCCTCAAGGATCTAGAACTAGAAATACCATTTGACCCAGCAATCCCATTACTGGTATATACTCAAAGGATTATAAATCATTCTATTATAAAGACACATGCACTTGTATGTTTATTGTGGCACTGTTCACGATAGCAAAGACTTGGAACCAACCCAAATGCCCATCGAGGATAGACTAGATAAAGAAAATGTTGCACATATACACCATGGAATACTATGCAGCCATAAAAAGGATGAGTTCATGTCCTTTTCAGAGACACGATGAAGCTGGAAACCATCATTCTCAGCAAACGGACACAAGAACAGAAAATCAAACAATGCACGTTCTCACTCCTAAGTGGGTGTTGAACAATGTGAACACATGGACACAGGGAGGGGAACATCACACACATGGGCCTGTCGTGGGTGGAGGGTTACAGGAGGGATAACAGCGGGGTGGGGAGCTAGGGGAGGGATACTATTAGTAGAAATATCTAATGTAGCTGACGGGATGGTGGATGCAGCAAACCACTATAGCACGTGTAAACCTTTGTAACAAATCTGCACATTCTGCACATGTACCCCAGAGCTTAAAGTATAATAATAATAATAAATTAAGTGAAAAAAAAGGGTCATTCCAGTGATTCTAAATGTGTCAAGATTTAGAACCAAAGAGTTGGAGCCATGTTCAACCAAAATAGGGGAGATCAGACACAGTTAAAGGTCTACACTCATGTTGCTTTTTTCATTCTGCCTGAGGTGTTCTCTCAGTTTAGAGCCCAATACAGTTAGCATATGTAAAAGCAGAAGTTGGGAAACTGGCTGTTCCTGCCCTTGGAGCTGTGGACATCAGATCAAGTTCTCCCTGGTGCCCTCATCACAGTCACAGCTTACTAACTACAAGCCATTTTTTCAGCCCCAAGAAATAGCTAGTCTACTTTTACTTTCAATCCTCAAAGCTAATTTCTTCAAATAGAGATTCAATTTCCTTTTTATTCTGAAAATTTTCTACCTGAATGAAAGGATGGCTTAAGCTTTAGCAATTCTCTTTGGAGCCTTAAAATCATGAATCACTAGTTATTTCCTGACAGTCTCACCAACACTCGCCTCTTTACAATTTTTCATTTATAAATGGAGGCAGCAGCTGAAGAAAATGGGAAGAGGGCAGTTCAGATGCCCTGTAAGTCTCATTTGTGTCTAAAGTTCTCTGGTTTTCTGAAGTCTTTTTATGAATCATCCCCAGAGGCGCCATCTAAAGTTAACTTTTGTTTTATTATTCTGAGAACTTTTATATATTTTCTTGTTCCTTTTTCAAATCCAGATGTATGGTCTATCTGGTTTGTCTATGACCCTTTAGCTGTGGGCAGTAAAGGGAGTCATTGATCCACACTGAAACCAGTGGGAGACAGAAGGGCATGAAGAGAAAACAGGGCTTAAACATCAGAGAAGTCAAATTGTATGCAATATAAAACCAGCTGTGTAAACATAAGCAATTCATCTGTCTCATTGATAGTTTTTCATTGTTGCAATGGATAATAACAAAACTCACCCCCTAAAATTATAGCAGTCATTGATGTCATAGGCACTTAATAGTCTGGTTGTTTTTTTCTTATATTTTAAGCAGTCATTCAATTTAAAATATCAAACTAGCCAATAATCTTAATATTCGATTTGACTGGCCATTCTGAAACTTCTGCTCTAAATCGTCGGTTCTCAAGTTAGGCCAATTGAGCCCTAAACCAGGTGTTGGCAGAGACATGGGGAAACTAACTGGAAGTCTCATACATATCTCATTTAAAGGCAATTTGCCAGAAAGAAAGAAAATATTTAGATTATGTGCACTTAATCTCATAGTTACACTTCTCAAAATTTATCTCAGGAAATTAATTGGATAAATGTGCAAAGAAGTGTGTATAGTCATCCCTTGGTCTCAAAGGGTCATTGGTTCCAGGACTGCTATAGATACCAAAATCAGCAAATGCTCAAATCCCTTACATAAAATGGTGTAGTAATTGCCTATAGCCTACACACATAATACTACATACTTTAAAATCATCTCTAGATTACTTATGCCTACTACAATGTAACTGCTATGGAAATAGTTATACTGCATTTTTAAATTTGTATTTTTATTTTTATATTTTCTGTTATTAAAAAAAAAATTGGTCCATGATTTGTTGAATTCATGGATGCAGAATCCATGGATATGGCCCTCTTATGGAGGGCCAAATATATAGATACATTTATCACAGCACTTAAACAGTTAACTATTAGAACTCATAGAGAATTGGTTAACTAATTGTGGATTTATACAGAGGATGTATATAAAACTACATTGTTATATTTATCAATTTAAAAAGATAACCCCGACATTATATGTGTTTATATATGCACACATAAACACACACTACATACATATGTGTACACATGCATATAAACACATACCACATATATAATTCCATTTTATATAAATATTTCCATAAATACAGAAGCAGCTGAAAGCTCATATGCTACTATCAGTGGTAAACATTGAAATACAGGTGACATAAAACTATTTGTATGCATTACTAAATTGTTTGCAGTGAGTATATGTCTTGTTTTGAATTTCCTAGAAGCAGAGACTAACACAGGGACTCTTGCAAATACTTTTTCCAAGTTCTCTCTTATAAAGAACTTGGAAAAAATTGACAACCATTATAAGAAAGAGGAAGAAACCAAGCAAGAACATCTAGCTTTCAACTTTATTCCATGGGGAGCTTTACAGCATGAACAGTGACAGAATAAGACCTACCTCGACGTAAGAGGACAATCTTTGCACACCCAGAGAGCCAGTCCTTGGCTGTAAGCCACTATCAAGACTGTGTATTCCAAAGCAAGTTGGTTCCCATATTCTAAGGGCATTTCTCTGGAGAAGAGAGAATCTGTAAGCCATTAGGGCCCAACACTCACGAGAACTGCAGGATAAGTGTATCAGCCTGAAAAGGAGATCTGAGTTGGACACAAACAATATTTTCCATAGTTTATACTTTGCACTACTCAGAACCACTTGCTTCTCATATTAAATTTAATCTATTCAACACAGCTCCTCTGGAATTCTGATTGGTCACAAGAACATATTAGTGGAAACTGCATGTCCTACTGCCACAGTTGACTTAAAGTCCATGACTGATACTCATCATCTCTCTCATCCATCATCCATATTAGATTTTCCTCTTCCTTTGACAGTACATCTGATGGTGCAGGTGTCTTCCCTGGTTGTCTCACCTATTCCTATGGAGTTTGATGCCCTAGTTTGTATGTCCCAAAGTATTTCCCTCCCTTGTAGGTAAAACTATTAGGAGAGTACCTGTTGATGCCCCAGTGGTTCACTTGACTGTCACACATATTCTGTCCCATCCCTCATTATGTAGCAGCAACCCTATTTCCCCAAAATGATTAGGATCGATAGCCTGGCCTTTATGGTGCCTTTTTTCTTTGACTATTAGCCTGCTATCACACAAATCCCAGGGCAAGCAATGGCAGCAGCAATTGCTTTAAGTTTAGTGGGTCTCTTGCTGTGCCCCTGGCAAAAGCATCATCCCTCTAAGACCCATAGAGATTAAAATTGTTGGAACAGAAGACTTAGTGGACATCGAGAATGATAGTGAGCAAGCTCACTCCTATTCCATCTCTTAGTTTTTCTTCCATGTTTACCACCTATTAAAATTATTTAGCAGCCATTGTTTTAAGATATATATCAGAATGATGGTGTTATCCCTAAACTTCAAATGTCTACTCCACCGCTTAATCAGGCCAGCAGCATCTGGATCCTGGATCGTGTGTTAATGAGGTAGAAACAGTGATCTCATGATTTTGTGTCCATAGCCACACCTACTTTCCCATAAAGTTGGTCCCTTGGTCGGAGGCAATGTCAGTGATTTTATGGAAGCCGCTGAAAATGTGGGGGTGGAGATAACCTCCTCAACAGGGCTGTTGGCTGTTAGTAACCAGCACTCACAGAAGCTGGAGGATTGATTCAACGACTCCATAAAAGGAATCTAAGTGGGTGCCAGGAATGTCTACTAGAGTGTATATGGCTCCTGTAGCCAGAAAAATGGTAATAAGCTATAAAAAAGATTTTATATTCAGCTATCATTTTAAAATGCTGTACTTAGCTGTAATTTAAAACCAAATATCAGGAAAAATTACACCCTTATCTTTCACACTACAGAATTAATAGATAGTGTCTAAAGTTGACGTCAAGAGTTAGAATTAGAAGCACATTATTAAGGAAATTTAATTTAGACCTTAAAAATAAACACTCAGATTATGAGTGGAAAATACAAGTTTCATACTTTTAAATAAATTGAGAAAATATACATGCTGAAAGTGGGCAATTAACAATAGTTTTCCTTGGAAGTATCAAACTAAATGGGTGTTCAACAAAAAAAATAGTTTTCAGGAAGAACATTCTAGAAATAGAGAGAAAACCCTCAGTTTCAATGTTGAAAGATCATATTTCAGTCAGCAAGATAAATATTTTATAGGTTTTTAAAATCTTATCTGCATTTCTTACTGAGAATTCCTCTAAAAAATATTAAATACCTGTTTGAAGAAAGAATGAATCAATAAGTTTCTCATCACATGCTTAACAGTTAGCTAAAGAACCAAATGTCTAAGTCTTCATCTGGCAAGGTCCTCATTGACCAAATTAAAGTTAAATTAACTTGGCCTTCCTCAAAGAAGACTTATAGTCTATTAGGAATACCAGAAGAATATTATTCAGTGTTAGAAGCAAGATAAATCCAAATTTATTTCCTTCAGTTCTACTTGGTTTTTTTTTGTTTTTTTTTNTTTTTTTTTTGTTTTTTTTTTTCTTATTTTCCCTTGATAGAGACCAATGTGATAATTGAGCTGGCTTTGTAGCTGGCAAATGCTGCAATGAATTATGAATTATAAAGCCCTCTTCTTCTCCTTTATCAGGTTAATGTATTCATTTGAATGATATTGAGAAACTTGTGTGGCCAGCACTGAAATGCATAGTAGAGCCACATCAATGAACAAAACAGACACTAGAGCTAAGAATCTTGTCCAGGAATATGGCTACATCTCAATGCAAGCATGTTGAAATATTTTTAATTTATGTGTGTCCATTGGTCAGGTCTGCATGGATCAGTACTAAGGATTCATCTCCAAATGATTTTGGTAGCATGAGAATATTTGTGAGTCCAACTCTTAACGGTCTTAATAGGCTGGTTAAATTCCTGGGGAATTTAAGCTGAAGGAAACATGGAACTGAATGATTTGTTTTGTGCCTCAAAAACACACCAATATAGCAAATAATGGTTTAGAGCTCAGTCCTCATAATATTATACTGATTTTTATATAATTATACATTCACGTACTTAAACATCACAAATTGGTTTTCTAAATGTTAACATGCATTAAAAAATAGACTTCATTTTTTACAACAGTTTTAGATTTACAGAAAAATTAAGAAGTTGGTATAGACAGTTCTCAAATACTGTGCATGCAGTTTTCCTAATATTAACACCTTACATGATTAGTATGATACATTTTTTACCGTTTATGAACCAATATTGATGCATTATTATTATTGACCGAAGTCTATAGTTTGTTCATATTTATTTAGCTTTTCCTGTTTTTGTTTACTTTTTAGCTTTTTCTGTCCCGGCATCTCATCCAGAAAACCACATTACAGTTATGTCTCCTTAGGCTACTCTTGGCTATGACAGTTTCTCATACTTTCTTTATTTTTGATACCTTGGCAGCTCTAAAGAGTACTGGTCAGGTCCTTTGGATGATGTCCCTCTGTGGGAATTACTTGATGTTTTTCTCATGATTAGACTGGGATCATGGGGCTTGAGGAGGAAGATCAGGGGTAAAATGCCATTTTCATCACATCGTATTAATGATACATTCTATCAATGGGACCTCACTGCTGATGCTGACCTGGACCACTTAGCTGAGGCAGTGCTTGTAATATTTATACACAGAAAAATTGCTCTTTTTCCCCCTTTTGCATATTTACTTTTTTTTTTTTTTCTGTGAGAGTCTACCTCTTTTACCCAGGCTGGAATGCAGTGGCACAATTATGGCTCACTGCAGTCTCAACATCCCAGGCTCAAGTAATTCTCCCACCTCAGCCTCCCAAGTAGCTGGGATGACAGGTGTGCACCACCATGTCCAAATAATGTTGTTTATTATTATTGTTTTTAGAAGAGACAAGGTCTTTCAACGTTGCCAGATGCGTCTCAAACTCCTGGGCTCAAATGATCCTCCCATCTTGGCTTCCCAAAGTGCTGGGAATTACAAGCATGAGCCACTGCACGCAGCCTGTACTTACTCTTTGAAAGGAAATCATTATACACAACCCAAATCTGAGTCAAGAGTTATTCTCCCTTCATTGAAGAAGGAGTATTTATATAAATTATTTGGAATTGTTTCACACTATAAATTTGTTTATTCTCTTCATTTACATATTTATATCATTATGGACTTATGGATATTTATTTTGTACTTTGGGTTATAAAGCAATATATAATCTGAGATAATCCAAATAAATTATTTCTCCCCTTGAATTGTTCCAGCTTTGGCCATTGAAAGCTCTTTTAGTTGGTTCCTGGGCTTCTTTGACATATCCCCATATATGTGGAGGTTTTGTTTTTGTTTTTAAGTTAGTATGTGATTTTTTATTAAGATGCAATGAGCATAACAATAAATTACCATTTTTACATGTACACTTTCCTGGATCTTAGTATATTTACTGTATTGTGCAACCATCACATCTCTCTAATTCCAGACCATTTCTATTACTCCAAAGAGAAATCTCATATCTATAAAGATAGTTAGGTCAATTCTCCCCTTTCTTCAGCTCCTGGCAGCCATTAATCTACTTTCTGTTTATTGATTTTCCTACTGTGGGCATTTAATATAAATGGAAGCCTTTTGTGTGTGGCTTCTTTCATGGAGCATAATGTTTTCTAGCTTCAGTCATATTGGTATCTTGTCTTAATACTTCAATTTCAAATGGCTGAAAAACATTCCACTGAATGTATATAACACGTTTTGTTTATCAACTCAGTCACCAATGGACATAAAGTTGTTTCCACTTTTAGATTAATATGAATAATGCAGTTATGAACATTTTTATATAGATTTTTTGTTTGAACATGTTTTTAATTCTCTTGAGTATATACCTAAAAGTGGAATTTCTGGGTCATCTAGTAATTCTATATTTAACTTTTGAGGAAGTTTTAAGTTTTTTTAAGTAATTTTAAGTCAATTAAGTAATCATTACTCAACTCTATTTGTTCACTTTTATGCATCATTTATAACTCTCTTGCCAAAGACAACTTGAGATGGTTCATAGTAAAAAGAAGTATAATAAAATTATCTTTAAAATTTAATAAAGTAAAAATAAGCACAGAGATATAGTATACACATGTCATTCTTAATCTTTTGGGGCTAATCATCCCTTGGAAGAAGCAAATAGAAGGCATAGAGAATCTTCAGAGAATCTGATATTTAGGGGAGAGGAGACTCTTGCATCTTGAACATGGGATAAGATGAATTTATTAATCAAGTGGTACATTTGGTTTGGAAGTGTCCAGCAGCTGGAGCTATTTGGTTTTATAAAGGAAACCCCAATCTCCCTAACTTCTCATTTCACAACTGTCACCCAAGTATAATATTACACTATAGCCGGGCCTGGTGGCTCACGCCTGTAATCCCAGCACTTTGGGAGGCCAAGACGGGCGGATCACGAGGTCAAGAGATCGAGACCATCCTGGTCAACATAGTGAAACACCATCTCTAGTAAAAATACAAAAAAAATAGCTGGATGTGGTGGTGCATGCCTGTAGTCCCAGCTACTTGGGAGGCTGAGGCAGGAGAATTGCTTGAACACAGGAGGCGGAGGTTGCAGTGAGCCAAGATTGCACCACTGCACTCCAGCCGGGCGCATGGTGACAGAGTGAGACTGTCTCAAACAAAAACAAAACAAAAACAAAAAAATTACACTATAATTTACTAGAGATAAAAAACCATAAATGTAACAGAATAACTTGAAACTGATTATGGGAAATCTCTACTTTGAAAAGCCCATGGGTACAAGCCAGTCTCAGAGACCTAAGATAAATTGGCATAACTCCTGCCTAGATCCAGCCTGCCTCTGTATTGCAAGGACCAGCTTATCTGTGCCATCTGTAATGCTCCATGCAACTTCCAGCATAGAGATTGAGTCTACCTGTTCACAATCCCCAGAGAGGAAGTTCTTTTTCCCCTGGGACCTGGCCTAACTTATCTCCTGTTACTGGATTAACTTCTTCCCAGGAGAGTTTACAGTCCCTTCTGAGTGTATTCTGGTACAATGATGTAGACTAGACAATCTTAATGATCAACAGTTTATTTACCATCTTACTTATTTAATGCTGAATGCCATTACATTGGAATACTGACACCCAGTGGTTTGCTGAACTTGGTGTGCACCACTGAATAAGAGCCACTTATACACAGTTTTCCACTCCACATTAAGTGGCATCACATTGTTAATCTGAAATGAATGATGGTGGATATTAAAACCCAGAAATTAGCAAACATTACATATCAGGGTTTTTCTCCCGAAAGAGCTAAACACCTTTTACCAGCATATCGCTGTTGACACCAATCCTGATTTCATCACACCAAATCTTACCCAAATCTTTATCTGTTTGCAAAATGGTTTATTTGGCATTGTGCCCAAGTATTTCATATATCTCATGAATGCCTCCATTTCACAGATAAGAAAAGTGAGATCTAGAGACATTAAATGCCCAAAGCTACACAGCTAGAAAGCAGCAGGTTTGGAGCTCAAAAACAGATCTTATTAACTTGGCAAGGTACCCTAAAATATATGTGTGTATAATTTATACAAGTCTTAAAACCACCTGCTATTCTAGTATGAAAAATATTGCATATATCTATATAAATTTGTGCCTTTGTGTCTTACATCTGTGCTGAAACACAATCAAAAACAAGTTATAACAACGAGAACACATGGACACGGGGAGAGGAACATCACACACTTGGATCCGTTAGGCAGTTGGGGGAGGGGCCCAGAGGAGGGATAGCAGGAGGTGGGGGGATTGGAGAGGGATAACATCAGGAGAAACACCTAATATAGATGATGGGGGGGATGGATGCAGCAAACCACTATGGCATGTGTATACCTATGTAACAATCCTGCATGATCTGCACAGAACTTAAATTATAGTAATAAATATAATAATAAAAAGGGCATTTCTCTCATAATAATTGCTTAACTCAAGGCAACTCTATTCATCTTTCAAAATAATTTGGGAAAATTTTTTCATGATAAATTCCTTCTTTGCTTGTTATCTCTCACAACCTGAGGGATTTAAAAATTAATCCTAAATTATCTCATTCATATGAATTTCTTCTCATCCCCTCCTCCTATTTATATCTCCCCTTTTATAGCACTGTTTTAGTGTGCATTTCATTCGGGGGTCATTCTTAATGTCAATTTGCATCTTTTTCACTAGACTGCGAGCATTCAGTGAGATACATCTTGCTTGCTTCACAGTTCCTAGAATAATGCTCTGCATAGAGGTGCTTCTGCATAAATCCTTGCTGCATTGCAATTAACCATCTCTTAACCAAAAAGAGTGAATACTAGATTTTATTTTTTTCATGAGCATCCCTTTCACCCTGCTACAATGATAACCTACTACTACGATAACACACTAACTCTTTTTCTAAAGTCATAATTCCCTGCAAGTTTTCTATGAAATCACAGGTAGAGATGAAATACTGTTCAAGACATTGAACACTGTGGTTCTACTTTGCACGACTTGCTAGAACAGGGCCCTGCCCAACAGTTTCTGTCTGTTTCTCTGAAGAGAGTTACACAGTGTATAACCTTCTCTGAACAGTGGTGCAGAATTGCCCAACACTCAGTACGGTTTGTATTATGGAAATATTACATCTTATTTGTCTAAGATTATATATTAACATGTAAATCCATAAATTGTAGATGGTCTGACAGAGGCATTATAATTCTTTATATATGGTTTAGTATATTCTAAGCCTCAGCAGTAGAATCCCAGAAACTGCATTTGCCATTAACCTTAGCAGTCAATGACCTCATCACTGAAAGTCCTCAAAGCATTAATCATTGTATTCCACCACCACCCCAGCCTCCTTACCTCCAAATAGGTTGTATATTGACAGTATTTTGTTTTTAGACCCTCTAGGATTGGAGAGCATGAGTTTCTCTAAAAAAGTGCTCAGTATACCATTACTCTGAATGTCTTGATACTTGTCATGAACGACTACATTGTTTTTTTGTTTTTTCAATTTCAGTCTGTTAATCCTACCTAGGAGCCTTTTTGCTAACCCACATAATTCTTCTTCCATCCCAACCATTATAGGGATTTTGTTGTTGCTGCCAGAACTTTAACTTTCTGTAGCACTTACTCATAAATCATCTACTTAGGCTTATAATCATTTAATTTTCCTCTTCAGTTAACTTTCTGTAGGTAATATAAATCAGATTATTACATTATATATTTGCATAATTTTCTCAAAGCAAATCAAAAAATTTCCCACAAAAAGGATCCTACTAACCATTCTCACAGCTCCAGATATAAGATGTGAAAGAAAATGGAGATATTTGGGCAAGGAGGAAACTGAGTCACCAAGCATTTCTGTGAGGGCTAGGTTTGGACCTGGTATTAAACATTACTCCATACAAACATGATTAGCTAAATTTTACTTTATTTTATTTTTATTTATTTTTTTAAATTATATTTTAAGTTCTGGGGCACATGTGCAGAAGGTATACACATGCAATAGGTATACACATGCCATGGTGGTTTGCTGCATCCATCCCCTCCAACACCTACATTAGATATTTCTCCTAATGTTAGCCTTCACCAATCCTCTCACTCTCTGTATCCCTCCCCTTTGTCCCCCACCCTCCAACAGGCCCCAGTGTGTGATGTTCCCCTCCCTGTGTTCATGTGTTCTCATTGTTCAACACCCACTTATGAGTGAGAACATGCGGTGTTTGGTTTTCTGTTCTTATGCCAGTTTGCTGAGAATGATGGTTTCCAGTTTCATCCATGTCCCTGCAAAGGACATGAACTCATCCTTTTTTATGGCTACATAGTATTTCCATGGTGCATATGTGCCACATTTTCCTTATCCAGTCTATGCTTGATGGGCATTTGGGTTGGTTTCAAGTCTTTGCTATTGTAAACAGTGCCACAATAAACATACGTGTGCATATGTCTTTATAATTGAATGTTTTATAATCCTTTAAGTATATACCCAGTAACGGGATTGCTGGGTCAAATGGTATTTCTAGCTCTAGATCCTTGAGGAATTGCCACACTGTTTTCCACAATAGTTGAACTAATTTACACTCCCACAAACAGTGTAAAAGCATTCCTGTTTCTCCACATCCTCTCCAGCATCCGTTATCTCCTGATTTTTTAATGATCGGCATTCTAACTGGTGTGAGATGGTATCTCAATGTGGTTTTGATTTGCATTTCTGTAACAACAAGTAAATTTTATAATGGCAGGCCACTAGACACATTTCTATGAAAAACAGGGGATGCCTTTGTCCATTTCACCACTCTTGAGAAATACAGAGCTCCCATGTTGTTTCACAGAGCAACACAAAAACCCCAGTTGCCTCTGGTTTCCTCAGAAACTACTTTCTCCCAACCCTGCAGTGAGTATTTCTATGGCACCAGTTTGTTGGTATTGATCCTGGCTGTCCAAGGTGTTTGACCCCCATCCTGATCCCACATTGCCTTCAGCAATGCTCTGTGTCTTGAGACACGCTAAAGAGAAGTGGTTCAGAGGAGTGGCTATGGACAGAGAAGTGGCTGAATATCCGCCCATAGGAAGAACAGATCAGCCTCAAAGAATTCCCTCTCAAATTGTCAGTACTGCTGAGGTTGAGAAATCCCAGCCTAGAAATGTAAAATTCCTTTTTACCATCAGATTCCTAATTTCTAAAACTTCTCTGAAGAGAGGGTCACATACCTCTCCTCTGAGTATAACCAATTCCATCTTTTCACTCTCCACCTCCAGCTTCTTTCTTTCCAAGTTATGGCAGAGATCCAGACAGATAAGGTGGAAAATGGTGGGGATAGGGGAGACAATCATGTTTCAACTTTATTCTTGCTGGGATAATGTGGAGATTCTTGATAGGAAAGTTAAGGGTTGGAATTAGGTAGATGTTTAAGAGATACAGGGAGAACTCAAGACTGGCTCTAGAAAAATAAATAATTAAGAAAGCAAACTCTGTCTCCCTGTTCCCTCGCACTGCCCCTAAGTTCTTTTAGTTTTGCCACTTTCTTTTCCTGACATCTCACATTCTCCGTACTCCCTGCAAGCCTCCCCTCTTTTATAGAACCTGGCTCACATATGTCTCTGTGATACTCTTGCAATCAAAGAAATGAGTCTATTACTGGATAATACTTACCTAGGATGTGTCCTATGTGAAAATAGAGAGTAAACTAAGATGAGGCATATTTTTCATAGCATACCTTAAGCTAAGTGTTTTATAAGTGCTACCGCAATAAAACTATGAAACAGGAACTCCTCAGCCCCATTCTACAGATGAAATAACTGAGGCTCAGTATGTCTAAGTAACTGGCCAACTATCATATATGTAACAAGTAGCGAAGCTGAATTCAAACCAGATCTTTCTGTCCCCAAAACCATATCCTTTCCATTTTACTACATAGCTTCCTGGGTCTCATTTTGCCTTCTTCCTACGAAATGGTGCATGCATCCAGAAATTCTTTCAGGACTCACAATATCAGTAGTAATTTCAGACATAAATTCATTTTGGTTTGACACGTCTTTCAATGGACAGGTTCATCATTGCTCATTAATCACATCAAGTAGGCATAATGTTTAGTCCACCTACGTGGAGTGTCACACCTGGGAGGATTTTGAAATATAATTCAAGCAGAAGAATATTTTTAAAACCAAGTGCCAATCAATACCATTTATGGTGAGGTGCTGTAATCACCAGGTGAAGCCTGGCTTACTTTAATATATCTAGCAATATAAATGAGACATCAGTTTTCTACCCATCTTCTTTGACCCTGAGTCAGGTCACTCATATCTCTTTGGATTTCATAAATGCAATGAGTCGTATCTTTAAAAATTATTTTTATAGGGCATCAGGGAAAAAGGTAGCTTGCTGTGGTCAAAGGAAAATACCCAGAAGGAATAGGGACCTCTACAAATCTCAATCTTTATCTCATAGACTGTTAATTCATAAATGGATTTTAAGAGATCTATGTTTGCAAAATGTCATATACATGTGCATTTTTCTTTATATGATTAATGCAAGCTTTCTTTAAACCTTTCAAGGTAAATGTGATTAGTGAATTTAAAAGTCACACTCTCCTACCTCACAGACCTTGCATGATGATTTCGGCTCCTATCTCATTATCCTAGATTACAGTATAAAGGATTTAATCCTTAATACTAGCCTGGAATACTGGGTGTGTCAAGATAGAAGGCCAGTTTGAATCTACAACCGTGTATTACTACCATGTCCAGAGAGTCTGAAATCCCATGGTTTTCATCTGGAAACCATCTCTGAGTGCAATAAAATGATTGAAATATTAATAATTGATGTTTTCAGTTGAATGACACAAAGTAAATGTTTCTTCCTTCAAGTGTTTTTGGAATCTCTGTGGGAATTTAGTACAAGTAGAAAATTCAAAACTTTCTGTGTATAGTAGCCATCATGCCCTCTGGCAGTTCTCTTCACAAGGAATAGTCACTTTCTATCTTTTAAAATAATCTTAAAGTCGAAAGGAGCATAAGAAATTCAGCTTTCTATCCAGAGCAGAAATTTGATTAGTTCTTAACATAGCTTACAAAGCAGCCAGTTGCATTTGTTAGAGAATCCCAAGTGTATAGACCTAAAATCCACTGAGTTAAAATATGAACGCTTGTAGCATTTACTCATTTATTTTATTTAATCAAATGTTTCTTGAGCAACTATTTTGTGGCCAGTATTATGCTCAGTCCTAGTGTACAGTGGCAATTGTTAACAGGCAGTATTCCTAACCTCTTAGAGATTAGACTATACATCAGTTTAGGATTATTCTTTAACTGAGCCAGAGTGAGCTGATACCCTCTTTCACAGGACAGCCTCAGCATTTGAAGTGATGCCCAGGTTCCCTAAAGTTCTGTCTCCTCTCTTGGTTCTATCTTGGATGCCTCTATCTGAAGTGTTCTGTAGACCTCTTCAACATACCAGTCAGGCACTTCTATGTGGGCTCTGTGTCTCAGCGGTCATCTGAGTAGGGTGTTATCTAGAATGAGATACAATATTGAAGTCTACTGATGCTGAGACAGAGAGATTAATTCCTTGAGCAGAGATTAGATTATACCCCTTAAAAACCTTCCTCCAGATGATATTGATTAATGGTTCTGATTAATGTGGAATTTCCTACAAAGCGTCCAGTCGGTGAAGAGGACAGTGAGAAACCATGGAGAATGCTACTGTTGCTCTCCAAAAACTCAGCCAATGAAAGCAGAGCCCATCTTTCTCATCCACAGGAGCTGCAGTCCTTGAATGATGGTGACGAGCCTCTACTGCTGGGACCATGCCGTGGTTCTGAGCTAAGCAGCTCTGCTAGGTCTCATCTCGGCTCCAGGCTTTTAACCTAATCACACCCTCTTCTTAGCCCTGTTTTCCTCACTCTCTCCAGATATCAATACTGAGACATTTACCCATAAACTTCCTGAACAAAAAATATCAAAGTTTGTTTCCTGAGAGAACCTGGTCTAAGACAGGGACCCACAGGGTTCCAGGAAGAAATAATCTGAAGCCATTCAAGTTCTAGAGCTGAAATGGCTTTTCAAGGTTTTCCCATCTTGCAGTAAACAGGCTAGTCCTTTTTCCCCCACATTGTCCAGTCAGTGGATGTGGGCTGGCCCTAGGGAGTGAATGTATCCTTGGACATGGTTGCTGTCCATAGCTGGGAGCAGGTTTCAGCAGCTGAGGGAATTGAGTGTCTCAGCCTGTGGGTAATGTACTACAGCATCCACCGCAGTTCCCAAGTGACCGTGTGGAAGAGTTTCTGTCTCCCAGCATGGGAATGTGCATAAGTGAAAATGAACTGTGTGTGCACTAAGCCCTGAGATCACATGGTTAATTTGTATCCCAGGTTACGCTGCCTAATAAACCTACCTCATAACATTGTTGGAGAAGACATGAGAATAAGTGGGAATCACCTTACATCATCAGGGCCTTTCAGTGTTTGCACTTCTCTATTCCCTGAAGGGTGATGGACTTTAGAGAACTGTCTCTATTTATAGTGTTACTCCCCCCATTCCAATTCCTTTGCAGTGCTCAGAGTGTGTTTCTAGACCACCAGCAGCAGTAGCATCTGGACATTTGTCAGAATGCAAATTCTCAGGCCCATCTCAAATCAATGGAATTAGAAACTGTGAGCATGGGCCCAGCAATCTGTGTTTTATCAGTCCTCCCAAGTGATTCTGCTTCATGCTAATTCAGGGAACTACTGTTCTGTCATTTCCTTAATTTTCCCAGACAACACTCCTGATATCCAGCCCAAGCTATGGGATCAGAGTGTCCTCTTTGCACCTAGGTCCCTATACTACTCTTTATATGCCTCTATTTTACCCATTGCACATTACATTATTTGGGTAGAAGTGTGTCTTTTCTCATAGACGATGCCCTACTCCAGGGCAGATATTAGCTAATCTTTATTTTTGCATGCCTAATGCCTTGCATTGGATTGAGCACATCAGGAGTACTTAACAAATTCATTCCATTGCTAAATATGTATTTAAAACATAATCTGTCATGGAATTTTCTAGGTATATCAGAAAGCTTCCATGTAACAAAACAGACAACCTCAAAAATCAATATAATAAAGTGATGCAGAAGCTATGGTCAAAATAATATGTTTAAAGGATATACTGTGTATATCCTTTATTCATATTCTTCTGAGTGGTTTGTACGTGTTAATTCATTTAACTTTCATAGTAATCCCATGAGGCACTGTTCTAAAAAGGAACATAATTCATTCTGAGAAAAAAATTGCTCTTTCATTTGGCCATAATTATTAAGAAGACTTTTGCTTATAAAAGGCAAGACAATAGCCCAATCTGAGAGGAGGGAGATAAAACAATGGTAGTTAAAGTGAAGGATGATGTAAACATTTGGCCTCTTTAGAGATTAGTGTTTATGTTTTAATGATTGATTTTTCATCTCCCATAAGAGAACTGGATGGGGGCCTGGGGGAGAATAAACTGATAAATGAAAAATGTCTTTAAAAATCAGTACGGCTTTAGACCTGGTATTGAGGCTCATGGCTGTAATCCTAGCACTTTGGGAGGACAAGGTGGAAGAATCACTTGAGGCCAACAGTTCAAGACCAGCCTGGGCAACATGGTGAGATACTGTCTCTACAGTGTTTTTTTTTTTTTAATTAACCAGGTGAGGTGGCACAAACTTGTAATGCTAGCTCCTTGGCAGGCTGAAGCAGGGAGATCTCTTGTGCCCTGGACCTATGACAGAGCCACTTCACTCCACAGTGAGACCCTGTCTTGAAAATAGAAATCCGTAAAACTTTAGCTCAAAGAATGACTCTCTAAAGTAAAAATTTAGACACTTGAGTAGGAAGGGAGATACTGGAGTAAGGAACCTTCGAACTATAGTGCCTAAGAAAACCATCCTACTTTATCTTTAAAATAAAATCTTTCTGTCATTTCCCAAAACTCCAGAAAACATTTTCTTTGATGTTACTTCAAGCATAAAATTAAAGAAGGTTGTTTGTTTTCTAACTTGCAAAAGGTGTGGAAAAGCAGGATTTTAATACTATTAATCCATAGAAGTGTTTCTTGGATTCCCTACTCCAAACTTGCCTCTCAATAGATTCATGACTGCTGTTTGAATTATTCACTACTATTTGTATTCAGCAATTTTCCCCAACATAACCTGACCTCCTCTGAAAGGTTCTATTATCAGGAAAGGGAAAAATCCATAATATTGGGCAACCTAAATGATTTTATAATTAGCATGACATGCTTTTCTATAATGTGACATTAACTATAAGCATGAAGAAAGATTGGGAATAAATCTGAACTCAGAGTATTAAGTAGATCCCTTTCCAGGATACGTGAAACAAACCATGCAATATTCTTCATGCTATTTACATCAGAATTAGGAAACAGGAGGCTAGAAGTCTTTGAGTCACAGAACCTCCAAGAAAACAAATAGGCACGGAGGTAGATTGCGTTAATGGGACCAGTTTTTCATCTCTCCCTCCATCCACCTTTTTCTATGTGGCTTTGTAGATCTGACCAGTAAAAAAAAGGTAGGCTCAATTTTTTTGTCCTCTGACTTTGTTTTTTGGCCATGTGGTTTGCTTTAGTCAATAGAATCAAGCGGTAGTGACAGTATATCATCTCTGAGCCTAGGTAGTATGAGGCTTTGCATGATGCTGCTTGTTTTCATTACCTATACCATCTCAATGAGAGGAGTGTGCCCATGCTGCAGGTACCGGGACAAAGATGAGAACCCCATGGATCCAAGTCATAGCAGGGAGATGGTATACCTACCTCCTTCTAGGTGAGCCTAGCCCCCACCAATTGACAGATTTGGTGGGAAAAATAATGCTTATTGTTGAATGCCATGAATGTTTTATGCTATTATATAGCATTACATTAGCCATAGTTGACCAATACAGATGGGGATGTATTCTTTGTTCCAAAGATGTCTTTGAATGCAACCTTGACAGTTAACCAATAATAACAACTGAGTTTCACCTTGAAATGTACCAGAAATAGGAACACTAAAAACAAAGACTAAGAAAAATAAATGGTTCCTTGAATTGGCTTTCATTTCAAATATGATAACACAGAAGAATTCAGTCCTCTCAGTGAAACCCAGGGACTATGGCTTGACATTTTTAATTTAAAAAGACATTAAAAAATTAACATAGAACCCTTCCCACTTTGCTCCAGGGCAGCTCATGAAAGATTGCTGCTTTGCTATCTGAATACATAATATCTATGTCCAGGCCCATCTGCTTCCCCTCCTATAGGAAAGATTGTGAATGTCAGCGCCTCCAGTGAGAAACTGTCCTGTCGAGACTTTTTTTTCAGTACTGATAATGTAAAAATGATCTGGCAGAGTAAATTAGTGTGATTCCAAAGCACAAATTTTTGATCATCTGCCATA
Organism: Cebus imitator; assembly: GCF_001604975.1. Taxonomy (NCBI): domain Eukaryota; kingdom Metazoa; phylum Chordata; class Mammalia; order Primates; family Cebidae; genus Cebus; species Cebus imitator. The sequence continues at coordinate 4,867,595 of NW_016107383.1, read as the reverse complement.
CTTCTTACATAAATCATAACAGTCAAATATTTTTCACTAACAAGAATGTAAAGAGGCCTATTTGAAATGTCATGGCACAATTCTATTTTATCCATTGAAGCAAGCCTTGTATGGTGTTATGGAGGCATAACACCTAGTATAGAGCTTCTAAAACACTGAGATATGTAAAACTCAGCAGATAATGTAAAATGTAGGTCCAGTGCAGTTAGGAAGGGGTGAGGTCTGAAAGTTTGAATATTTAAGCATTTTTTATTTGTAGCAGATGCTGTTAGTCCAGAGGCCTCTAGGGGGGACAATTCCTTATCTATGAACAATCTCTGCTAGAATGAAGTTATCCTGAACTTCAGGACTGATTCTTAGTATTAATAAAGAGTAAAATGTAGGGAAAAGAATAGAATTTCAGTCTAGTTGGTTAAGTCGATTGCCCATTCATTCAATCTGATACATATTTTTGGTCAATCTACTACATATTGCTTAACCTCCATATCTTTGGCAAATATGGAAATAACCATCATGAAAACAAATTAATCTATAGAAAATTTTACTACACGGTAACCAGACAATAAAGTGAGTTCTCTCTTTTAATACAATAAAATTTCAGTTAACAATAATCTTACTTTCTCTAATTTACTGGCCTATTTCCTGCTTTTAGAGGAGAGTCTATCCTGATTCTGTGTTTGTTTGTTTGTTTATTTGTTTTGTGATATGATCATAAAGAGACATAGAGACAAGATTTTCTGAGATGTCTGAATTGTTTATATGTTATTCATTCAATAGAATTTCATTTAAGGCACATTCTTTACTAAACTGTGAAGGGTGCTCGAAGTATTCAAAGACAAGTTTTCACAGCCTGGAGGAAGCTAAATTCTAGAAAGGATCAGATCTCAGTTCATTTGGATGTTACCATCTTCTTCCTGAATCTGTTTAATTAGACTTCCTAGAATTCTGCAACTGAATATATTTCATTAGTATTGCCCTCATGCTTTTAAGAGACCTTGTGTTTTATAAAATCAAAGAATTATTTTCCCATAGATGAGGATTTTAGAAGCTGTCTTGAGTGGCTAATCATTTGTAAGAGGTTAACTGATCTTCATGAGCTCCAGACTGGATTATTCCATATTTAAGCAGTCCTAAATATAAATCACTGGTAAATGGCTGTTGAAACTAATAGGAAAAAAATAAAGGCAAATGATATTACTAAACTATTCATAGTGTATATTGTTTGGATGGAAGAAAATTATTGAATTAATGGATTTTTGGAAGTAACTTCTTAATTCTTGAATCTCAAACTCTCATTTGCAAAATTAAAATATGTAATTTTGAAAAAACATAATAATTTATTAATGTATGATGGCAGTTACATGTTATTCATTAATCCTTTTTCCTTCCCCTTTTCAGGTAAGACATAAAGTATGTAAAGCCAAGAAAAGTTAGAAAAATGTGTAGAGGATTTACCTTGCGATTTCCCATATAAAACACAGGGATGTTTACATTCAATTATTGTTCTTTAGTTTTTCAACACCCTCCATTTGTGGACCCCTACTCACTTCCCCGCAGATATCTTATATCTCAGATAAGCTACACAACCACTTTGGTGCTACAAAGAATCTTTTCTCATGGTTTTGGAAAACCTTCACCAACATTCTGTCCTCATTCCCAGCTATGTACAGTTACCTGTGCCAGCAGCGGCCAGAACTGATGATAAGTCCAGTGGAGTCTTTAACTGATAACAAAGGCTGAAGCTACGGAAAATCACAGAGTTGGAAGGCTTCTCAGGAAATGAATTCCAGACATTCAATTCGGACTCTGGGGTGGGATTCTTTTTTTCCATCTATGAATGCCAATCCTAAACTTCTCTAAGTTGACAGTGTTTGTAATTCAATTATAAACATTCTTATCGTATAACTACAGAATTGTAACAGGATATACAAAAGTTAGCAAATCCATGCATAACTTCTATATTTATGTGAAGATGTCAAAGAGAATGTAGATATTTTCAAATGTTTATGTTATTGCAAGAGTTACTTTCCTTGATGGACAGCTTTAGATTCCCAGTACAATCACTTGCCTCTGCTTATTGAGCACCTATTGTATTCTGAACACATATTTGTCTTACTTGACCCTTACAACAACTTTATCAAGTAGATAGAGTGTTATCTTCTCAATTTCCAGATAAGGAAACAGGGACCTAGCCTGGTCAAATAAAATCTTGTCAAGTCAGAGAACAGTGAAATGGCAGACTAAGTTCAGCTCCAATACTAGCTCCAAAATATGAAATTGTTTTTATAATATCATGCCAATGTATTAAGAAAAGTCTCATTCCCTTTGGAAAGGGAATTTCACTAGAATTTATAAATTAGGGAAAATTAAATAAATGACAACTACATGGTACCTCTAAAAATTGCCATTGGAGCGTCTTCCTCCAAATATTTTATGAAAGTTGCACATGAAAAATTTAGCTGATCTGAATTTCCTATACTATTTACACACTCCTATCTAATACTTAGGGGAAATGCTGAGCTGCTGAACAGTGGAATATCTGATGGCAGAGATTTTAAAAACAGGGATTGGGTAGTGGAAATCTTGAAGATGTCTCAGAAAATAGGGTACTATTGAAGACTGGAAGGCTCAGTAAGGTCTACAAATTCATGAAAGAGATTTCCTCATGAAGACAAATTTATTTCTTAGCAACAAAACAAGAAATCCTCTCACTTAAAGAGATGGTCTTTGTGGGAGAATATTTCCTTAAAATCTCTCTAGGGTAGGATTGGGAGAGAAAAGTGTAGAGGTGGTAGCCAATAAGGAGGGAGAATGTAGTAGACAACAAGGAAAGATTAAACCTAGAGAAGGAGATCTAGGAGAGGAAAAATGGGGAATGGACATGGTGAAACGCAGTAGGCTTTCTAAGGTAACCACTGCTCATGACCTCAAGGACTTTCCATAGAGATTGTCAAAAGTACTGACACAAATGAAAGTTTAGATTTAAATAACGAGGGTTGGATAGTAGATATATTAGTTTGTTCTCATGATGCTAATAAAAACATTTACCTGAGACTGGGTAATTTATAAATGAAAGAGCTTTAATTGACTCACAGTTCAGCATGGCTAGGGAGACATTATAAAACTTACAATCATGGCAGAAGGGGAAGCAATCACATCCTTCTTCACAAGGCAGCAGGAGAGAGAAGTGCCAAATAAGTGGGGAAAAGCCCCTTATAAAACCATCAGATCTTGTGAGAACCCATTCACTATCATGAGAACAGCATGAGGGTAACTGCCCCTCGTGATTAAGTTATTTACCACCAGTTCCCTCTCAGGACACGTGGGGATTATGAGAACTAGAGCTCAAGATGAGATTTGGTAGAAAACACAACCAAACCATATCAGCAGAGATCACAAAGAAGTCTGGAATCCTTGTCATGGTTGATGCAACGGGGCAAGAGTATATCTGACTTTGGGTCATATTCAGAATATAAATTAGCTATTCCCCAGTAGCACAAGAGAAAAGTACTCAGACTACACCTGGGGATGAGGGAGGTGAGTTAGATCTTTGAAATTGCCAACATTTAAACCTCTTGTATGGCTCATGCCTTATGCTGTCTTGATAACATGGCTCTATCCTCATCCTATGGCTGATAGATGAGAGAATAAGTGTTCTCTGGCAACATTTTCTTGATTATCATCTTTGTACACTCTGTGATATCCAGTAGATAAAGTCCTGAATACATTTGTATATTAATGAATAATAATTTAATGTTAGAGAATGTTTGGGATGTAGATAGCACTTTACAGCTGTGTGCCCTTGGACAATTTATGTAACCTCTCTGAGTATTATTTTATCCATGGTGAAGTTAAAATAATAATAACCACTTTACAGGACTAGTGTAAAGATGAAAAGGAATCATCTTTGCTGTATGTATGTATGTATGTGAAATACATGTCAGACATTTGTCACAGTACCTGGAATATGGAACGTACACAAATAATAAGTGTTAGCAGTATGTTTAAGTTATAAACATATTTTTAAAATCTGTGGGCTTTGATATGAAATCCAATTCCATAGACTGGGAATGCAGAGCTGTCCTAATATTCCTGCTAGTTCCCAAGACTGGTTTTCTCTTGTCTCTTTCTAACTCCTTTATTTCTGTATCAAGCTTGCTACCATTTGGGATTAATGAGAGTGTGACACAAGGTTCCTTCACCACTTTCCTCTCTAACTACAACTTCTCATGTATGCATACCACATTTGTGCATTTTAGAGACAATTCAATTTTTGAGGTTTATAGAGCAGGCTCATCTTAAAGATCATGGAACAACTCACCGTTACCTTGTCTACATTGCTTTTTCCTTTTCCTTTACCCTTCTCTGATGAGTAGCAAGAGAATCTCTTCCTTTACCAAGCACAGAGCAGTAAAGCTCATATTTATACCCATTGGGTCCAGTCTTCCATTAAATGCTTTCCCCAGCAAATATAGTTATTTTCCTCTATGGAATTCTGGTGAATAAAGTGTTCTCCAGTCTGATATGTTATTAATAATGTCATGACAAACTCCCTGATGTTGAGTTTCACTAAGCCTGTAATAAGTTAGCAGCTACTGAGTCTTTCCCCTCTCTAGGGTTCTTCAAAAGTAGATGTTGATTAATGTGTATGTGCAAAGGGGAGCTTGAAATTCTATACTTTTCAGCTGGTCTAATGAGTTTTTATATTTATAAAAGAGATTTTGCATAAATGACCTCAAATAAATCCATCTGGAGTTGGATTCAGCAAAGCTCATAAAGCTACAGATATTTGAGTAGCAGCAGAGAAAATACAAGAAATTAGGTCTCCTGAGTCTGAGTTCTATATGTTCTTTCCACCACACATTACATTATACCCAATGTCCTAGCTCAACCAAATAAACCTCTGAAGTCCTCTGATTAGAGACCAAGAAGCATCCCCCTTCCTGATCAAGGCTGACCTCAAAGCTCTAATTCGTTTAATTCTATTTTAGTTCTTAAAAAAAAAAAAAGAAAAAAAAGGACATGCTTTTCTTTTAAAATGATGCAGTGTTTAGAAACATCCCCAAGAAAAAATTCTTTCCTTTTTTTCAAAAATAAACCTCAGGGCCTGGTTTTATTTGTTTGTTTGCTTGTTTTTGGTGAGGTTGCTCTTCAAAAGAATCCACTGCACTTGGGTTGCAAAGCCATCTGCCACTACATGCTCAAGTATTGTGGTTAAAAAAATCTGGCCACCCTGCCTTTGATATAAAAGAACCACATGGGGTTGAGTCATATGCTGTGGAGAGAACACAGCTAATTATGGGATGTGCTGGGCCCAGAGAAGATGTTAACTGCTCCATAATTACAACTGCAATCCAAGGGAACAGAGTCATGGAAATCCAGTTAATATAAGGATGTCAACATAAAAATACTAAATTCTAAGCCCAAAACTACTAAAATATAGCTTCATTCTTGAACTTTTATTCTTATGTACTTCCAAACTGAAGATTCGGGTTGTCATCAGGGATATGCATAATCCTGACGCACTTTTTGCCATGAAGTAAAATTTTGTTTCAACAATGCTGTGTTATGATTGTTTGAATGATACTAAAAGGATGGTACTAGTCCAGGAGACCCAGGACCTTGGTTCTAGCTTCAGCTCTACGACCAAAATGCAATAGACCTTGTGTATGTCACTTAGTATAAGTGGAGCCGGGGGGATGGGGGTGGTTAGGGGGAAGTGATTTGAGAGAATATCTGAATTTCTTCCCAGGACAAATAAAAATAATCCCTTTCAAAAACTATTGATCCTCAATTTTATGGCAGGCAAGTATTTGGAATTCAAAAATGAATAAAACGTAGAATAATGGCCAATTTCACAAAGTTGTTACACTTTCTCTAAATATTCCCTAATTTAGAAAGGTCATGGTGATAATAGAAACTTTAGTCTTTTGATATTTTATTTTTTTATTTAAAAAAACTTTCAGCTCAAACTCTGATCAAGGGAAGTAACTACTCATGATGAGTGGACTAAGAAGGTAGTAGTTATAATAGAGGAACTCAGAACAAATATTCAATAGTATTTAAAATATTTTTAAAAATTATACTGAGTAGCTATCTACAATAAATCAGGAGCAGGTATTTTACATATAGTAACACATAATGCTACACTAACACTTCGAGGTTAATAGGTTCTTCCTTTGTTACCTGGAGATGATGCGAAGGTTCCAAGGACCAGTCAAAAGTCAGGGTTATCAACTAGCACTGACAACTGCTAGGATTAGGACACTTAACAAATTTTAAAAACAAAGCTTTTAGCATATTAATGAGTATGCAAAGGGAATGAAATTGCAACAGAAGAAATGTGTCTAACAGTGTGCTTCATCAAATATGAAAGGTAGAGTAGACTTTAAGGCATTATTTAATAGAGTTTGTCTACATTGAAACAATTTTCTTTTGGAAATGCAGATGTCTAAGTCAATAACTATGGCAAATTATGGCCAATGAGTTTAGGGTCTTCAAGAAATAAACACTAATATTACTTTGTTTTTCAAAAGGAAAGAAGCAGCAAAGCTAAAATGAATACATGTTTTGACTTACAGGGAATGAAAATCATTTCCTTCCCCCTCTCTTATTATTATGCCTGATTTTCTTTGAACCTGAATAAGCAGAAGAATTAAAACTCACATATGATTCTATCCATACACAGCCCAAATCTAGTTTAGTTATTCAAACTGATGCTGGCTGTGTATAAATCAAATATCTAAATAGAATGACTTCTCGTATTATGTTTTTGAATAGACATAGCAAAAGGCTTTGGTGACTTTGGAAAGGCCAAGACATTTTTGGTATGTAGGGCCAAAGACAGAACTGGAAAGTAAGATGTTTTTAAAAATACCTGTTTGTATTGGATTGAATTATTTTATTCAGATCTGTTGTTGGATAAATCCATATTCATGTCTCCATTGCCTAGCATGATACCTGGCACATAACTGCTAATAAATATTTTGCAAAATAATTGAGCAATGAATGTCATGGTGTTTCTTCAGCCATGGGGTTGGAATACATTGAAACCTGAGACCTATTAACAAATTGAGATACCTATTCTGCATTTCAATATAAGGTATTTCAATGACTACAAGCCAACTGACTTTGTAAAAGACAGAATAATTCTCTTTTTAAGCCTTTATACTATCCTAGAATCTGACACAGTGGCCTAGACATCATAAATGATGGATTAATATTGGTTGAACTGAGCAACCCTACTGACATATTGGCATACTGAAAAGCAAATCCAGAAAACCCCACTAAGGTGATACTACCTTGAATCCATAGGTAGGTTTTAAAAATTATTTGGAAAGATTTCTAAAATACTATTTTCTTATTTTATTTAGAAGGGAATTCTATGACATTGGTAGGTTGAGTAGTATTATTCCATTTTACCAATGAACAATTAAAGAATCCAAAATTCAAATGGTTTTTCTAAGATTACATAACAAGTTAATAAGAGAGTCAAGATTAGAATTTAGACCTTCTAAAGTAGCTCTTCTTGGTCAAACCTACCTTGCCAATGGATACAATTCTGCAGGTAACCGGTGGGTTAGAGACAAAGACTAACCTGGCATAATAATAAAGCCAACATAATTTTGTTAATATCTTGTTATAAAGCTACCTAGAAATGTATTTATACTTTTAATTTGTTATATCAAAGCCGCTTGTTCACATAGTTGGGTGCAGTAAATTTCTGGATATTCTTTTAACGAACAAATAGTATAAATTCACAGAGCTATCTTCTTTCAATCAATATATATTATTTTCTAAATCTTCAAGTTAGATGCCAATGGCATTGCTAATGAAATATCCCATACATATCTCTAGCTTTCATAAACCCAAACTATCTTAGAGTTAATAGGCAACCTCACACACACCCTCAATCAGAGAGTTTATTCCTTTTTCTTTCTAAGCTCTTTTTCTCCTCATTAACATTTTAATTAATGATTTCTCCTATTTTGGGGGAGACTTCATGGGACTTAAGAGCCTCAGTGTGCATACAAAGAGAACAGAAGAGACAGTATCCTCCAGATCCCTTCGTCCATCCTCACATCCTTTTGTAAGGGCCCTTTGCATCTTGAAATTAATCCATCCAGTTCTTTGATACTTCAGTACTTGGGTAAGGTGAAGAAAGACTCCATCTCCGAATTCAAGAAGCAATACCTGCACACCTAACTCCTTTTTTTCGTTTAAAATGTTTCTGAAGTTAGCTAAGATTTAGTTTTGCTTAGGCTGCTTTCTGCAGCTGTCCTGGGTTCTTCCTACCATCGTGAGTCTCTCTGGGCAAGAACTCTACTTTGGTCATGTGATAAATAGCTTCAACCTGAATAGAGAGCCTTCGAGCAGCATTCTTGGAGGTGGGTCTTAGTGAGCCACACATCCACATCGAAACCCAAAAGATATTCTGAGTCTTTAAGTTATCAAATCCCACTGGAAGTTTATTTAAATTTGCAGTTTCTGTAAAAATAGATGAAATTTCATGAAGCTTTACAAAGATATTAATGCCCCAAATCAGGTCTATGCTATGCAAATATTTTCCAAAGCACAGGAACTAGGAGGCTTGCCTGCTAAATTTCTTGGTAATCAGTTGAGGACTATTATATAGTTTCTTTTTTAGGTTTCAAAACTCTTCCTTCTGAAGGAAATTCATATACATTGGCCATGGGTCCTCTAGTGCAGCTGATTTCCATTTAAATGTAAATAAGTGGCATATGTTAATATCATAAAAAAAGCGTGTGATGAAACGAATTCTGGCAAACCTTCTCTTTATTGTCCAGATATTTTATCTTAGCTTTCTCATTCCAGCTGGTACCTGAAAAAGCACTGTGGACAGACAAAGTGAGCTCAAAGGGAGGAAGGAAGGCGAAAGTAAGAGCTCAAGTCACCTTCCTCCTGCTTCTCTTTCCCTTGGGCCACATTTGAATTTTATTTAGTATTAATTGGTTTTGTCTTATTTTTAAAACTAAATTAGAGAATACCTCCAAGCCTCTTTGTAAACAAGGAAATTCTCTAAGAACATCAGTAATGAATGGCACAGAATTACACACACACACACACACACACACACACACACACCCCACAATCAGTCAATTGAGAAGGATACAGAGTCCAACTGAAGAAAACAAAGCTAAGAATCTCTTTATTCTTTGAGGCCACTCATGTTTGTTTCCCCTCTGTATTTGCATTTCAGAGGAAATATAACAATTGATCCATGCCAGCTGAAGTCCCGCTTCAGTCCATATCCTGGACCTTTTGAGTTTCAACCAGCTAGGTTCTGAAACACAAAACACAACGTCCTGTTGCCAAAATATTTACTTTGCAAAACACGTTGTTCTTTCTATTCGGCCATGGACTCAGCATATCCCAAAGAAATGCATTGTAAAGCTAGTTCTTTCAGCATGTAAAAAATCTGATCCTGGAGCAACATTTCTTAGTATTACCTATCCATTTAGTAAACAGACATTGTATATTAGATTGAGACCACATTTAAGGGATACTGTTTTTCCTGGCTGCAGTGAATGGTTCTCTCCCTGAGTCCCCACAATTTCGTTTGGCAGCCTGATGTCAATCGGTAAAAATGACGAGACAGGCCTCAATCATTTTAGAGGTTTTGTCTGACAAAGTTAAGGACACACAACTGGGAGAAAGGTCTGTGCTTTTCTCCAAAGATGATTTTAAGGGCTCCGAATTTAAAGGAGAAAGAGTGAGATATTAAGAAATACAAAATTTTCACGTAAGAGGTGGGTAGGGAAAAATAGCCATTCATGCTTTTGTCTGGCTTAGTGAATCTGCATTTTTTTTTTTTTTTTTTTAAATGATATAGACAGATGGGGTAGAGGAAGAATGCAGGGAATCTACACTTTACATAAGATAACATAGACGAAATGGGGAAGGGGAACTATCAGATATGCATTTGTGTCTGGTGGGCAGGTGGGATGACTGCACCTGGAAAGATAAGCTATCAATTTACATTGCCATGGTGAAATTTTAACAGAAACACCTTAAAGATCTTGCAGCTCACTAGGAATTTCCTTGTGGGAAAAATACGAAGGAGACGTTTAGCTTTTCATCTTGTAACCACCTTATTTAGGAACCAAAACGGGAGGCAGGTTTGCATGACCCAGTTCCCAGCTTGACTTTTCCCTTTGGCTTAATGAGTTTGGGGTCCCAAGATTTAATTTCCTTTCACACCTACTAAATTAATCTACCCAAAAAAATGGGAAAGTTGTGGCTTTGAATTCTGAAAAGTCACTCTAGATTGTGTTTATCAATTTAAATATATTGTTCTGTATGGTACTGAGAGAGGCCAGGGTTGGAGTCAGAGACTAAAATTGACTTCCCACTATGTTAACTGGCTGAGGAGCTTTAGCAATTCATGTACTCTCTCTAAAATTTGTATTTCCTTATCTGTAAAATGGAAATAATATCTAGCCCAAAGGAATATTATGAAGATTAAATGAGGCAATTTATATATAATAGTTATGTTGCTGGCACTTAATAATAGTTCAGGAGATTCTGGTGATGATGATGATAATTCTTCTGAGTTATATCTATAGATAGTGTTCTAATGGAAGAAAACACAAGAATTTTGAGGCTAGTCAACTCTCAATTACCTACGATAATGAGAAAAGATTACTTATCGTAGAAGGTAAGATCATTAATAAATAATCTAAAAATGTATTTAACAAATTGAATATTTATTGTTTTTTATTATGAAACTTACATACACTTATTGTAAAATTTTCAAATGACAAATATGTGTAAGGTAGAAGTCACATTTTACACTTCCCAACTCTAAGATTCAGTGATTTTTTTTTCATATTTCTTTAGGTATGTCTATATGTGTGTGTATATATAATAAATAAATTATTTAAACAAAAGTGGACCATATTATATATGCTGTCCTACAGATCGATTCAGTTGTCTTCGTATCATTACATCTGAAATCTCGCCTAGATTTAAAATGCTATGTAATACAGCACTATATAAATATACAAAAATTTATTTGCCTAAAGCTGTTTTGAAATGTAAATTGCTTAAAATTTGTAAGAAATACAATGCTCCAATAAGTAAAAACCACACTTTGGACAATGGTACAGAGAATTTCTCCAATCTTTTGAAGATAAATTAAGGCATTGTTAGAAGAAAGGAAATAAATGAAAGGAAGGAAGGAAAAGTTTAAAAGTTTATTGTTGAATTTTGCTGGTAATTTTCCTGAATGAGAATGAGCTGAATTGGGTAGCACTCTTGGTGGTGTGCTTGCATAGCCTCAGAGAAAAACTATACAGTTCAACATAATTCATCTTCAATGAAAATGTTATATTCTCATCTAATCAATCTAGTTCTCGGTTTCCAGAGTTTTTCTAACACTCTCGCCTTGTGCAGTTATCCCATTGTGAATCACCTCTCCAGGCTACTTTCACTAAGTCTAGAGCCAGACAGCAAGGCTTCTTCAATGCTACGCCCAGAATTTAACCAGCAAAACACCTCAGTGTCATAAGTTCATTTTGTAGATGAAATAGGGCAGGCTTTGGATGTGACTTTAATTAAGATACGGAAGAGGAGTATTTTTCTTCAGTGTTAACTTTGGGAGCATGTTGAGCAACCAAACATTTTAGAGGTACCAGTTCTTGATAATATTACATACTGGCAGATATTGTTTGAGCAGACATCCTTGATTTAAAAGATGATTCTCTCTACTCTAGTGAATCTACATATACTATGTGATTTCAATCAAAACTTCAATCAGATTTTTCAAATAGACATTGATTTGCTGATCCTAAAGTTAACCAAAAAAGTACCTGCCCCAAAATAGTCAGGAAGTTCTGCATCAAAATAATAATGTAGCAAATCAAAATATAAAGTTGTTATAAAAGTGACACTGTAATTTGGAGGGAAAATAATGGGCTATTCAAAATGGAATTAGAAGAAGTAGACATCTATTTGGAAAAAAATAATAAGCTACGTATTTCATTCTAAACCCAAATGAAAGGACTAAGATATTAAAAAGATTTAAAAATTATCAGAAGAAACACAATGCTGATAAGATTAATACATTATGACTTGAAATGTGAGCATAACATACTAGTAGAAACCATGGGATACATACATATTGGATATAATATGAAGAAGGCCACACACATGACAGAGGCACAAGTGGCTTCTTGAAGCTGACAACAGCTCCTGGCTGAAAGTCAACTAAGAAATAAGTGCTTCATTGTTACAACCAAAAGGAACTAGACTCTACCGACAGCCTGTATAAGCAGGTTCTTCCCCAGGCCCTCCAGATAAGAGCCCAGTGTGCTAGACACCTTGACTTTGGCCTTGTAAGATGATAAGCAAAGAACAAATCCAAGCCTCCCAGACCTCTGACCCACAGCTGTGAGATAATAAATGTGTGGTGATTTCAGCTGCTAAGTCTGTGATAATTAACAAACATAAATGCCACACAGCTGATTTTTTTTTCCTAAAAAAAAAAAAAGGTGGATCTCAAAAATGTTAGCTAAATAACAAAACAGCACATGTAGTGTTATTACATTTTACTTTAAAAATAATCTAGGTATGCGTTAAGGCACAGAAATCAAGTCTAAAATGACACACATCACACTCTTGGAAAAGGAGTAGGATCAGGGTTGATAGATGAGAAGGAGAGCCTCTCATATGTTATAAGTTGTAAACATAGCTCTACATTGTTCATTTACTGTAATCAGAAGGTATTAAGTTTCAAATTATTATTATTATTATGAGACAGAGTCTTGCTCTGTAACCCCGGCTGGAGTGCAATGGCATGATTTTGGCTCATTGCAACTTCCAATCCCGCAGTTCAAGCGAGCAATTCTCCTGCCTCAGCCTCCTAAGTAGCTGTGATTACAGGCATATGCCACCACATCCAACTAATTTATGTATTTTTAGTAGAGACAGGGTTTTGCCATGTTGGCCAGGCTGGTCTTAAACTCCTGGCCTCAAGTGATCCCCCTGCCTCAGTCCCCCGAGAGTGCTACCGTACCCATCCTGTATTAATTTTATAATGAAATGTTTTTAAAAGTAAAGTACGTGGGATCTCTACTTTCTAGAATGCTATCTACCAAGTGCTTAAACGTAATATTTATGGCTGTGTATCTTCTATAACCTGATGTTTTATATTAATTTTATATCTAGAAAATTCTTTGCTAATCTTTATAGCTTCACAGATTGGTTTCTGCATACATATAACTATTCCTTCCTATAAAATGTAGTTACCAGTGTGAAATATGCCAACTACCTAAAATATACAAAACGATTGATATGATAAATAGAGGGCCGAAAAGAGGGCAAAAAAGAATATCCTGGAGAAACGTGGCTTGAGAGGATTCTCTTCAACTCAATTCACTAAAAATGCCGGAGGACACACAGCTTGGAAAATGACCATATTTTTTCAAAGATACACCCTTATTTTGAAGAAACACCCAAAACTTGTGTGTAGAATAGTCAGTCATCTGTTTTGTACCCTAACTTGTCCTCCTTTTTTATCTAAAATCAAGGCAATACTTTAGAAAACTTAAAATAATAAGAGGTTTTACATCAGTGCCTTTTAGTATTGATGTCAGAAAACAAAGTGAATGCTATCTTCAACTGAAAACTCACTCTTACAGAGTAGTATATCAAGTCACTTATTTACTAAAGCATGAGAGTAAAGCTATTATCAAGGAAATATTGCTCTTTCGGCCATGGTCAGAATTATATTCTCTCCAATAGCTGACTATAATGTCCTTTTTGCTACTGTTTGTTAAATGTTTGTGATGTTCTAATTTCTATAGCCACGTTTATCTACCTAACTACATAGTGAAATCTGCATTTGGAAGGCTAGTTTTATTTCATTACAGTTTCTCAGAGACAAAACAAAAATATTTGTTTTAACTTATCCATTGGGAAAAAATACCATTTATTTCTTATTAAATTAATACTCATATTGGATTTGAACATGAAAATAATGAGAATGATGCCTTTGCAGCTGAACAGAGGGTAAGGGAAACTTAGAGTACATCGCTCTTTCCCTTCTTCAAAATGAGATTATCAGTAGGATATGAAACTTAGTTTCTTGAATCACTGAGAAAGACACCATCCCTAGTCTTTCTAATCACACACCTGCTCCCAACCACTACTTAATGTCACTGAGGTCTGTTTTGCTTGAATTCTTCTTCTATCTCCCAAAACCAAAGAACTATATGTATCCCCAGATCATACGTGCTTCCACTTTCTGCAGTTAATGTTCCTGAAGACCCTTCTGGATGGATACCACGGTGTGTTCTCAGAGCTACTTGCAAAAATGAACTTCACTTACTTGTGTTAATAAGTACTGGGTACCCAGGAGCATCCAACTAAGTAATCCAACTTAGCTTAACATCCTAAGCCTTAATCAAGGAAACCCCAGCTCTGCCACTGGTGTATCCTTTAGCATATTACTTGACTTCCCTCCTCATCAGTTTTCCTATCTGCGAAACAGGAATAATAAAAATACTTACTACAGAGTTTTCATGATTGTTAAATGGGGTCATATGGTGTCTGACACACAGAAAGTTTAAAAAATAAGTTAGCTCTAATTGCTAGCATTCTCACTATCTATCTGCACACCCATGTTGGCCAGACTTATTCAGCAAAACAGGTAACCCCAGTTCCTCTTTCTACTCTCTTTCTACCGAGTGGCAATCAGGAGTAAATGTATTCACTAATCAGGGAAGCAGCCCCTCAGACAAGGTACTGAGATATCGATGTAACAGAAATCCTTAATCTAGGGAAAACTTTTATTTGCAAAGAATCTAATATGAGTCACTATAGTGGGGCAATGTCAAGATCTATATCAGGCAGGTGAAAGACAACTATTTTATAGTTGCAAGGCCAGTGCACTGCCTGCAGGTTTCCCCAATCTCTGCGTAACTAAGCCAGATAGAAGGCAACTCCAGCAGCAAGGGGCTGAACTGGAGTTCTGCCTCGCATCCCAGCTATGCCTGCTCTGCCATCTTTCATCTCACTTTCTCAGAACCCAGACAAATAGGACACAAGTTCCATGGGTCATGCCACTGTATAAGCACTACCCCTCTAAAACCAGACCCTCTGTAGTTCATTGTGTGCAAACATGTCAGTTGCTAGATCATGAACTTAAAGGGGGAACCAAGTTTCCTTTCTCTTTGTTTTTATTTGGTCATTTGTCTTGTACTGTGTCTGGAAAAGAACACTTAATAAAGGATGAAAGAATGGTAGTAATATTCATAAGCAAGTCAACGGAACCAGCCTAAAGTAAAAGGGGAAATTATCATGTTATTTCCCAACTCATTGTGAGATCCTTTGTTCCACCTATAGAGGATGCTCTTCCCCTTGGTTATCAGTGCCCTCTAGCATGCCTTAGCTTCTCTCCATCCCCTGCTTTGGACTCCTTCCCTCAAATCTCTGTGTCAGAATCCTACTCTCTCTTTCTACCAAGTGGCAATCAGGAGTAAATGTATTCACTAATCAGGGAAGCAGCCCCTCAGACAAGGTACTGACATATCGATGTAACAGAAATCCTTAATCTAGGGAAAACTCTTATTTGCAAAGAATCTAACATGAGTCACTATAGTGGGGCAATGTCAAGATCTATATCAGGCAGGTGAAAGACAACTATTTCATTGTTCTTTCTTTTGGGGATCCCAATGATCTCTTTAAGTGACCGTAAATAAATGCTGCTGTACATGTAGGATCTGAATAAGTCTGGCCAGCCAGCTACTGCTTTACTAATTCTTTTTTCTTTGGGTCCTCCAGAACCACTCTTGAAAGAATCAAAGTTTATGCGGAAGGCATTATAAGAAGAGTTGCAAGAAATTAGAGATGGCAGAAGGGTTATCCAGTTCCTCACCAGAGGCCAGAAGCAGCATCGTTCCAAATACAATCAAATGTTTGATTTCTTTGGATGGCCGCATGAGTAAATGTGACCAGAGACTGCTACTTTCCCTCTCAGTTGAATGCTTCTGCTAAATGAAACATAGCAGCTCTAAGAGAAAGTGAGGGGAAAACTAGTCAAGAAACTTTCAAGGTAACTGAGGAAGTCATTGGAGGAAAAGAAAGCAGAAAGCCTGCCAAATCAACTGCTTTTCAGATGGCACCTCCTAGGATCTCTGAATTGCCTAAGAGTTCTTTGGAAGAGAACATGTATTGCACTACCTTGATTGGCTTTATTATATTAGAGTATAAACCCCTAAGGACAAAATCTTATAGTAGACTTGGTAAGTCAGGCTACAGGGGTTTGATCACAGCATCTGTAACTTATACATCTATCACCCTGAGCTAGTTATCTCATCTCTCTGGTCTTCATTTTTATTTTTGCAAAATGAAGATGATCATACTATTTACCCTCTAAGATTATTATCAGTATTGCTTGAATGAAATCATCCATCTAAAACCCCATGCACAGGGCAGGACACGTATTAGCACTCAATAATTATCAATATGAACTGCTACTACTGATCATTGCTGCCCTCCAAGTACAGTGCCCACTGAAGAGAATATTTTCAAGACAGATACAATTTAATAGATAAATCTCAAGTATTGGCCTGTAGCGCTGCTACCTGGATGTATAAATTAAATGGCCTACAACAATTGTACCATCATATCATCATATCTCCGGTTAACTTATCCCAATCTTCTGTTCTTATCATTTGGTACTGTGATATGAAATATTTGAGGCAGCTGTATGTGGAAAATAGGAACTTAAATTAGGTTGAGAGAGTTATTTCTTTATTCAATAAACAATTTTGAAACACATACAGTTTTCCAGTCCCTTCAAATCACTAAGAAAGCTACAAAAGAATACAATTCATATAAAATTCTTATCGATAGCAGCTTATATTTATTACTCATCACTGAATAGGCATTGTGTTAGGTTCTTTACATATATTATCTCATTGTATCTTGACAAAAACCAGCAAGGTAATTTTAGAGAGAAGAAAACTGAGACTCAAAAATATTTCATGACTTGCCTGACATTTTTCAGCTAAAATTTTCAAGAGCCAAAGCCCACTCTGCAATTCTAAAGCCCGTTTTCTTTCTATTCTCTTGGCATTTCTCTTTCAATATCTCACCATAATGTCAGGTAGAATGGAATAAGCACTGGATTAGAGGTACAAGTAAATTATTATAGAACTCAGGGAGGGAAAATGGTAGAGTTGAATGGTAGAGGATTTGGGAAGGTTTTCTTCAGGGCATTTAAAATGAATCATATACAATACATGGAATTACGGAGGAAAGGGAGGAGTAGGGAAAACGGGGACATCAGGAATGAAAACCCCATCAGCAAAGATTCAGTAATGTCAACTTGCAGGGGAGAGTTGCTGTGTGGTGAGATATAGAGAATAGGCTGCAAATATGGGCAGATTATGTGTCCAGGTGGAAGTCAATCTCCAGTGTTAGAAAAGATCGTTAAATATTTTAAGCATGGACAAAACTTCCCTGTATCTTTACAAACCTGGTTGCATAACTGAAGCAAAGATAAACTTAAGCTCTACCATAATTTTGAAAAATGATACCAGTTCCTGTTTGAGCAGGTCTGACTTCACGACATTTGTCCACAGTGTATGTAGACGCTCACATATACCACTGTGAGTAGCTGATGTCTGCACAGTCATATCTTGGCCATTCATTCTCTCCACCCAATTTCTCTCATATGGCAAATCACCCAGAGATCATTCTTAGTTCCACAAATAGCTGATCCGCAAATATTTATGGTAAAGTCAGTCTGCTGTAAGATCCAAAAGAGAGAGGGAGAGGGAAAAGGAGAAAAAGAGGAAGATGGAGAGGGAGAGGGAAATGGCGAGAGAGGGGAAGGGGGAAAGGAGAGAGAAAGAGAGAGAGAGAGAGAGCTAGAACACTATTTTATTAGTGGCTCAGAAGCAGGTGTTTTAAGAGGCATACAGAATTTAAAAAATGTCAAGCCTAGGCACCAATATAGAGCTTGGGCCATGATGTTCAGAGACTTGCAGACTTTCAAGATGGCCGATTTTACCAAGTTTTATAGATGAAATGTTTAGAAAGCCTGAACTGCACCCAAACCCAATGCTCCTGTTGCCCTAGACTCTTCCCAAACATTTTATCATTTAGTTGTTCTGAAACCAATGACTGCTGCCTCTAGAATACAACCCGTTTCCCTCTGAAAGGAAGGCTTTTTTTGGCTACAGCAAAAGGAAAGTGGGAAGATAAAACAAACTTTAATTCATCTGTTCTTACTCATAGGTTTCCCATCAAGGATGGGTTTTATCCTTATTTAGAATCAATACTAAGTAAAGAAAGTATAAATATACCAATTGAAAAATGCTTTCTGTGGAGGCCTTGGCAGCCACAGCAAATTGCTTGAGGTTTAGAGACACCAGGCATTTCCCCTAGGTTTTATTCTGAAACCCTCAAGTGTTAAAGGCAATCATTTCCTGGGACCCTTGATATAATAGCATATAGGATCTGTTAATAGGGTTTCCTTTTTTTGTTTTGTTTTGATTTTTTTAGTTCTGAAATGGAGGTAAATTTCTAACAGACCAATGGAGTTTTTATACCCTAATTGCTTTTGTTGAATATTTCTCCCCAAAAGATAATAGAAGCTGTAGCTAAGTTGAGTATTACTATGTTTGAGAACATAAGAAGATTTTGAAGAAACTGGAAGATTTCCCCTGGGCATCTCCCATTGGTTAGACTGGTGTCAAGGAACTCAAAGGTCAGAATGCTCCTAGAGTCTCCATAGGCTGCCATAAGTGGCATAGACTCTGGCCTTAATTCCCTTATCGTTCCTCACACCAGCACTTTAACCCAAGGGAAAGTTGAACTTCAAAGAAAGTTTAGATTTTTTGTCTCTATGGTAGGAGAGTTTAACTGGCATGTTCCTTTAGGATCCCCCTAGTGCTAGTCTGTTTCACTTCTTGGGGTTGCCCTAGACCAAGCTTGTCTAACACTTGGCCCACAGGCCGCATGTGGCTCAGGATGGTTTTGAAGGCAGCCCAAGACAAATTTGTAAACTTTCTTAAAAACTGAGGAGTTTTTGCAATTTTTTAAAGCTCATCGGTTATTGTTAGTGTATTTTACTTACGGCCCAAGATAATTCTTCTTCCAGTGTGGCCTAGGGAAGCCAAAAGATTGGACACCCCTTCCCTAGACAAACATGAAATGAACCACAAGATAAGGGGTCAAAGCTGAATATCCTAAGAAAGTAAAAGGGAAATGGATATTGGGGGTGCATTTAAAGGGTTTATGGGTAGATTTGTTCTCTGGCTTTTGGAAGATCTGAAATCTTTTGGCCAATGTCGTCTTTGGGTTAATGAGTCTTAAATTAGCTCACTTTGTTGAGGACATAGAGCAACTTATTTTCATAAAAAGTGAAGCCAAAACAGCCTTGAGTTCAGATCTTGGACCACTCTCTGGTCACTTTTTCACTAGACTATGCCACCTAAATTTTCTCCTTGATACCTAAAGGAAGAACATAAAATAAAAGGAAGATGACTTGAAAAGATCAAACTACTATTCCCAGGCTTTCTAAAGACTATTCCAGAAAATGTTACACATAAAAATGCTTTCAGTGTGCAAAAAGTGTAAGAAATTAGAAAATTAATGTCTCTCTTAGAGCTTCAAACTTAGCATTAAAGTGGTTAGAAGATCCTACTGTAAGGATACCTATATGCATTGTCTTAAACTGGCATTTTTCAACTTATTTAACCTATGAAAAACTACCAATTATCACTGTATTTAGTTTGTAAATCTGTAGATATGACCACACTTATAGGCCTATGGAAAGAACATTTTATCTGCACTGTGAAGTAACCATCTCACTCATCTTAGCATGTGCCTATTTCATCTCCTTTTTCCTAATTACCTTCATTTGGCACAGAATTGACTTTTAGTTCAGGGTTCACAGCCTGATCTCAGCAATTTCCTTATTCCAACTATTAACATGACACTTCTATAACCCCAATATTACCTAGTATAATGCTTGCATACCATGGATACAGAAATATTTGTGACTATCCTGTAACTGGTTTATATAAAGGTTTTCTGTCATTTTTCTGTGGGGACAAAAGCATGAAGTGAATGACCAAGCTGGTCACTTATATATGGGCACCATTGATTTCTATCACACATTGGTTTGCGGTATACTATCCAATGATGCATGCCCAATCTCTCATGCGTTAGTGAGAGGAGTGTGGCCAATCTGAGCCTCCCTTAAGTGAAAGTCCAGGGAAAAGGAAGCCACAAGCCTCCCCTTTCAAAGCCAGTAAGCGCAAATCAAGGTCAGCAGTTAAAGGCCATGGTCATCAGCCCAGTGACCCGTCTTTATCCCTCAGTGCTGGTTCAGTTCCAGATAAGCTCTGGTGGGGAGGAACGAGTCCAGACCAGAGTGGCCAGATGTTTCACATGACATCCAGTTGCTCCTTGAGGTCCACCCAGCTATAGGCCATCTCTTAGGTGTAACCCCAAATGACAAAGTCATAGACAATAACAAGTAGCAGATACACATGGGCACAGATAACAAGACTCAGTCATATGCATTTATTAATCAGAAGAAACAAAAACAATTTTTTTAGACAGAAATAAATGGACTTGAGATGTGGGGACTCAACACATTGCATTATTACTCTTAATCATGGACTCTGACTCAGAAGATTTAGACTGCAACCTGAGGTATTATGCTCACAATCCCCTTTATCCCTCAATTTCATTATCTATAAAATGAAAATGAAATAGAATCATATAGAGAACATGGCAAGTAGGCAGTTCCTAGCATAGAATAAGTATCCATTAAACATTTTCCTTAATGGGACAGTGTGACAACTCCATCATTTGGTCATGGTTAGTTGGGATCTCTTTGAAGTTGACCTTAAGACTACCTCAATGTCTTTCTTGCCTTATTCCATTCTTCCCTTTTCTTTCCTCTCCCTCTCCCTTCTCAATCCTCTTCTCTATTTCTTTTCTCTTTGATCTCCTTTGATATACCAGGTGCCTACTCCCCTCTTATAGATGGAGTGGGGGAGAGAGAGAGAGACTGAACAATGTCCCAACTAGGGAAGAGAGTGGGGGACAGGTTCTCCCCACAGATATGCTGCCTAAAAGTGGTCACTGGAATGAAGGAGGGTGACAAGTTCTGGTGACAGTAGCTGCCACACATCTCAGGATCTGAGGAACAATGGTATAAATGTCTCTTTTTTTAATCTCTTACTTTACCATGAAATTTCCAGGATCTAGCCCCACCACTGTCCTCTCAAACTCATATGCAGTCCACTAAGAGCATTCAGCTTAACTGCCTTTGACTGTCGTGAGGGTAACGCCAACCCATAATACTAAGGTGTCCATTGGACTGCTGGCCAAGACATACTAGCTGCTTTTTTTGTAACTGGAAATCATTTACTTAACAAGTATTTCTCAGAAATCAAATATGATTCAGTCACTAATTTGAAAAGAAGTTATTTTGCAGAAGTATGCAATGACTCCATAACAACGTAGACACATGCAAACACCTCTTTAGTAAACGTTAGCAGTTTTTAAGTAATATTTGTAAAGAATATAAAAGGTATGTGGACAAATATACAGATGACAGATGTACAGCTTGATGAATTTTCATAAAGGGAGCACACCCATATAACTTTCACCCTGACCAAGAAATAGAATATTCTAAGCAACCCTAATCCCCCCTCCATCACCTCCATCACCCTCTCTTCTAGTTGCAAGCCCTCTCAGGGTAACATTAGCAGAGTTCTGATATCGCAGGTTAGCTGTGCTATTTTTGAACTTCATTTAAATGGAATTAATCAGTCTCTAATCTCTTGCAGTCTGGCCATTCTTTACTCAACATATGATTGTAAGAGTCATCCATACTGCCACATGCAGTAAATGTTCATTTGTTTTCATTGATGTAGATTAGCCTTTATCAGCCAATTTCAATTAGCTTTACATATAAAACCTTGCACAGTTCTACGTGCTTATAAAAACAGGAGCTGTGTATTGACTATAGCAAGATCAACAATTTGCTTAAATTTTACATCTGTTTATTCTTTCTCCTACAGGCTTCTACCCACAATAGTCCAGACCCAGCCATGAAAATGCGCTTCAATTTTTGTATTTCTTGCCTCCCTTTTCAAGGTTCTGCCTCACCAATTGATATTGTTTGGATGTTTGTCCTCCCCAGATCTCATGTTGAAATGCAATTCCCAGTGTTGGTGGTGGGGCCTCGTGGGAGATGTTGGATCATGTAGGTGAATCCCCTATGAGGGGTTTAGCACCACCCGCTTAGTGCCACATTTGTTCTCACTCAGTTAGTTCCTGTGAGATCTGATTGTTTAAAAGTCTGGGACCTCCCCGCCCTTGCTCTTTTGCTCCCTCTTTCCCTGTGATGTGTCTGCTTTCCTTTTGCCTTCCACCATGATTGGAAGCTTCCTGAGGCTCACCAGAAGCAAATGCTAGCACCACAGTCACTGTATGGCCTGCAGAACCATAAGCCTGTGAGCCAATTCAACCACTTTTCTTTATAAATTGCCCAGTCTCAGGAATTTCTTTATAGCAACGCAAAAATAGCCTAACACACTAGTCATCTGGCATCCACCCCCCAACCTTCTCAACTTTACCCACCTTTCCCAAGAGTATAATCAGGGAGGTTGAGGTGTAACATTTTCCCTTCTCTGCCAACATGGAAAAAAACAATTACGTGTGCAGAGAATATTGCACAATTTTTCAACCCCTGCCTATGTTGGTCTTCACATGGAAAATACATGGTTTTATTTGAAGTACCATGGATAGTCACACAATTACATATAAGAACAAACATTTGTCCCCACTTTTTAAAAATATTTAGTGTTTATCTTGGTGAATTTTTTTTTCCTACCACCTTAAGTAGGTAGAGATGGGTGAAATTAGACTCTAGTGGGCTAAAGTGAAGGGAAATATTATAACAAAACAAGGGATGCTGAGATACAACATATGGTTAACTTGGCCATGGAAAAAATCCTTGGAATATGGAAGAAAGTCTAACACGCTAAAAATGGAAGAAAGGAAGCATACCAAGCAATGCAGCTGCTCCGCCAATGTCATTCTGGCCCATCCCAAAGGAACACAAATAGAAATATTCTGGAATCTAGCGCCACTGATATTTAAACTCAATTTCCCGCAAAGTCAGGAATAATAGCAAGTTATTTGTTTTACAAACTTAGGTTGCAAGTGCCTTGGGTGGATCCTGTGCCTTCTTCTATATCTCACTCAGCGCCAAGAACACTGTTAGACATCAACAAAACCATAATAGACCTAGAGCCTTTTCTAAAGGCCAATGAAAACACATACTGAGCTAATGGAGACATTTACAGGCAAAGGATTCCGGTTCCCTTTCTGAAAATGCCACCAAGACAGCCTAGCTAATTAGGTCTCAGTAAATGACAGACTGACCAGAATGGTCCACCTGCCTTTGTGTGTATAGCAGGCCATTTTTCTGTTAGCTTGGTTTCTATCATTGCTTTTATTCTTTTAGCTATAAGTTAAAAGGTCTATTTTTGAAATTTCAAAAGGCTGTCTCTGAGATCTGGCTTGTGAGTACACAGTAATTTCAGGAAAATGGGAATATAGGCCTTTAACACTGTAAAGAATAAATTTATTCACTTGGAGCTGTTCACTCATTCCTCTGTTACCCCTATTAACTTTCCTTGGGCAAAATCTCAAAAAATAATTTTGTCCAAGTCCACCCAGAAATGCAGTGACAATTCCAGGGACAAAATTCAAATGTTCCATGCAACCTTGTCTCTTACCCAGCTTAAGAGTAGTCACAAGTTTTCCAATATTCCCAATATAGTTGTCCTCATGACAGTCTAACTCAATCCTTGTTTGTGTTTCTGTAAATAACCCACACTGATGGAGATAGCCATTGCAAATACGGGACAGCAAAGTAACACAGACTCAAAGCTTAACATGGTCTCTCCGTGAACAAGAATGACTTTGATGTCTATTAGGGTTCTGTAAATGTAGAGAAAAACCACAGAAGATGAATGTTAATCACTGGAAAGCCAAAGAAGATTTAATGAAGCTTCTATCATAAGAAATCCGAATGCAAATGCTTCTGTGTCCCTCACATTCCCTTCTTCCAAAATACCAGCAGAAAATGATAAAACTACAAGCCATAGACCTGATCTACCAATAAATAAATAAATAGAAATTTTTGGTGAATCCAAAACATCAGCATAGAAGCCAAAACATACCAAAAACTTGTAATGCAGTACGGCAGAGCAGAGAGAAAAATGGACCCTAGAAGTAGGTATGTCTGATTCTAGTTTCATTTGTTAATAACATTGCAGTTTTCGAAACCTCTCACAGTTTTACTTCCCTACCTATAGAATTAAGGCTAATAATTAAACATATATAATTATATATGATATATATTATATATATTCAGAGCTCTTTCAACTGCAAATATGAAAAAATAAGCCAAATTTGCTTAACCAAAACAAACTAATTAAAATAAAAGAAATATACTGAGTAAGAACCTAGGAGCCTCTAGCTTTTGGCACACCTGGATTCAGGTACTCAAGGTCGTCAGGAAGTGATATGTTTCATAAACCTGTTATTTTCTAAAATGGCTTAATTTTCAAGCATGTTTTCCCATCATGATGGCTTCCAGAACTAACAGATAACATACTAACAGCCCCAAGTTCTGCCAAAAACTATATCTGGGAAATGAACCTCATTTACTCTGGTCAGTTATATGTCCATACCTAGAGGCAGGACTAAAAGGAATTACATGCCATTACATGAATAAGGGTAAATGGCTTCAGGAAAGGCAAAAGAAACCAACATCCTCTGCAATAACACACTGGGGTTGTTGCAAAAAGAAACAAAGAAAACTCATCCCAGGGCCTACAATTTTGACTAAGACAAATAATAAATTAAGTAATTCTTATTGCTGGACAAAATTTTGACATCCAGGAAATACTTGCCTATATTGACTCCAGTTAAAGAACACATTACATGCACTAACGGACCTCCATGACGTACATAATGTTCTGCCAAAATGATAAGGAGCAATTAGATAAAGCTGCAAGATGGTGAGATTTTAGCTGGACTGAAAGGAAGCAGATTTATCCAGGCTAAGAGGCGCAGAGAGGTCATTCTAATGGGAAGTAATAAAACAAGTTGATGACTACGTATTTTTTATCTAAGAAAGAGTGTTGCCAGTAAGATGGGCATTCTAACCAACAGGAAATGGCATGTGATGAAGTAGATACGTGAATATTAGTAGAAAGATTTTGCATACCTCCAGCAAAAATAACATTTACAAAATTAAGTTGTTTAAAATGTAATTGCTGAAGAAAGATTTTAAAGAGCTCATTCAACATAGTTATTTGAGAAGATATTCCTCCTTAAGCTGATCTTCCTTCAGTGGAGTGGCCTATGTACAAACATAAATTTGACAAATTAAGTTTAGAGCTCTTCATTATAAGACACAATTAACTTACTTCAATAAAAAGGACGATTTATTGCTTTAAGCATGTTAATAAAAGCCCAGCCACAACTGAGAAACAAAACATAGTTTAGAACAAGAGCACTGTATTAATATACATGATGTGGGTTCCAACTAGGGCCAAAACGAGAAATATTTCCTGATTTTCAGATAGAGGCCTGTCCAACAACAACCTTATTTTGAGCATTTCAAAGGTAGACTTCAAATAAATTATAAAAAGCAAGACAGAAACATTTAACCAATGCGAAAAGAGACTTTTTAAACACATTGAGAGTGCCAACCATAAATAATTTTTGCAAGCAATATTAAGCCAGACTTACCATCCTTCCAGTAAAGCACCTACATCATGCACTAAGAATCTTTATTTCTGGCCATTATGAATTCATATGAGTTGCCCCATTCTCAAAAATATGTCTACAGAAGGATCTCCTGGCAGCCAAAAGCAGTTTTCTCTCAAATAGAAACCGCTTCTCAGTTTGACTTAACAGGTTTGTTATGATCATCTCAGGAAATTTACCAGTCAGGGAGCTTTATTACATGTAAATGTAAATTTCTTCCAAGGCTTGAAGAAATTCACTCCACATTTCGGGAAATGAACATGTGATTTTTTTTTATGTATTGTTTTAATAAGTGAAACAATAGCTTTTTCTACGAGGCACCTCGAGCTACTGATTAAAAGCTACTGTATGTTTACAACAAAGCAAAAATGCATTCAAAACACGTAAACATATGAGACAAAATTGTTCAACAGGCCCAAAGGCAAATGAGGCTTGTAGAGAGGCTAGGGTAAAGTAAAATAATCAATTCCTATTACAGATAGTGAGTGGTATTTTGTTTTCTGGCAGCTGAGGCAAAAATGGAAAGATGCCATGCATTGTAAATTAATTATAATAGTACAGGTAGAGCAGCAGAGAAACCTAAATGTAAAGTTAGCACTTTTTTTCTCAGAACAGAGCTTTGATCTTTTCAAGTATGTATACTTGTCTGAAACCCCACGCAACATGACATAAAAAGATTTAGTCTTGTTTCATCTTATAGCTGCGTGTGTGTGTGTGTGTGTGTGTGTGTGCGCGCGCGCATGTGTATGTGGCCAACTGTTGCTCTCACCTATAAAAGACCATCTATATATAAAACATAAAACTAGCAAACATCTCATTTTAAAAACTAGATCCCGAGAAGCCATCAAAATGAATTAAGAGTCAAATGCATCCCTGAGTAACAGAATAAATCTGCTCAGTGCTGAAAGTGACTGAATCCCTACAAAAGACATAGTAAATTGCCTTGTTGCCTGAGGACACGTAAGATTGAACGTCTACAAAATGCAATGATTTTTTTGTTTTGCAGAATTGGACGCCGAGCTGTTCTTTATAGAAGTCATATTCCAAAAGACCCATACTGCTTCTTAAGTTTACTTTTAGAAAATATGACACGGTTATCAGTATAAAGAAGGACACTTGTATTTCCCTTTGTTGAAGCAGGAGGAGATAAAGTTGATTCCTTTCATACTTGTATCATGTTAATATAGTTTAAAAGACAGGTGTTAGAATTTAAGGTTTTTTTTAACCTCATTTAGGGCTAGATTTCCTTCCAACATGAGAATATTTTTACTTGCTCCAATTTTGGCAAATATATTGAATGAAAGACATCGTAATAGCTGGAGGGCTGTCTGGATTGACCGGGTTGGCCCAAAGACACTTATTATCCAGAGAATCAGTCAGATGATGGAGCAGTGATGAAGTTTACACATAGCTTTGAGATGCCCTTAAGCCTGAGGTATGTCATTGCAAGTGCATAAAAATAAATTGTTACATTTTCAATTTAAAAAACATGAATTGGAAAGACAATGTCAAGAGAAAGGGAAGACAAGCCATACACTGAGAGGAAATGCTTGCAAAAGACATGTCTAATAAAGGACCTCTGTCCAAATATACAAATAGCTCTTAAAACTCCACAGTAAGAAAATGAACCCAATTAAAAAAATTAATTTCAGTTTAAAAATTAGCAAAAGCTCTAAAGAGCCACCTCACTAAAGAATACGTACAGATGGCAAGTAAACATAGGAAAAGATGTTCAATATCATATGTCATTAGGGAATTGAAAATTTGAATAACAACAATATACCATTATACACAACTTATAGTTGCCAAAATCCAAAACACTTACCATACCAATTGCTGGCAAGGATGTGGAACAAGAGGAACTCTCATTAGTTGCTGGTAGGAATGCAAAATGGTACAGCCAACTTGGAAGGAAATTTGTCAGTTTCTTACAAAACTAAATGTACTCTTACCATACAATCCAGCAATCACACTCCTTGGCGCTTACCCAAATGAATTTTAAAATGTATGTCTACACAAAAACCTGCACATAGATGTTTATAACACTTGTTTCATAATTGACAAAGTTTGGAAGCAACCAAAATTTCCTTCAGTAGATGAGTGGATACTGTGGTACATACATAAGGACAATAGAATATTGTTCAGCACTAAAAAGCAATGCACTATCAAACCATGAAAAACATGCAGGAAGCTTAAGCATGTATTACTAAGTGAAGAAAGATTTTAACAAATGTGCCACTCTGGTATAGAATGTTGATAACGGGAAAGGTTGTGTATGTGTGGGACAAAGGAGGAATATAGGAACTCTCTGTACTTTCTGCTTAATTTTACTGTGAACTACGATAGCTCTAAAAAAAGTTTATTAATAAACAAAAAAATGCAATGATTTCCTGTATTACATTGAAACTAACATCATAACTTGCTTTTTTCTCCTCTTATAGGGATAGAAAGAGTAGTTATATGTCTATATTCCTCACTTCTAGAACATCTGACTCCTAACTTTTACTTTATTTTCCATCATTTTCCTCATTTTCTGTGTTCTACCATCTGTTAATGACATATGTCAAATAACAACAAAAAAAAAAGAGAATGTTGCTTTGAGAGTAACAATCAAAAGCATTGTTTGAAAAGTGACCAAGATTATTTAAATGGACACCCTGGAAACCAACTAGTTAAAACACTTTAAGAAACCATGACTGTATCAGCCTTGCTAGTCTCTTATTACTCATCAATTCCAAATTCCATCAATCTCCTACTCTAATATGAGAGTTTTCCAGAATGATCTGTCAGAAACATGTTCTACTTCATGGTATTTTCTGCACACCCGTCACCGTCGCTTTCCATCAGGATTGTTCAGAAGGCATGGTCACATCCCCCGCAAAGGATGTTTTTTTCCATCCTTCTCTCTTTATTAGAAACTGCCCAGAAGTGCCCCAATAGACTTTCACTGAATACTCACTGGCCTAGATTATTCTTCAAACAAAGTTGGCAAGCAATTGGCAAGAAAAATTACCCTGTTTGACTATGATCAATTACAATTCATACCCAAAGACTGAGAACGGGATTGGTTATGTTTACTTATCACACAGAAGAAAAGCCCAAGTATTATAAAATATCACCTAAAAGAAAGGGTAGAAGAAAACAAAAATGAAAAAGAAGAGGGAGGAGGAGAACAGGAGGAGAAGAAGAAAAGAAATGGAGTGAAAATATCTTTGGGATAAATAACTAATAGCATCTATCTACAATTTTATAAAGACAATTTCAGTAGAGGGTAAGATTCAGAGTTCTATTAAAGCAAACAGAGAGAAATGAAGTTAGGAAATAGAGACAGTACACACAAATTATATTTTAAGGGATATTAATGTAAATGGGAAAAGATATATCCAATAGTTTCCAGAGAAGAATATAGGGTCACAGAAGTTTGGGTTCATTTTAGTTTTGTTTTTAAGATAGGTGATATTGGGGTATATTTCTATGCCAATATGAATAATCCTGAAGAGGGAAATAAAATGATGTAGAAATGTAACTGTTATAGGATGTAACTCCTGGTGAAAATGAGATGGAAAGGATTTAAGTTACTGATAAAGGGTTTTCTCTTTGTAACAGAAATATGTGCAACCTTTTAAGAGAAGGGTTAAGTCAGTAGATGAGTACAAATGCTGAAAGGCTGACTGAATTGTTAGCAGAAAACAATGATAGTTCTTATGCAACTATATTTATTTTCTTTCTAAAGTAAGCTTCAGTGTTATGAAAACAGAGTAGGCAGATAAGAGATGTTTGAAATTTGGGGAGACAGGAGAATGTGTAAGAGTCAGAAAGGGGGTGCATTTTCTTGAGAAATATTATGGGGCAGCCTAGTAAAGTTGAGATTTTTAGCAGTATTTTTGCGGTTATAGCATTGGCACAGAAGAAGTGGATAATCTGGTTGGCTGAGTTTGGGGTTTTGCCAGATAAATAGCATAATGGAGGGAAGATGAAGAAAAGGAGTTAAGGGTGTTTTTAAAAGAGTGTTACGGCACTAGCCCATGAAAAAATTTAGGATGCATAGGGAAAGAGAAGAATTGATTAGAGGTGACAGATGGTGAAAAGGTGTCAGGTCAATGCCTTTAAACTTTGAATGAGGTCAAAGAATGTTTCTTTGGGAATATAAAAGGAAGTCACTAAAATGTTGAAGGTGTGCAGAAGATGGTCAGAGAAGAGGGTTGGAATTAAAATTTTGAAGGTGCTACAACTATTGATGATGACAAGATGGTGGAACTAGAATGTAGAAAAAGATAGTTGGAGCTAAAAATAGTTTGGACACCAGGAAGTGGGATGGACTACTCACTTTTTGGATTCATCACTTATTTGCTGCTAACCTTGGATAACGTAGTGCACATCTATAGTTTTTGGTTTCTTCATCTTTAAAGAAAGGATAATAATATAAGCCAATTCATAGGGTTGTTGTGAAATCTAAAAATGTTCATTATATAAAATGCTTTCAACAGTGTCTAGCATATAGTAAGTGTTACCAGTTAGTACTATTTGCATTTGTATCATGTATGTATTACTTTATTTCCAAATTGTGAAGTTTCTTAATATGTTAAGTATTCACTCTATAACAGGAACTGTTCTAAGCATTTACCTTTTCAAAAAAATCTCATTGAATTCTCACAATGTCCTTACAAGGTAGGTACTATTGTTATACCCATTTCATAATTTAAGAGACAGAGCAGAGCTAGTAAGTGACAGAGACATGTTTTAATCAAATCAGACTGCTTCTAGATTCTCTGTCCTTAAGCACCATCCTATGCAGTGATTGACAGTGGCATAGGTGAATCCAGGTGATGAGAACACAGTGAATGAGGAGAAGACATTTGGAGGGAGAGATATGAAAACAACGAGGAAGGATAATGGATAATGAAGTCTATGACATGCACATCAAATACTCTGGGGTTTTGCGGGAGGAAGGAAGAGAGACAGCCTGGAAGTGACAGTGGAGAACAAATCTTACAACACACAGAAGCATTTCAAGTATTTCCGACCAAAGGACAACATGAAAAAATAGCTTCAAATTTGGTCATCTAGTGAACTTGGCAGTTCCTTAAGATTCTGTCCTTGTCCCTGTATTTTTATCCCAGGGAGAGAAAGTGCTTGTGAAGTTCTTGTCCTCTACCCAGTCTTGCCAAGAATCACGCTCAGTTTAGGGGCAAAGCTATCAGGATAACCAATAGGTTACCAAGGTGATGTTTTTTAGTGGCTCTCAGACCAGTTCCCACATGAAAGCATTGTTTTAAAAACAAAGCAATTTCTCAAACGTGGGGACTTTTCTGGCATGTGACATATTTCGAATAGTATAATTATATACAACATTCCGAATTCCATTTATTTACATGACAGGTTCAAAAATCAATCAATCAACCAATCAAATGCTTTTCATAACCAAGTAGCGATTGATGAGGGATTAGCAAAGGGCAGGCAATGGACTAAATTCAGTCTGTCACTTGCATTTATATGGCCTGAGGTCTAAGAATTACTTTCTGGACTCTTACAGAAAAATTTTGCTGATTTTTGGTCATAAATAATGAGTAGAAAAAGTTTATATTAGTGTAGGTATTATCATGTGGATATTGTGAATGTGATATGTGGGTGTCTGTGTATAAATGTGGCCACTTGATCATATATTCATTCCACTCACAGACATTTATTGAGCACATACTCTATGCCAGAAACGGTCCTGGGTGCTAAGAATACAAGATTGAAAATAGATAGTCACTGCTCTCAAGAAAACCAGTCTTATTATTTTATTGTGGTGGTAATTTTGATAAAATTTAAGAAGAACAAAGAATTTCTACAAAATTTTCTTTTACATGAACATGCGCTTTTCTTTCTCCAACTCAATTGTCAGGTATTAATTGGTTGCCGAATTTTATTATTTTATAAGACATTTGATGAATTCATTGGTTTTCAGTCTCAGCTAGAAAATTGGAGTGAGCAGACATCTCTCCTGACTTTTAACTCCATTGGAGTAAGTGTCTTGTGACCTCTCTCTCCTTTGCTTACCCCCTATTATGTCATTTGATATTTTTTGGGGGGTCCTGGCATGCTACTTGGAGAAAGTCATCCAAGGTCTGTGTCTCTGCCAAGCTGAACTGAGCATTGTCAGTTATCATAGCAATTGTGTTGCTCATCAGCAGAATTGAGGCCCAAAGCCATTTCCATACTTTTCAGTAGCTAACGCTATCTTTTTCTTTCTAAATTGTCTCTGACATCAATTGCCCTGCAGGATTTCAGCGTGGGTTTAGGGGATTGAACAGCCAATGAATTCAGGCTGTTCTTATAGCATGCAATCATAACTTGTATTTAGCTTTCATAACAGAATATTATCCAAAACCATCTCAAAGATGCCAAAACCAATCTGAAACCACTTCCTAGGTCCACTGCATAACAAGTGGATATGTTCTTCCCACCACATGATGAAGGGCACTAGGCAGCTAGATATCTGATCATATGAATGGTGGAAGCATTTGTCTGGCTGTTATATTTAAGCAACAAAACTTTCAAGATTTCTGGTTCCACATTGTTTATTGAACATTTTTCTATTCACATTCATTGCTATTCCTTCTATAACACCTGGAAAGAGTCTATTGCTATCTCTTTTCCCTTACATCTTAGAGTGAGCCTAATTCAGGAGCCCTCACTTTTAAATGTACTTCCTAAAATACAGTGTTATTCATTGGGAATGTTCCCCTGCAATTTAAAACTACCTTTAGTAAGACTTTGCCATTTTTCCAAGTGTTTGCTGCTTCCAGTGTCTAGCATATACATGTAAATGCAGGCATAGCCAGAAGTGGAATATTCCGATTTCAGAAATTAAGGGGTCCCATTTTTCTGATGAATCTGGACTTTGATCCTCAGATACCTTTGATCAACTTAACCAATGATTTTCCCTACCTAAGCACATAAGAAAAGCCTACAAAGGATAGAACACAAAAATTCCATGAATTTCCTAAAGCCAGAGCTCTCAGCCCTTATAGTATTGCCATTTACTTCCAGCTTCTGTTTGGTACAGTCAGGCTCTGAGGCCTCTAACTGGATCCAATCTAGTTAATTATCAGATCCAGTACAATCATGGACCCAGTTCAGTTTCTGTCATGACTTCTGAACCCAGTTTGGATCCAAAATTCGCTCAGACTTGGAAAGCTCAAAACACAAATTCATGCAGCTTTGGAATCAAAGAACTTACCCATGATCCTCCGGGGCTACCAAGGACAATGGACACAGTGGGCCCAGCAGGTATCTCACTTGGTGCTCCTGGGGGCCACTGGGAGCCTACAGCAGATCCCACTCTGACATCTTCTGCAAGAAGAAAAGCATTAGACAAATTAACTTGAACTGAGTTTAATTGAGCAAAGAACAATTCAAGAATCAGGCAGCTCTCAGAATCAGAGACTCAGGAGCTGCCACAACAGAAATTTCAGGGAAGGTCAAGGACTTGGGGAGTTGCCTCAGGTGTTGGTGATGGATATCTTTCAGTTTACTTCCTGAATGAAGGCAATTTTCTCAGAATTTATTTAAGAAAGTTTTGGTGCCATTGGAAGTAAATCTCCTACTCAATTTGCCTGATCCTAAAACCAGGTTTTTCCAATTGTGTAAGAAAATAAATTAGTTTAGGCATTTCAAAAGATCCCCTGAAGGAAATATAGATATATATAACTCTTGTGAGAGTAGGATATTTGGGAATTCAAGGCTTTTACATACTACCCACAGATCAAAGAAATAGGAGAGAAAGAAAAATGAGTATTTAAAGGTTGCTTTGACAGAAATAAAAGAATCAAGGGACACAAAGATTTTCTAACGTATGAGAGGCTTTTTTATTTCCCAAGTGTCCTCTTGCCCTAGCTTTGTCAACACTATTGAGCTTATCTGCCTGGGAAATAGCAGGGGTATGGTAATTCTAACTTGGTTCAGCAACCACCTGTTACCCTAAATGTCTTCTGTGGTAGCAGTGGTGATTCTCGCTGAATCCTCCATCCATGAAAAAGAAGTGCCCATTCCTTTCCTTTTATTTTACAAATAAAGCTGGGAGGTTGTGCTGTAGCCAGAGCACAGTGAATAGAGTGGAGAGTTTGGCAATGCTGGAATAGGAAAGAATAAAATAACAAATTCAAGGCTGGAGGGGAAAGAAATTGGAGGAAAAAATTGAGAGAAAAAGTAAGTGTGCAGGGAGAGTGAGGGTCACATCTAAACGTAATGGCCAGAGACCCAGATGATGCAGATTGTTCCAGGCAGCTCCACACTCTGCTCCACCCCAGCACCCAACTAATGAAAGAACATTTCTTCAATTGATTTTTCATGGTCTCTAAAATTGCCAGCATTATAAAAATTCTTTAATGGTATAAAAAAGAGGTATTTTAACTTAATGAAATCAATTTGATGCCATTTTGATAAGAAAGTAATATATGAAGTGATTAATAAATTTGAGAGTTTGAGTTAAGCCCTATCTATACCCACTACTATCAAAATAAGAGCCTTCAATCAATTCCATTTAGTGCATACCATGTCTCTGGGAAGACACCACCATGCCCTCACCTTTGTCACAATCCTTAGAGCCATTCTAGACTCCTCTATCTCTTTGACCATCTTCCCAAACTTTGGCATAAGAAATCATGGAATATTATGCAGCCATCAAAAACGATGAGTTTGTGTCCTTTGTAGGGACATGGATGAACCTGGAAACCATCATTCTCAGCAAACTGACAGAAGAGCAGAAGATCAAACACCGCATGTTCTCACTCATAGGCGGGTGTTAAACAATGAGAACACATGGACACAGGGAGGGGAGCACTACACACTGGGGTCTGTTGGGGGGAAATAGGGGAGGGAAGGTGGGGGGTGGGGAGTTGGTGAGAGATAGCAAGGGGAGAGATGCCAGATGTAGGTGATGGGGATGAAGGCAGCAAATCACACTGCCATGTGTGTACCTATGCAACAATCTTGCATGTTCTTCACATGTACCCCAAAACCTAAAATGCAATAAAATAAATTAAAAATAAAATGAAATAAAATAAAAAAAGAAAAAGAAATCGCCACTACAGGCAATGTCTGTTTTCTAAATATCTCTCCAATCTGTCCTCTCTCCTCTCTATCCATAATACCATGACCTCAATCTAGGTGACCCAATTCCGCATCTGGATTTCTGATATGAATTAAGTGGTCTTGTCTCCTGACTATGTTTTAAAGAGAGGATTTGCTAAACTGCAAATCTGATCTCATCATCTTCTTGCATATCTTTCTTTGGGGTCTCCAGCAGCCCTTGGAATAAAGGTTAGACATATCCCCATCTGTACAGGATGCTTCCTTAATGGCCTTTCCAGAACAATCCTCTTATTTCTTTAGGGGCTATCCATGCTCTGCCATAGTGACATTTCTGCCAATGTTTTATGCTGTCTCATGCCTTTGGAGCTTTGTTGTGATGCTGGATATTCTTGCCCATCCGTCTCATGAAACTGTGAGTTCCACAAGTGTAGAGACCGTGTCTTATTTGTTGTTGTAGCCATGGCACCTGGCATAGTGTTTGGCACATGGTAGAATGAGGCAAAAGACCGGTAATTTTTAAAATAAATCGACAATTTTAAAAGGAAGGAGTGTTTGTGAGCTGGAGTCAGGTACTATAGTCATGACTGTGAAGCTATCCCTGACAGTCCTAAGAAAACACAATAGTCCTAAATGTTTGGGCCAATGGGAGAAGGCTAATGTGGCTGATGGCCACCAGAAAAAAAAAAGGAGAAAAATAAATGCTTAAAAGCAAACTGTCTACTGCATAATTTTAGAGAGGGCTGGTCCTGATGTAAGGGGTAGCTCGAAAGGAAATTACTGCCCAACACAGGAGGAAAGAATACCAATTATTTTCCTCTTAAGTAGGGCCAGACCAACTCAACAGAAAACCAGAGAGGATGGGCTATGCATTCCTGGAAGGAAGCTACTGGTGCTGGTGCCATCAGCCTGGTTGACGAAAGAGACATGATCCAGGAGCCACCCAGCTGAAGGCTGGTACACCACAGACAGACATGCTTCCTGGAAAAGACCTCTGGAAATTAGGAATTCAAGCTTAGCCTCAATTTCTCAGATGAAGCCTTCTAATTTTCCTTTTCCCTCCCATGTGCTTCTTCCAGGAAACCTGCCTTCTTCTCTGTGGTAGTTGTGAAAGATCAAATGTGCCTTTTACCGAAAAGGCAGGACTTTTCTCTCCTCTCAACTCCTTTGTGTGTACCCACATGGGATGGCTCATACAGGGACACTCCTAGGACCTGACATGGGGCCACCTCCCCTTTATGCCTGTGAGTGTTTGTGTGGAATGAAAGTACATGAAGTCAAGGTGGAAGACTGGACCCACTAGTCTAAGACAGTAAATGATTAAAGAATAATGTGACAATGAAATCCACCACTTTGAATAGAATTGTCTGTGATATATTTTGAGCCCAGAAAATTTTTGCATGCTTTCATGCCATTTTTTCTAGATTTTACTCATGCTAACTAACTTTAACCAAAACTTTACCAGGAGAATAGGCAAAAAAAAAAAAAAAAAAAAAAAAAAAAAAAAAAAAAAAAAAAAAAAAAAAAAAAAAAAAAAACAAAAAAACAAAAAAAAACGGCCTACTCAATTAACTGCAAATTAAAAAATAATCATTGAAATAGGAGAAAGAGATCTGACCACTTTGGTACCCAGTCTCTTCTCACAATGTTCCAATAAAGTTTCCAAACTTATCCAGGCATTCCCCACCTGCTTCACATAGACACACAGTCTGTCTTTCCAGCGGGTTTCTTCTACATGCCTACCTCCTCCATTCTACCCAGTGGTACCAGTGCTTATAACCGTTACAGCATGGAATCATTCCTCTTCCACTTCTGTCTCCCCCATCATCTACCTTCCTTCTGGAAGGTGGGGATTTGTCTCCATCATCTCATCATCATTAGGTCACTCTTCCCTTCTAAACAACACTTTCTGTGTCTTACTGCTAGACTGCCACCATGGCCAGGGATCATTCAGCACATAAAAATCAACGCATAAGTATTAGTTGATTGTCTAATTTGGCTAATTTCAGATATTGAATACAAAACTCGGGACATAGCAATACATGTTGAAACTGTGTACTGTACAAGTATAGAGATGATGTCTTATTTCTTGTTTCAGCCATGGCACCTGACATAGTGCTTGGCACACGACAGATGGAGGCAAAAGATGTAGCTTTTAAAGCAAATTGACAATTTTAAAAGTACAGAGTGTCTGTGGGCTGGATACAGAGATTACAGTCACAACTGGGAACCTACCCCTAACAGTCCTAGGAAAATATGATGGCCCTGAATGAATATAAAACATGTCCAAAGTTTTGTATTCAAGTACACTGTTGCTTCTTTCTGAAACCTTCATTTTCTCACATTAAGTTAAACACTGCATGCAGATGGAAGGATTTTGTCAACCCATGAGAGGGCTACAGAAGCTGTCAACCCCGAACATACTTTTGAGCTTGGGGCAACAGTGACAATGTGGTCTAAGTCGTTCCTCACTTAGCATGCTCACAGAAAAACATTCACAAAGCTCAATCAATAGCCCCAATGAGGCTAGAAAATCAGGGTAATTCTGGAAATAGACAGACTGCAGGGTCAATACAGAACAGCCATTGACAGGTGATGTGCTGTATTTTATAAATCACAGTTCCTGGCCCACAGAACAACTCGATTTCTTGGCCTAACCCACAGTATTTTTAGCCATTGCACTGATGAGTTCTATGTCTGAATAATATTCCTCTTTTGCTTGCTCAATTCTTGTGTCTTCCTCCCTTCCTGCTGTGAAATGTTGTGTCTACAGTGTCTTGCTAAATCACTACTACATTTACTTGTGTTTTTTTCTGCCAACATGCTCAAAACCTGTTTTGTCCCCATCTGGGGGAAAAATAAAACTTGACAAAAGTAAAAAGAAAATTGTGTCTCTTGTATGAATAGATATATTTCACTGTATTTTCTACCTCATTTTGAGCCCTTCCTGGTTATCAGGCATCATTAAGCAATTATTACATATTATCACATTTAACACTCAGCACATTTGCAGTTTAGATACTTGTTATCACCTTCAGTTCAATTTGCGAGGAAACGGGCACAGAGAAACTTCCCCAATGTCATTTGCTATTATATTGTGAAGCCAGATTTTGAGCCTAGGTCAGTTCAAACTTTTAACTCTTTGGTATTAATTTTCTACGACTTTGAAGTCTGGATCTTCATTTCCCATTACTCCCTCCAATTCTGGCCATGTTCATCAATTTCAAAAGAATTCTTGTTTAATGAAATGTTATGTCACATAAGATCACAGAAATCATAATGATATAACTAAGACTGAAAGAATTTAAATGACTTATTGTAAGATCTTAAAGTTATTTGATGTCATCTCAAATCAAAACTAAGTTTTTCCTCTCCTTCTGTTGTTCTTTTATCCTTCTTACAATACTGTGGCCCTTATATTTTTCCTATTTTTTTTTAAGAGACGGAGTCTTCCTCTGTGGCCCAGGCTGGAGTGTTATAATGCAGTCATTGCTCACTGCAGCCTCAAACTCCAAAGCTCAAGCAATCCTCAGCCTGCTGAGTAGCTGGGACCATAGGCAAGCATCAACACATCTGGCAAATTATTTAAATTAAATTTAATTTTTTGTAGAAATGGGGTCTTAACACATTTTCTTTGTCCAGTCTATCATTGATGGGCATTTGGTTTGGTTCAAGATCTTTGCTATTGTACACAGGCTGCAATGAACATACGTGTGCATGTGTCTTTATAATAGAACGATTTATAGTTCTTTGGGTATATACCCAGTAATGGGATTGCTGGGTCAAATGAAATTTCTATTTCTATATCCTTGAGAAATCGCCACACTGTCTTCCACAATGGAGAAATGCGAGATATAGTATGCACCTAAAGTAAAATAAATAAATTTTAAAAAGAAAGAAAGAAAGAAATGGGGTCTTACTATGTTGCCCATGCCAGTCTCTTGGTCTCATGCAATCCAACCACCTCAGCCTTTTAAAGTGCTGGAATTACAGGTGAGAGCCACTGTACCCAGCCTCATTTTTCCTATGAAGTTTTGATGAGCAGTATTTGTTTTCCTTCACAGAAGCAGCCCTATTTTGACAAAGAAGAATAAAACCTCTCAGAGGCAGGGATCCAAATACAATTGACCCTTGAACAATGCAGCAGGTTGGATAAGTCAACCCCTTGTACAGTTGAAAATCTATATATAACTTTTGACTCCCCAAAAACTTAACTAATAATCCCAGTGTTGACTGGAAGCCTTGCTGATGACATAAACAGTTTGACTAACACATATTTTTATATGTATCATATACTGCATATCATTCGAAGCCATAATGCACACACCAGATAAATAAACCTTTTCGATTCTTAAGACTTCTTGGTTATGAAGGATGAGTATGTAAATGCAAGATGTGAATTTATACTTTCTCGCTTTGTAAGTTGCCCATAGAAATTCACTTGGTTGGTGGATGAGACTAAATACAAGCAAGCCAATGCTAGGCAAGCTTCACAATGGGTCTCTTTGTTTGGATGGCCTCCCACGCCCCTTATCTTTCTCCTGTCTCCTGGAATTCATCTTCTTCCCTGCTCATCTATCACCTGTCCATAGCGCTCGCTGAATTTGGCTGCCCAATCACAAATAGTAACAACTTCCCTTTTTTTCTACCCCATTACCTTCTCTCTTCTTCCTTTCCATGAATTCTCATTCCCTAAGCTAGATGATCTCACTTAAGGTTTTGAGGTTTTGAGATCTCTATTATTCTCTTCCATTCTTTCCCCTGTCCTTTGCTGAGCACTCCCATGACTTTCCAGTACCTTCTTCAGTCCATCCCCTACAGAAAAATTCCACCAGAACAGAGCCTTGCTATAAAGTGGGAACTTTGCCAGTTCCCCTTTTCCATGACTAGTGCCCCATCAACATTTAAACTATCTGAATATCCCTCCAAATCTTGTGCTTTTGGATGACTAATGAGCACTAAAATTACTAAACTAATCCCTGCAAAAATGTGTTAGCTTCCTAATATGTCACCCCATGGTAACCAAATGCAAAAGCACATGTGTGTAGAAGACCCTCTCTAGGACTGATTACTTTTAAAGACAGCAAGATAGGTTCCTCAAGTCCCATAATAGAGATCAATCACTGCTGGCTTCCTTGACCTCCAAAGTTAATTTTCTTCCTCCAACTCTTGATAATGACCATTTCATTCCTTGATAATGACCGTTTCATTGTGCCCTTTAAATTACATGTTTCAAATAGATGGCTTATAATTTTCATTACAGGGTAGCAAATGCTTTATTTTTTCCTTTTACTTATAGGGTTTATTTTTAATTTAAAAAGTAATGCAAGCTTGTTTTAATAATTAAGTATAAGAATATTGAAGAAAAGGTTAATAATCTCATTCTATCCATTTCTTGTGTGTGTGTGTGTGTGTGTGTGTGTGTGTGTGTGTGTGTGTGTGTCTTTTTTTTTCTCTCCATTTATTTATTTTATCGCATTTTAGGTTTTGGGGTACACGTGAAGAACATGCAAGATTGTTGCATAGGTACACACGTGGCAGTGTGATTTGCTGCCTTCCTCCCCATTTCTACTCCATCAACTCTAAATAACTAATGTTAACAATTTGGTATGTATTCTTCTAGCACGTTCTCTATGATCCAAAAAATTATATCCAAAATAAGTACATATGTTCACACAAAGATATGGACATGTGTATATAAAATATATTATTGTACTCCAAACATGAGATCATTTTACACCTATGAATCTTTTGCTTGCTTTTGTTCTTAATAACATACCATAGAGATCTATCTGGTCATTATATTCTCTATTACAGAGCTCTATAGTTCAGTCAAGTTTCTTTCTAATGAGAGATATTCAGGCTGTTTCTAGTTCCAGTGGCATTACAAATAACAATTCAGGAAATGTCACTGACTATAGTTTGCATTTAATGGCTTTTTAAACTGTAGGATATATTTCCCAAATTGGGATTGCCCAGGTCAAAGAAAATGTACATTTTCTGAAAAACACTGGTTAGAGCAAATTCCACTCTCATTAACAACATCTCAAGTGTCCATACTCTTAGCATAATTACAATTTTTAAAATTATAAACATATTATTTCTTGCAAGCAAATGGGGTATATATTTGTGTGTATAGGGGCTTGTGTCTACTGTAGTGAGACCCTTAAAACTAGGGACCTGAGGTGGAAGTAATGAAAACAATTACTTGAGGGCCATGTTTAAAGATGTAGACTAACATTTTTGTACATGTTAAAGGTGGTTGACAATATTGCCAATGGCCTTTCTGGGAACATAAAGATAGAGGTAGACATTTTAGAAAACATGAATGCAGCCTTTGGTATAGAAAGACGGAGAATGTTGTTATTACCAGAAAATTACCAAACAAGCAAATTGCTCTAATTTGATGTCTGTATATGAATAATTTGGCCAGTTTCTTTATTTTTCCTACCCTGTCAATCTGTGTAGTCACTTGTTCTCTGAAGTGGCAGAGTGCACGTGAGAGGCAGTAGAGTGTATAGTCAATGACAATGATGGAAGTAGTAACAGGAGTTAATATTGTTTGAGTGCTAGCTATGAAACAGGTGCTCTTCTATGTGCTGAGCTATGAAACAGGTGCTCTTCTATATCTTCGATATAGCCATGCCCTGCACCACCAACACACACAAACTTCCTATATTCCTAGAATGTCCAGTCGGTCTTAGCCACATACACGCATTGATGGAATGTCCTGTTAGGAGTTATATTTGAATTTGCCTCCTATTGCCCACATCCTCATCTTTCTGTCCACATTCTCTTCTCACTTCCCTGCCTCACACCCACAGTGCTCCATAGAAACTGTTAAGATGAAAGTCACCAGGTGCCCTCTATGTGGTAAAATCTAATAGCACCTTCTTCAGTTTTTACCCCTTTGACATTTGGCCACTGTAAGTCTTCATGAGCACAGCTCTCACCTGTCTCATCATGCATATTAACCCTCTTGCCTGGCTTTCCTTCATTCCTCCTTTCTTATTCTCTATTATCCCCTTAAAGGCTCATCTTCTCCAAGATAGTAAATTTGAATCATTTTTTATACTTTAAGTTCTGGGGTACCTGTGTAGAATGTGCACATTTGTTACATAGGTATACACATGCCATGGTGGTTTGCTGCATTTATCACCCCATCATCTAGAAATACATTAGATATTTCTCCTAATTCTATCCCTCTCATCCCCCACCCCCTGCTATCCCTCCCCAGCCCCCCAGGCCCCAACAGGCTCCAGTATGCAATGTTCCCCTCCCTGTGTCTATGTGTTCTCATTGTTCAACACTCACTTAGGAGAGAGAACATGCAGTGTTTGGTTTTCTGTGTCAGTTTGCTGAGAATGATGGTTTCCAGCTTTATCCATGTCCCTGCAAAGGACATGAACTTATCCTTTTTTATGGCTGCGTAGTATTCCATGGTGTACATGTGCCACATTTTCTTTAACCAGTCTATCATTGATGGGCATTTGGGTTGGTTCCAAGTCTTTGCTATTGTGAACAGTGTCACAATAATCATACATGTGCATGTATCTTTATAACAGAATGACTAAATTTGAATTTTTTACCCCTCTATGGAAAATCCAATTCATATTCATGAAATCAAATACAACATGCAGGCTACCAATACCAAAGCTAAAGCTCCAGGCCTGAATCCCTTCTGACAACCACATCTTCATCTCCAACTACCTAGTGGAGGCACCAGATATACCAATCTATTATTAAAATAAAACTAACTTTATTTCCACTAGACAAGCATATTTTTCCTCCATACTCTCTGTATATCATGACTATCGAGCTACTACTCATCTTACAAATATAAAGACATCATCCTAAATATCTCCTTCTCTCTGAACTCCCAACAGTAGCAGTTATTTATTGGATTTTGATATGGGGCCATATTATTTTTATACAAGAGACACAAATTTCCCAAACTTTTATGCTCTGCTTCCTCTTGAACAATTTGCCACTTAAAACTTTTTTTCTGCTAGATACCCCAAATTATCTCTCTCAAGTTCAAAGTTCCACATATCTCTATGGCAGAGGCAAAAAGCTACCAGTCTCTTTGCTAAAGCACAGCAAGAGTCACCTTTACTATAGTTCCTAACAAGTTCCTCATCTCCAGCTAAGACTTCCTCAGCCTGGACTTACTGACCATATCACTATCAGCATTTTGGTCACAGGCATTCAACAAGTCTCTCAGAAGCTCTAAACTTTCCCACGCCTTCCTGTCTTCTAAGCACTTCAAGTCTCTAGGAAGCTCTAAACTTTCCCACATTTTCCTGTGTTCTTCTGGGCCCTCCAAAGTGTTCCAACTTCTGCCTGTTATCCAGTTCCAAAGTCATTTCCACATCTTTGGATATCTTTACAGCAGCACCCCACCCTCTGCAGTACCAAGTTACTCTATTAGCCTCTTCTCATGCTGCTATAAAGAACTGCTCAGGACTGGGTAATTTATAAAGAAAAGAGGTTTAATTGACTCACAGTTCTGCATAGCTGGGGAGGCCTCACAAAACTTACAATCGGGGCGAAAGGCACCTCTGCAGAGGGTGGCAGGAGAGAGAATGAGAACTAAGTGAAGGGTGAAGCTCCTTATAAAACCATCAGATTTCATAAGAACTCACTATCATGAGAACAGGAATGGGGAAATCACCCCCTTGATGCAGTATCTCCACTTGGTCCCTCCCTTGACATGTGGGGATTATGGAAACTACAATTCAAGATGATATTTGGGTGGGGACACAGCAAAACCATATTAACATCCTTATAGAGAAATTTATACT
Organism: Cebus imitator; assembly: GCF_001604975.1. Lineage (NCBI taxonomy): Eukaryota > Metazoa > Chordata > Mammalia > Primates > Cebidae > Cebus > Cebus imitator. The sequence goes on along the minus strand of NW_016107383.1, from coordinate 4,823,874 downwards.
TTTTTTAATGCTGAAAATAAAAGATCATATTATCCATTCAAGAAGTTAGATGTGCAAACTAAATGCTATACATAAAAAATGAAAAAAAAGGAAGTTAATGGGAAAGCATATAGTTAAGACAATGAACAAACCAAAAGTTAGTTCTTTGTAAAGACTAATTAAATCTATGAGCCTCTAGTGAGACTAATCAAGAAAAAAGAGAGAAAGGGCACAAATAACTACAATTGGGAGAAAAAGGGATAACAATTACTCTTTCAGACATACGAAAAATAATGAGGACATTATGCATTTGCCAGTTAAATACAGGAAATGCAATTAAATTTGAATTTCAGATAAACAATGAAAAATGTTAGTCACAAGTATTGTTTATCTGATATAGATCAGAATAGTTTTATATTGCTAAAGATATTGAAACTATAATTAAAAATCTTTTCACACCAAACTAAAAATACTCCAGGTCTAGAGGAAATCACTGAGAATTATATCAACCATTTAAAAAATAAGTTACACCAATCACACACAAAAATCTTACAGAGAACAGGAAAACAAGCAAATTTTTTCCAATTCATTTTATGCAACCAGCATAAGTTTTATAATAAGCCAGACAGAACATTATAAGAAAAAAAATCTGGTCAATTTCTCTTTTAAAGTAGTACAAAAAATATATGATCTATAAAGGTCAAACAGCTCAAAAAAGTTGGGTTTATTCTAGGAATGAAAGGTTAGTTTAATACTTTGGAATCAGTTAATGTTATGTTAATGTTATTCACCATATTAACAAAATAAAGAAAAAATATTATTTTATCTTACATAGAAAAAAAGCATGTGGTACAATTCACGTTTACACAAGGATTTTCTGCCTATCCTTTGTTCTGACAACAGTGAAGACAGTTGGTACACTGTGTCTGGCAAGTATGTATACTGATTGAATTAGCAATTTCAGACTTGTTCCAGTTGAAAATCATTTCAAGCTGATGAAAGTGCCAAGTTGGAAACAGTTTAGCTGTGATGCATCTAAACTATTTAGAGAACTATATTTACATTCCTGGAATCAAAAGAATATGTTAAGATAGGAAGGGTTTCATCAGAGTCAAATAGGGCAAGGGTCTCTAGAAAGTTGATCATAATTTGCTGCACAAAACTACCACCACAGTTATAAACCTCTGCCTCGTGTTAATAATATTATAAGAAAAAAGGCCCAATGCAAATAAAGTGAATGGTAAATTGGGTGGAACAGACTGTACATTCTGCCTAGTGGAGAGGCTTGAGAGAGGTAATGGAGAATTCACAAGTGTAAGCTCACAGGGCTTTTGCTTTGGGTTATACAAAAGAGAATTCAATCCTGCATGCTTATTATAGAGATCTGCCTGCACAGATAAACTAAACATGCTAACATTCTTGTTGGCATGCCTGCTGTTCCAAGCGGCCTCTCTTGCATGGAATGAAACCTCAAAACGGGTAGGAAGCTCTGCCCCCTGATGTGGTGGCTTTTGCAGATTGGCTTGGTCTCCTGGCAATTGAGGAAGACTTTTGGCTTCATTATTTTTGGTAGGACTTGAGCCCACCTAATAGGTTAGGATAAATAAACAAGAGACTCAACATATATCTTTAGATTTAGAGAAAGTAGTTCTTTCTACATTATAAAGATCATATTGTATACTTAACTTTATATTTAAATATTTTAATTTAATTTGTATTATGAAAATTATTTCCTTTGAAGTTAGAGTTTCTATTATAGTTTTCCTGATACCTGGCATTCAGTGTTGAGTGAATAAAAAAAAGTTCAATATGAAGACCAGTATTAAAAGGCTGTATTTTATGAATATAACGGTTTAAATGTCTTTCAGGGAGCATTGAGTAGAGCTGAAAAAGATGAAGTTGAAGAGTACTGGGCAGGGGAGGCAGCTTAACCTTGATTCTCTCTAAACAACATTCCACGTTCAGAAGGCTTCTGTGGCCCAACTCTGCCCAGTGCAATGGTTTTCAACTTCTGTTAATCAGATCCCAGGGATTACAGAAAAGTAACTGGGGATTCCAGGAACAGCTGGGTTGGGAAGGGAGGGAGAAGTGTGTGTGAGTTAATCAAAAGATCAATGACATGTTTCTGAATGTTCATTTCTCCTCCAACCAAAACAGCAAAGTATTTATCAATTTTTAATGTACTGGTTTACAGGGAATATTTGATTTGGGGGAAAAAAAAGCACAGTTCACTTGCTTGATATGAAAACCACTGACTCTATTACACGGTTGGTAACAAGGAGACGACAGAGAGCATTTAACGAATTATGTCAATGGTAAACAAATGCAAAGACAGTAGGTTGAACACAGAACACAGATGGAGTGACAGAGCTGGCTAGATGCTGCCCAATCCTGTTTCCTCCTCCTCGACACTCGGGAATAATAGATTTTCCAGCCTTGTTGGTGGTTTGGTTAGTACCATATGGCTGGATCTGGCCAACTGAATGTAAATAGGAGCGATGCATACTATTTGCAGGCCTGTCCATAAAATATTTTGTCTGATCTTCAACATTTTCTCATCTCTCATTTTCCCTTCTCTATGTTAGTTGTTGCTTTGAAATGACAACATGGCAGAGGCTCAAGATGGCAAGTCCTTGAGCTTCTACTTGCAGACAGCCACCACGGATTGCTCTCCAATCAGGAGCTTACATATTTGACTGTGCTGGAAAGCCACAAATTTAATCAGGTGAAACCACTGAGAGGTCAGAGTTTAATTGTTACTATAGAATAACCTCGCCCAGTATGTTCAATCAATATGGTGGAAAACTGGTATACTCTGCCTAGCATAACAGACATGAAGAATCACTTTAATACTCCCTTCCTTGACAGGAAAAAAGTATTTCATGTAACACATATCACAAGAAATCCTGGTCATATAATAGAAGCAGGGTAATTTTTTTTTCTTTTATGCAACTTAATTTATTTTTAAATTAAAATATAATGCCTCAATGTACTTTTAAATAGAAATAAAATAAGAATATAAAAACTTAATTAATAAATTGTGTTAATTGCACAACTGCATTTTTAAAGGGGAAAAAATATACCTAAATATTGGTCTGTTGTAAAAGTAAACAATAAAATTTCAGTTTCTATTTTGTTTCTTTCCTTCCTTCCTTTCTTTGTTCCTTCCTTCCTTCTTTCCTTCCTTCCTTCCTTATTTTCTTTTCTTTTCCTTTTTTCTTTCTTTCTTTTTTAAAGAGAGACAGAGTGTTACTCTATCATCCAGGCTAGAGCACAGTGGTACAATCCTTGCTCACTGCTGCAGCCTCAAAACCCTAGGCTCGAGCAAGTCTCCTGCCTCAGCCTCCCAAATGCCAAGGACTACAGTCTCGGGCCACTATCCCTGACTAATTTTTTAATTTTTTGTGTGGTGATAGGGTCTCACTTTGTTGTCCAGGCTGGTTTCAAAGTACTGGCCTCAAGCAATCCTCCCACCTCAGCCTCCCAAAGTGCTGAGATTACAGGCGCAAGGCATTGTATTCATCTAGTCTCTGTTTTCTAGCCTTCAGAAATTTTGTCAAAATTAATTTTTTTCATATATTCATGTTCAATAGAGAATAAATGCTTTGTCAAACTATTCTCTGGTAGTTGATGAAAGAACATGCTTTATTAATTTTAATCTCATGAAATTTCTTTCATATGAAACCACAGAGACACAAACAGCTAAGAAAATTCTTAAACATAACTCTAAGCCTGGCAAAGTTTCATAAAAATTCCATTTCATAATAAATTCCAGAAGTCACATACTGCTCATATCTTTGGTTTTTTTGGTATCAAATCTAGTTGCTTTCAACGGTTTTTACAGTCAAAAAATTCCCCCAAAACACTTTCAACAGAAATTCATCAGAAATTTCTAAAACTAACGTCTAGTTCTTGGTGAAAATGATCAGGACATTCAGACACTGACTTCTGATTTCTTCTGACAACGTGAAAGTGATATCTTTGTTTTTTCCATGGGTAATTTTTTCTGATCTGATTTTTTTCCCACATAATGTCCAGTGCCTTACATTTTTCACAGTTGATAGCCTTTTCTACTATTTCTATGCACCAGTCTTCAAGGGACAAGCTTGAAGCTTGTTTCTGGTACATCATTAAACCATTTCTGGCTGTTTGCAAACACTTTTGCATCTGGTTAACTTTGCCTACAATTTCAAACCAGAAACAAAATATAATTCAGAAAAGAAAAATTAATATAGCTATCTTTGTTTATCTCCAATGCATTGTCTAATTATAAGAATATACAGTACCGTGGGGGCTGAAAATATGAACTGTACCGGAATTAAGCTTAAAGGATTCCGAAGCATATGAAACTTCCTCTCAAAATGAATGTGGTAGCTGAGTCTACATATGTGGGAGGCCAACTGCATAGCTGGGAGCTATCACAATTAACTTCCACAGAAAATTCATTGTTTATTAAATAAGTGACTTAAATGTGCTGATTTGGGGCAGGCATATATATTACTGAAACACAGCTGCAATCACAGCAGATGTTTGGAAATTATACCAGAAAAAGATCTTTTCATGAATGGTACTTAAGAATTTCTGAGCATGGTGACAACTTAAAAACAGATCAAACTTTAGTCAATTTTATTGTATATTTAAGTTCTGTATGGATAATGTACCCCCTGGTTGTCTGTACCCCAGGTGAACTCTTTCCACTGTCCAGACCTTGGCTGGGACAGTGAGGACATATGTATCCAATCTCTGCTCAAATATGGATGCATGATCACGTAACTATCCAATTACTAGGATGGAAAATAAGCAAACCCTCAACTTTCAACAAACATAGAAAGGGCAATAGGAAGAAGGAGCTGCGAATGCCGTTATGGTTTTTCATCATAGTTTTGCAGATAGCAACTATCTTGTAGATAGCTTCACATAACTACACAGTGTATGATAACCCATTGTCATAAACTGTGTGTTGACACAGTATTTCCAGAGGAATTCATTATAGTAAGAATAAGAATTTCCACCAGATAGAAAAGAGACATTGCATGCACAGTAGTGTCACATTTGAATCACTTATTTAATAAACATGGAATTCTCTGTGGAAGTTAACTGTGATAACTCCCAGCTATGCAGTTGGCCTCCCACACATGTGGACTCAGCTACCACATTCATTTCCAGAGAAAGTTGTTTATGGTTCAGAATCCTTCAAGCTTGATTCCAGGGTGTTCATAGGGGGTGATCATAAACTACATAATTTCACAATAGTCCTAGTTTCAATATTTTCCTGGGAAAAGAAACATTTCGAGAAATCCGACTCATGTGGTCCATTTTCATGATACTTACAGCTTCTTTCTAACAATGGATTGTGGCCATTTTCCTTCAACAAAGCTCTGTTTCCCCAGTTTTGCTGTTCTTAAAAGACCAACTCAAACATAGAGAGAAAATGTGTCTTTGCTCAGATACAGAAACCACTTTGTAGGTCAACAAATAAAAATGTCCTCTTGATGCCATTTAACCCTACACCTTTCCCAAAGCCAGCACACCTTCAACTAACAGCAAAGCAATCATGTGACTAGTGGGAAGGGGAAAGTAACCAAAACCATGGGGGTCATGGTGGAAGAAACTCAGAAATGCCTGAGGAAGTGGAAGCTGGAATGAGTGCAGTGCATGCAATGTCTCCTTTCCATCTGGTGGAAATCCTTATTCTTACTATCAAGAATCTCTTTGGAAATACTGTGTTACCTGTATGGGAGAAAGAAGAGCTCTTTTAAGATTTCTAATTTCACCTCGGAGTTTCTTCTGTTTTTCCTTTGCCCCATTCAGCCACCCCAGACCCAGTTAATCCTCCTGAAAATAACATACTTTTGCAGTTAGTCGTTTCCAGCCTTATTCTCTCAGCCATTGTGTTTTCATGCCGGCTCCCTCACTATGATTATATTGATCCATGTATCAGTGAAACAAGCCCAGAATAAGTTCAGGACTTTGGGATGTCCATCTCATAGCTTATTTTGACAGAGTTAGCTACAGGTTTTTGGTTTTTTTGTTTTTTTTTTTAATTCAGTTTTGTTTCCTTTTCCAACTAAGAATATCTTCAAGTTCAGGGCCAAATTTACAGACTTATGAAGTGAGTTATCTGGAATTCGTCTCCAAGCTAGTTACCCCTCCCTGCATGGCACAGAGCACATCAGACCCTTCCTCTGTGAAAAGGACAGATTCCTGGTGTTCTCAAGCTTAGCCGACTGCCACAGCGTGGTGTGGTGTGACTGCCATCTGCTGGTGTGGGGCTGACATTACAGGATGGCCATCATGCACTCCCTGGCAAAGTAATGAAGTACTTGTTTGAAAAACAGAAGCTTTTCTGGTGAAATGAAGAACAAGTTTTGTTATAAACCTCGTCCATCTTCAATACCAAAAAAAATATTTTTTTTACTCTGGAAAAGCTAAAGAAAAATAGAAAATTGGTTTATGGCAGACTTCCAAGTACTCAACACAGTGAGGAAATGGGATTATCAGCTACAACCCTTATTACCATGGCAGAATCAGGATCATAAACTGAGAAAGCAAACCTCATTGACTCTGGCAACAAGTTCCTACCTCATGAAGCCAGTTGTGTGTGGACACTAACACCAATAACACATTGAGGGATCTTCCTTAAAATACTGGCAATGCCTGTAAGTAAACCTTTTCTCTTTAAAAGATTGTGTTTGTTTTGTTTTGTTTTTGAACCTAAGTGACCAGAATATAAATGTTGACATTTAGGGAATGAGAGACGTTTTTTATCTCATTACAAAAGCCATGCCTCAATGTTTAAAGATCAGAATCATGCATAAGAAATGTTTATACGAGCTCACCCTTAAAATCAGAGCCAGGCACTTGTGCTCAGTCCTGACTTTCTTTCCAAGTCTCATCTTTAGGATGTGTGAAACTGCACAATTCATGGCAATGGAAGGCAAGTTTCTATTGCTGACTTCAGTGGGCGTTGCTGCTTAGTTCCATGTCAAAGAATGGGACCTTGTATAATTTTGAATAGACAACAGGAAAGAATCTCCCATAGAGAACACCCTGATAGTGGAATAAAGCTAAACTTCTTGAAAGGACTTTATTTGTTATAGCAACAATAAAGTCGACACTGAAGGTACTGTCTGCTGTTAATCAACACAATTCTCTTCATTAAAGGCTATGGGAACTGAATCATATTTTAAATTTTATGAAATCAAGGGTATATAATAACTATTATATTTTTATACTTACACAAATGTGATTTCTCTTATCCCCAAAGCCTGTTTCTCCCCCAAACTTCCCCATCTTATAAATGGCCACACATGTGCTCAGTTGCTTAAATTCCAAATGTACAAAAGCATCCTTGCAAGCTCTACACTCTCACTCATCAAACTCCCTGTCTTTGCTGCCCTACCTCAAAATCCAAAACTATCTCCATCTCTCTTTATCTATAGGGGCCAGCAGAGTCCAGTCCACTATGATTTTTCTTTCTCAACTACAACCATAGCCTGTTTAATGGTCCCTGCATCCACTCCTGTCTCTTCATCTTCAATTCTCAGCAGCACAGTTGGAATGATCTTTCTAAACTATAAACCTCCGGGGGTGACACAGAGAATAAAACCTGAATCCCATAGCATGGCTTACAAAGCCCTTCCATAACCTGGCTTTCACTTATTCTTGACTCTCCTCACCTTCCTCCCTTCCCACCACTCAATATACTGCAGACACTCTGGCCTTCCCCCTACTCCTCCAACTCTCCCAGGCTGGTCCCACTTAGGAGTGCAGATTTGCTTATTTCTCTGTACGGCACCATATTCTTGCATGTCCAGCTCCTTATTTTCATTTCAGTGTCACAGAGAACATCACTCCCTCACGCCAGTACACCTTCCTGAGCATCCTGTGAAAATCGGCCCTTCCCTTCTGCTACCTCATAACTCCGTTTTATTTGCTTCATATCACTGATCCTATCAGTAATTATCTTGTTCCTTTTTTTCTTATATTCTAGCATTAGAATGTACAGTCATGAGAACGGAGACTTTGTTATTTCATTTGACATTGTATGACAAGTACCTAGATTAAACCTGGCACATATTAGATACTTAATAAATACCTGGTAAAAGAAGGAATGTGTGTGCACATTATGCAACTAATTATGTTTGCCTATAATTAAGCCTTTCTCTTATAAGGAAGAATAATTGGCACTCTGCTATCAAGCACTACTGGTTGGTGTCTTAGGTCAGGATACGCAGTTATCAGATCCTGAGAAAGAATCTGTGTGCAATTAGTTTATTAAGAATGGGATCCCCAGAAAACTTATAAGGGACCAAAAGAAGGGGAACAAAGAAGGGAAGATGCCTAGCAAGGTCATGACCTCAAGCCAAAGATTTGACAAGGGAAAATACAGTCTGATTCCAAAGGGGAGTGCTGGAGTAGAAGTTACCCCTCAAAATCATATCAGTCTGAACCAAGGAAGCTGGGATTTCATAATCCAGCCCAGGCAGGCATTGGCTAAGAGCCATCAGCCTGGGTACACGCTCCCAGCTCCTGCTTGTGAGCAATGTAACGCTAATATACCCAGCCCACTCTTCAGCACTCTGACTTGGGGTGTATGGAATAACATTTCTAAGCATGAATTTATGAGTAATTTTCTCATTGGGAAATTTTGTTCATTAAATGAGATAATGCATATAAGAGAACTTTGAAAATAGCTATATTTATGATCTGGTTTTTAAAAGCAATTTGAGGGTTAGAAGGAATATCTAGGAAGTTACGTTCTTACTTAGGAATAGAAACTGAATAGCAGCTCTGGTTTATTGTCCAGTCCTACATACACAAAATTGAAAATAGAAGTGGGGAATGTAGGGAGAAACACTGCATAGATTTAGGAAAATAAAAAAGCATGATAGCATCATAGCATCAATAGGTGCTCACCCTTATGAATATACCTGTAAGTTTTCTATGGCGGCCTCTTAGGGTCTTGGAATATTGGCAGAAAAGAAAGAAGTTTGGCTTCCTGAACACCTAGGAGGTGAGAGGTCCAACCATTTTCAGTTCCTTTAGAATAAGAGAAATGGATTCTGCCACAGTGATAGGAAATGGATTCTGCCACAGTGATAGGAAATGGATGCAGTCATCTAAAATATGTATGTTTGCACTCAGAGAAACTATAAACAGTTATTGGCATCAGTTTGGATTCGTCAGCATGTGTTGTCAAAAAATAACTTTGATCTTAGAGAGAAAAGCAGCTGGAGCATCCTCAATCCCAGATGCGATGAGAGCCAGTCTACCAGATAATTTAAGAGAATTCTGCTGTCTGCACCAGCTTCAGAGAAAAGTGAGTGAGATTTATTTACCATTTTTTCCTCAGTGATGGTGAGATCTATTTACTAAGCTCCAGTAAATGTTCAAACAAATGCTATAATTTGGATCTGGGGTAAATCAGGCAAAACCACCAACCCCCACTACTGCTGGAGAGACCAGCGCAATGAAAGGTAGGGATCTGAGTCACTCACAGCAGAGCAGAGCCGAAACGTTGACACCTGCTCTTCACACAAGAGCATGCACGCGGTGTGGGGGGGGGGGTTGGGAGGGGGATCAGTTCTTTACAGAAGATTGGTGACTGTCTAAGATGTCAATGCGGCCTGCCACACTTACTGCTTAATAGAGTTGTTGTTAATATCAAATAATGCTTGTGAGGCTTTTAACACACTGTTTGGCATACAGTAAAAGCTCATGAATGTTATTTTTATTATTCCTATTTTACACCTGTTGAATAGTCAGGATTAGAAAAAAATTTTTTTTCCATTCTCACAGATCAGAAAGTTGATAAGTTGCAAAGCTAGAATTCAACCACTAGAACTTTTTGACTCAAAAGTTTATGCTCTTACCCATCTTTCTGATGAAGTGGTTTTTAATTAACCTGTGTAAGTCAGGTTTCTCCAGAAAAACAGAACCACTAGGGGATAAATCTGAGAGAGAGAAAGAGAGAGAGAGAGAGAGAGAGGAAGATAGAGTAGAGCTTTAGATATAAAAGGCATAGCTATACACAGATTTATTTTAAGGAACAGGCTCACAAATTGTGGGGTGTGGCAAATCCAAAACCTGTAAAGCAGGATGGCACCCCAGAAATTCCCTTAAAAGTTGATGGTTCAGCCTTGAGGCTGAAAACAGTCTGAAGGCAGAATTCCCTTCTCTTCAAGGGACCTCTGTCTTTAATCTCAAGACTTTCAACTGATTAGCTGAGGGCAACTCACTTTATAAGGGTAATCTGCTTTACTCAGAGTCTACTGACTTAAATGTTAATCACATCTAAAAATACCTTCACAAAAACATCTGGATTGCTATTTGACCAAACAACTGGGCACCATAGCCTAGTCACGTCAACATCTAAAAATTAACTGTCACATGAGACAACAGATACAAAACTGACATGCACAAAGCACCAAGCGCTAGAAAAAAAGAAAATGGATGATTATTACTAAATGATAGGCCTAGGACTACGAGCATATTATGCCTTGCTTTTTGGCTATTTTCATGTTTTTGTTCACATTGCATGGAAAGATTGAAGGAGCTGGTTAGCCTATTAGAAACATGGACTCTAGAAAACCTGAGAAAGAGAATAAAGAGGTCCTGACATTTTTACAGGCAAAACACAATTTGTGCAATGCATAACATTTGTAAAGTGTTACAAGATTACTCTACGTGTCTTTAATTGCCTTTTATCCCTGAGGGTGAACAGCTCCTTAAATCACACAAAAAATGAATGTCCAAATTTCTATCATGATTTGCCATCATTATGTTTATTTTAACGTGTGCTATTAAAGTTAAATTTGTGAGCTTTCCTCCTCCACAATCTTTCAAAATTGAATTAGACAGCACCATGCAGTTAGGGATGTCTAAGCCTCAAAATTCCTATATTATTTTCCTGGAATTTGAAACTTTTGAAGGTTTGCTCAAACCGAGAAACAAAATATTCCTTGTACAGGAAGTCCCAAATATACCTTAATGAGCTGACAAACAAACTCATATTATTTGTCTGAAATAATATAAGGTGTTTTGAGACTGGTTTGCTGCAGAGTAGGGCCCAACCACTCATTCTAGTACTCCAAAGGCAGAGAAAAATTTGCTTTTTAATTGTTGTAAAAGGTGGCATTAAAAAATAAAAGTTATCACAGAGCTTAGGGCATTGGTGAAATAGAGATAGCAACTGGCTTTCAGAGATACAAGACATGAAGTTGCCTCCGGCAGCTTAATAATTTGAAAGCCCTTTAAGCCAATCGTCTTAAAATAGATTTAACTATGTGTTTGGGGAAGATTCGCAGCTCTGCCTGAAGAAAGGAGGTCACTGGAGCACCCCAGCCAATTTAGTCCTGACCCTCTAACTTGCATCCTCATTCAGATGAAAAACAGAAGTCCTGAACTGGACTCCCTTTCTTAAAAGGCAACTTAGTTAAACACAAATTGTTACCCCCGTTTTCTCATTTAAACATTTCTCCAAAATGGCTTAACAAAAATTCTATTCAATCACATACATTATTTTCCTGACAAGAGTTCAGCTAGCTTCTATTTTCTCCATCTAATTCTCTTCCCAAAGCTGTTTTAGCAACGTGTATTATTAGTCAGGATTTGATCAGAGAAGCAGAACCACTAGGAGATTTATGTAATAAGAGATTTATTATAGGTATTTGGTCTTAGATGATTGTGGACTAAAGAATCTATTGAGTTCTGGCTTCTGCAGCTGGGAAAGTCAGCTGGGGCTGGGAATTGGGCATGGAAGAATGTGAAATGGGAGACAAAGATCCAAAGAAACCCTGCAGGGCTCTGCTGGAACCCCTGAGAATGGATGAGAATCTGCATGGGACTCTCACTGCCTCTAAGCCTTTCACTTTGATGATGGGAGTGAAATGAAGGGGGAGTGGCTCCTTTTGTCACAGAGCTAAACCTACACTTGACCCATGAGTCAGAAAAACTAAAAGAGGGGGTCTGGCTGGAGTTCTACATGCCCACAGGTAAGCCAGCAAAGAAAAGACAGCATGCATTAGAGGCAACAGCACTTCATGGCCTGGCTGGCACTGACCTGTTGGGCATAAAAGGAACGTCACTGCTATTTCAATTCCATCTTGTCAGTCTTGTTCAGAACATCTTTTGTGGTTCACCCATCCTGGAGCTATATGTGGAAGGGAATTCTAGATACAAGTTAGCAAAATTAACATACTATGAATCCACCACATGCCCCTATAAATTGGTACCCCAGGAAAATTTTTGACTGGCCCAACTACAGATTCACCTATCAGTTAAAAAGTTTTGTGACATTAGGATGTAAGACAGAGAGAGAGAGAGACAAGAAAATATTAACACTGGAATGACTTCAGAGGTGGCCTATCCCGAATTTTACAAATGAGTGAAAATGAAATCCAGCAAGGTGTGGACGCTTGTCTCAGGTCTCATAATTGCCCAGAGTTAGTACAAGAAAGCAGTTTGCCTGCCTGCTAAATTATTATCTGTAAATCCAGAAACATATATGAAGAAATAGAAATTCCCAGGTAAGCCTACCCTGGGTCAGACATACTCAGGGTCCTTGAAGCTGCATATAGGAACATGTGAACATGTAATAAACATGTGGCCTCAATATTATCAGTACAGAAATTAAAATTGTTTTTAAATTTATTTCTCAATTATTTTAATTTGTGGTGCCCTCATGTAAAAAGGTAGCATAAATACAATTAAGGTTTAGGTTATATTAAGTTTGATATTCTAAATCTTAGCCCTAAAAAAGAGGTATTTTGTATAACATCAGGAACATAGTTCTTAGATTCATGCAGCCCAAACTTCAAATATGAGCTCTACCACTTGCAAGCACTTGGGCCAGCAGCAGTTTCCCTAAGCTTTCAGAAATTATTTCCTTTTGTAAAAAGTAGAAATTAAAGTGTTTTAGGACTAAATGAGAGAATTCATACATAACGTTTACTATAGTGACAGAGGAATAGAAAGAGCATCAATATGGGACCTAGTAATTATTATCGTTATTATTGTTGTTATAAATGACACCACTAGTAAGGGTGTTACAGTAAATCATATCCATAATTAATTATTATTAATTAGTATTATTGATAGTAATTAATCACTAAGAGTATATTAGGCCTAAACCACTGAATGTGATGCAAAATAATGTTTACATTTCTTCCTGAATAATTTATGTGATTCCTTCAATAAATCATAGTAATGAAACTAGGGTTTAATATAAAAATAACCTGATTTTATCACCATAGGCCTTAGAGTCTATTCAGTCTCTGGGTATGAGAATTGTTAGACAAATTTAAAGCCTAGGCTTTAGAATGAGAAATAGAAACTGTATGAAATTACATGTATATCTTTGCCAACATCCCACCTCTAGCCATTTATCTTCTTTTCATTGTTTAGATTTTTCCTTGAAATTAAGGAATGCTCATCAAAACATAACTCTGCTGATCTAGTAGACTCTCTTCAACTGATCTTGGTCACAAATCAAGGTGCTCTCTGCATGGCCTTTTAACGTGGGAACAATTTATTCTGAAGCTGTTGGGCTCCATCATTGACAGTCAACACCTTTATCACTATGTAAATAAAAGTGCACTGATGTTTATTTAGAAAACATTTCATCCTGGGCTCTACAAATTGGCTGCTTCACAAAGGTTTCCAAGCTTATTTGATGTCCTCATCTATGCCACACAGGTTGTTGACAAACATAAGATCAGTTGAATCTGACTTCAGATAATTTATCCCTCCTGGAGTTCCATTGCTATTTTGACCTGTTTTTCCTATTTTATATTCACAATATTTAGTTTGGCCCTCACTTTGATATGTATCAGCCTACTGACTTGAAATATCAAAGAGTTATTTATCTTCTGGGTTATATGTCCATTACAAGTGACAGAGGTCTCAGCTCAAGCTCATCTTAGTCATTCAGTCATTCAGGGTCCCAGATTGATGGAACAGGCACCATCTTAAGCATTGCCAGTTGCTGTGCCAGAGGAAAAAGAGAGCTCTACAGTGTCCTGCCCTAGTGATTAAATGTTTGGCTTGAAGTGGCATGAAGTAGCTGAAGTAGCTTCTTCTAAGCAGTCATTAGCCAGAATGGTCACATGGTCTCATCCAACCAGGATAGGGTTTGAAACAACTTTAACCATAAGGGAATAAACCAGAAATAGCTGAGGAAGTGCCCTAATGACTAACACATAGAATTTCTAAGATTTGGAACAGCAATCTTTAAAAAAAATATATTGTAACCTTGAGAAGGTTATTTTCTCATTTTCTGCAAAAAACATTCAGTGGTAAGTCACAGGATATAATCATTCTATGAAAGGATTCCAAAATCAGATAAGTGTGTAGCATTTTGATGATGAATCTCAGATGCAAGCAAATTTCAGTCTAGGAGACTCTCTAATAGAAAATTGCCACAGAACCCTTGAAATCACACTCACATGGAGAGTTACATGTTCACTCTCTCCCCATCTCTAACCCCAATCAAGAACAAAGTAAAGACAACCTGGAGAAACAAGCCTAACCAAGAGCTCTGCAAAGAGTTGCACCTTCAGTTGTCGACAAACTGCCTCCGTGATGATGCTTTTTAATTTGCAAAAACAAAATTTGACCATTTCACTTAATTAGGTATAAGAATTTTAATTATTGGTCTTGGGGCATACATGTTATATGAATGGTAACAGGCTAAGTTTGCACTAACAGTATCTATGAGCCGTACATGTGGCTATTTGAACTTAAATATAAAATTAGTGTTCCTTAATCACATTAGCTACATTTTGAGTGCTCAATAGGCACATGAAGTTAGTGGCTACTCTATTGGAACAGCACAGACATCAAACATTCCCATTCAGGCAGAAATTTGTATTGGACAGCGCTGGTCTAAGTCTTTTACCTTTGCCTGTAGAAATAGTTTAGGTTGGGCATGGTGGCTGTCACCTGTAATCCTAGCACTTTGGGAGGCAAAGGTGGGTGAATCACCTGAGGTCAGGAGTTCAAGACCAGCCTGAGCAACATGAAGAAATCCCGTCTTTACTAAAAATACAAATTAGCTGTGTGTGGTAGTGCATGCCTGTAATCCCAGCTACTCCGGAGGCTGAGACAGGAGAATCACTTGAACCTGCGAGGCAGACGTTGTAGTGAGCCGAGATCATGCCATTGTACTCCAGCCTGGGCAGCAAGAGTGAAACACCATCTCAAAAACAAAAA
Source organism: Cebus imitator (assembly GCF_001604975.1). NCBI lineage: Eukaryota > Metazoa > Chordata > Mammalia > Primates > Cebidae > Cebus > Cebus imitator. The sequence goes on along the minus strand of NW_016107383.1, from coordinate 4,808,682 downwards.
AAAGTGTTATGTTTCTTGTTTCCTAAAGCCATATTTTCAGAAGACTAGGCTGATTTCTAACATCTCAAAGAACTAAATAGGAAGTCAAACCTGTAATAATCCAGGCTTAGAACACAGATAGCTTGGCTAGTTTGGGTCTCATTGGTTTGGTATGCCTTGTGCCTTAGTTGCAGGAGTTAGTTGCTACAGGCAGTGGTTCAAATTCAAGACCATCCAAGCTAGAAAAGGAGAGCAAGACATCAGAAATCAAATAGAACTTAATCTGATTTCTACTATTCCTCTATTTCATAGATCCAGGCTAAAATTTTGGTGTAAGGTTTATATTTTTTTGGAAAACTATTATAGAAAGCCTAGGTCAATAGCCATAATTAATATATAATAACTTGTTTGGATTTGTTGTGACTCATTCAAATGTTTCCATGAAATTAGGAACATTTTATGCCTGTCAGTGACAATAAAGAAAAAAGTGGATGAACTGGGCTGTGAAGACAAAAAGAGATGATGGAAGGAGTAGCCACTCGGGTCTTTCTCAGGTATGATATTCACATAACCTGTGTATTGATCTTCAGGATGGATATGATTGATGACCAAAGAAATGATGAAGGTCTCTGAAAACATGACTTGGGCAGCAGATCAAACTTCAGTATTTGTTGCTTTGTTTGTGGAATGAAATACATATATACTGCCAAAATTAAAAAAAAAAAAAAAAAAAAAAAAAAAAAAAGAAAAAAAATCAAAAAAAAAAAAAAAAAAAAAAAAAAAAAAGAAGTGTATTACTGCAGCCCAACTCCTTATTGGTGAGCCCCTTAAAATGTCCCAGCTTTTGTTTAGTCAATTCTTCTTCCCATTTCTGCAAAGGCTGTCACATCAGAAATGAAAGATTATTTTTCACTGCCTCACCTAAATTTGCCAAGATCCAGTCAGAGGACTGGGAATCTAATTATAAATGGCTTAAGCCCTTTATCTGATTTGAACAGACAGAGTCTCAGCAGCAGTAAAAATCAAAATGTTTTTCTGAACAAGTCTTATTAAACTGTGGTATATTTTAGGTTAAAATATATTCATTCTCTGAAACCTACACATAGAGTCAAAAGACGTCTCTTTCTTATTTGCCACTGGGAGAAAGAAATAGGAGAATTTTAATCAACAAACTGATATATATTTTACATTTTTTACCTCAACTCCTTAAATTATAACTTCAAGAAGAACTTTAAGAAATAGTTATGTAGCATGAAATATGCATGTTTGAATATGTATTGTGAAAAATTTTCCATTGAATATAAACTTGCAGTTGTCAGGGATTAATAGTATAAACATTTGCCATTAACCGTGCCAGCATCTACAGTGACTAGGACAGCATCTATTTTCTATAGGATAGAAACTCTAACATGATGGTTAGAAGTTCAGCTTTATAGTCAGACTAGGATTAAAATATCACCAATGCAACTTTCTGTCACTTTGGAAAAGTTATTTTACCTCTCCGGGTCTGTTTTGTCACTTGTAAATGCAGAAAGTAATATCTCAGGCTGGTTGTAATGATTAGTAGTGATGAATTTGAAGCATCTGGCATATGGCAGGGAACCAATGGATGTTAGCTTGTGTTGTCACTCATGTTTGCTGCCACCCTTGTCCATGAGCAAGACAGCACCACATTGCCATTCAGAAAAGCAATCACGGAATCAGCCTAAATGTCCATCAACATTTGTAGTAACAAGTGAATTGGATAAAGAATTGTAGTATATATACAATGGAATAATATTCAGCCATTAAAAAAAGAATTAAATCATGTATTTTACAGCCACATGGAAGCCATTATTATCCTAAGTGAATTAATGTGGAAACAGAAAACCAAATACTGCATGTTCTCACATGTAAGTGGGAGTTAAACAATGGGTACTTATGGACATAGAGATGGAAACATGAGACACTGGGGACATCAAAAGGTGGGGAGGGATGGAGAGGAAAAGAGTTTAAAAACTACCTATTGTGTGCTAGGTTCACTATTTTGGGTAATGAGTTCAATAGATGTCCAAATCCCAGCATTATGCAATATAACCACGTAACAAACCTGCACATGTGATCCTGTATCTTTTTTTTTTTTTTTAAGTTTTGGACTACATGTGCAGGATGTGCAGGTTTGTTACACAGGTAAACATTTGCCACGGTGGTTTTCTACACCTGTCAACCCATCACCTAAGTATTAAGCACCGCATGCATCAGTTCTTTTCCCCAATGCTCTCCCCCCACCGCCCTGCCCCAATAGGCCCCAGTAAGTGATGTTCCCCTCCTTGTATCCATGTGCTCTCACTGTTCAGCTCCCATTTATAAGTGAGAACATGTAGCATTTGGTTTGCTGTTTCTGCATTAGTCTGTTGAGAATGATGACTTCCAACTTCATCCATGTCCCTGCAAAGGACATGAGTTCATTCCTTTTCATGGTTGCATAGTATTCCACGGTGTATATGTACTACATTTTCTTTATTCATTCTATCATTGGTGGACATTTAGGTTGATTCTGTGTCTTTGTTATTGTGAATAGTGCTGCAATGAACATACGCATGCATGTATCTTTATAATAGAATGATTTATATTCCTTTGGGTATTTACCCAGTAATGAGATTGCTGGGTCAAATGGTTTTTCTGGTTCTAAGTCTTTGAGGAATCACCACACTGTCTTCCACAATTGTTGAGCTAATTTACATTCCCACCAACAGTGTTAAAGTATTCCTATTTCTCTGCAACCTCGCCAACAACTATTGTTTCTGGACTTTTTAATAATCACCGTTCTGACTGGCGTGAGATGGTATATCATTGTGATTTTGATATGCATTTCTCTAATGATCAGTGATGTTAAGCTACATTTCATACGTTTGTTGGCTGCATGTATGTCTTTTTTTGAGCTGTGTCTGTTCATATCCTTTGCACATCTAGGCAATACCATTCAGGACATAGGCATGGCAAAGACTTTATGATGAAATCGCCAAAAGCAATTGCAACAAAAGCAAAGACTGACAAATGGGATTTAATTAAACTAAAGAGCTCCGTCACGGCAAACAAAACTATCATCAGAGTGAAGAGATAAGCTACAGAATGGGAGAAAATTTTTGTAATCTATTCATCTAACAAAGGCCTAATATCGAGAATCTACAAGGAACCTGAGCAAATTTACAAGAAAAAAGCAAACAACCTTGTATCTGAAAAACAAAACAAAGCTAATGCCACAAGATGTCAATATGCCCATGGAAGACATGATTACATCATCAGCCTTGGAAAGCCAAAGCCCTTCTGTCTAATCATTACAGATGTATTTTAAGCATTAAAGTAATAAATGCCTCCATACAAGGACTTTATCTGCTTTCTTCTTAAAAATAAATTACCCAAATAAATTATTCACCTGTATGGTAAATTTAGTGCAGACTACAATCACATAAAATACTGCCCCTAACCCCCATCTGGGCCACATAGGAACTGCTTTCCCTTTAAGAGAGAGACTGTTGTGGTGGACGTTTCTTGTTTTTTGTTGTTCATAGTTGTGTCGGTTTTGGTTTTCATTCTTTGTCTTTTTTAATGCCCTGGATTTGAAGTCTAGAAACCTAAGTTTGAATTCCAGCTCTGTCATTGACGAGTTGTGTGACTTCAGCTGCTAAGTCTCTTGTCTTCCTGGATTTCAATTTCCTCATCTGTAAAATTGGGGGCCACTCTGAACATTATAGAACTTGAACTTTTGAAAGTGCTTTGCAAACTGTAATGTGAGTTACAATGTGGATTAAGAAAAAGCCACCAGAAAGATGTCACTACAATACAACTATGTTCCCAAGGAAGGGCACAGGTGCCCTGGCACTTCACTGTCTTATCACGTTAGTCTGCTCTCTATTTATTTACTTATTCACTCACTCACTCACTCACAAATATTTATTGAATGCCTACTATGTGCCAGTTGTAGCTCTGGAAGCTGGAGATGCAGCAGTGAAGAAAGCAGGTGAAGTCCTTCTTTTCCTGAAACACACAGACTGGGTGAGGAGACAATCACTAGGTCAGCAAATACATGCTCTAATCCCAGGCAGTGCTAAACGCCGTAAGAACAAGTTAAGCAGCTATACTGGTGTATTAGGTTTGTTTTTGCATTGCTATAAAGAAATACCTGAGGCTGGCTAATTTATTTTTAAAAGGGGTTTATTGGGCTCATGGTTCTGCAGACTGTACAGGAAGCATGGTGCCAACATCTGCTTCTTGTGAGAGTCCTAGGAAGCTTCCAATCATGGTGGAAGGTGAAGGGGAAGCCAGCATGTCACAAAAGAAAAGGAGCAAGAGAGAGAGACAGAGGTGCCAGGCTCTTTTTAAGCAACCAGGTCACCCATAAACTCAAAGCAAGAACACGTTCATTACCATGGAGATGACACCAAGCCATCACGAGGTATCAGCCCTATGACCCAAACATCTCCCACTAGGCCCCACCTTCAACACTGGGGATCACATTTCATCAAGAGATTCCATGGTGACAAATATTCAAATTATGTCAGCAGCCTTAGGAATAGTTTGGGCAGAGTCTTCTCTGAAGAGGTGACATTTAGGCAGAAACTTATATGAAGTGAGAGAATGGGCCACATAATTGTCTCAGGAAGAACCTTCCTAGCAGAGAAGACTAGTAAAAACACATTAAGTGAGGAGGATACTTGCAATCTTGGAGGAACATCAAGGAAAACAGGGCATTCGATGCCTAGTGAGCCAAGAGAGGAGTGGAAAGAGAGACAGCCCAGAGCATTTCGCATTTGTAAATCATGGTAAAAAGGATTTTATTTGGCAATGTCAAAAGATCCAAAGAACATGAGAACTGAGGACTAGGGGATATTTGGGTGAGGTTGGGGAAGGCGGATGGAGGCAAATACAACATGGGACACAGTGGAGGAGGGTAAATCGGACATGGAGCCACAGTGGACAGTTCTGGACTCCCAGATCCCTGAGCTGGTGACAGGGTAGGTGCAGACAAAGACAATCCTTCTCCAGGCTGGCCAGTGCCTTCAGCAGGGAGCATGATCAGTACCGAGATCTAGTACAACTTTCGCAGAACACATATGACACAAGTAAAATCAAATAAATCAGCATTCGCATTTAAAGTGGCGTTTGGTAGGAACGTCCTCAGATGCTGATATGAATGAAGAAGGGGCCACAAGCATTCACAATAAAGAAAAAATAAGAAGTACACTGTATATCCCCTAAGAGGTGTAATAAAACACAATAGTTTTTGAGATGATGCTTTATTATTATTCCTACATCTCTAATCCCACTTGCCGACTGCCTGTCACATGGTAGGCATTGAAAGGCTTGTTGAGTGAATGAATGAGATAGGGAAAAAAAGAAGAAAGGAAGGAAAAAGGGAAGAAAAAGGGGAGAAAGGGAAATAGGAAGAAAGGAAGGAATGGATGATATATTAGTTTCCTAGGTCTGCTGTAAAAATTTCCAAAAACTTGGTGGCTTTAAACAATAGTTATGGAGTCTAAGAAGTCCAAAATCAAGATGTTAGTAGAATTTTTTCCCTCTAGAGGCTGTTAGAATATATTCCATGCCTCCCCTAGCTTCTTCTGGTAGCTGCTGGTCACCCTGGATATTCTTTGTTTGGGTCTATGTAACTTCCATCTCTGCCTCTGTCTTCATGTGGGCTTCTCTCAGTGTCTTTGTATCCCCTTCTTCTTATAAGTCATTTGGATTTACGGTTCACCTACTGGTCATACCTGAGATCCTTAATTATATCTGTAGATACTCTTTCAGAAAATATGTTCATCCTCAACAGGTTTCAGATGTACATGTCTCCTGAGGGGGCACCATTCAACCCACTATAGATGGTATATATTTTTCATATGAGGAAAACTAATGATGGGTCAGATTTTTATATCAGGAGTAGCAGCAAGGTTTCCCTATAATTTTTGCTAATTTATATATAGTATAACAATTTTGTTCTATACAGGCACATTTTCAAAGGAAGAATAATATGTTCTAAAATATTTTGGTATTCTTGAATAAGATGATACCAAAAATGATTAACTAGATTCGAAAGGTTCAGTTCCTAGTTTTAAAAGAAATTGAAGACATTGAGTACGATCTCTTCTCTGTAGTGTTCTACCTTTTGTCTGGTCCAATTTTAAACAGTTTGAGAATAATTATATTCTGATTGTTACGTAAAAATACCTTCTATTAGTCACAGATGCATGGGAACAAGTTTGCATAATATATATATTTAATAGTCAATAAACATTAACTATCACAAATACATATTTACATTCTAAAACAAGATATATAACAGTCCAACAACCAACAGTCCAACATACATCAATATGATTCTCCAGTTGATAAATGAGACCCATAAATGAAATTAAATGTAATGCTTTCATGAATCACCTGGTCTCTTCTGCAACTTCTTGACATTCTCTATATGGAATGAATACTGATACATTAAAATAAAAACTACATGTATGCACATAGTTTAACATTATAATACAGTCATAAAATATAGTTTAGTATTAATAGTACAGTTTAGTATTTCTTTTCTTAAAAATTTTTTGATGTCCATAGGTTATTGGGGAACAGTGGTGCTTGATTACATGAGTAAGTTCTTTAGTGGTACTATTCCTTTTAGATCTATTTATGATGAATGTTAAAAAGAAAAATATGGCTAGCATTGATTTTTTAAAACAGAATATCTAATAAGATACTTTAGAGCAGTTTGAAAAATGTTGATCTGGGAAAATTCTGGGGCCTGAACTGCCATTTAGACAATCTTTAGGGATGTGCTTCAGATAGAACAAGACCTCCAGAGTTGGCCCTAGGGCACCAAGGAATTTGGAAATTCCACAGGGATATGGGCTTAACTTATCTCTGGACACATTTAAAAAAAAGCCAAAGGCATCAAATGAGTATTTCCAACTTTTCCACTATTTTCTCAACAAGAAATCTTTCTCTCCAGTTGGGCAGATACATAACACGCTCATTTTCATATTGTCACAGTATTTCCAACCCAACCCAACAGAAATGTACTTACTCTTATTTTTCTCTATTCTATTTTTATCCATATTTTCATTTATTTATTTGATTAATTGAGACAGCGTCTTACTCTGTCACCTAGGCTGCCTCCCTGGGCTCCAGTGATGATCAAATCTCAGTCTCCTGAGAGGCTGGAACTACAAGGTGTGTACCAACACACCCTGTTAATTTTTGTATATTTTTATAGAGATTGGGTTTCACTCTGTTGCCCAAGCTGGTCTTGAACTCCTGAGCTCAACTGATCTACCCACCTCAGCCTCCCTGAGTACTGGGAATACAGGCATCAGCCACCATGCCTGCCTTCATTTCTATTTCTGTTGTGAAGCATTTCCCTGGCACACAAGCTTCTACTGGACTTCTCTGTTTTATTATCACTGTTACTCAAATGGCAATTTGTCTACATTTCTGTAATTTCTGCTTATATTGTTTAGATTTTCATTTGTGTCATCTTTGTTAATGAGTGTAAGCTTCTCATATATGTAAACCATGTCTTATGTCTCTATGGCCATCCAATTAACAGTGTTTTGCACATAATAAAAACTAAAAATAGGTGTGAAATAATAAAAGAATATATTAGTATATTCTTTATTAAAATGTCTGGAAACATTAAATAGTACAAAACTGATATAAAAGAATTAATGAAAGTCTCCAAGGACTTAGTTTGTGATTAGGGCATAATGTATCCACCATGAAACCTATATCCATTACTCACCAATGTCTTTCAGCAATACGTAAGTCTCCTCAAAGGAGAGTTTATGTTTCTCATCTTGCGGGTATGAAATTATAAGATATTGGTCTATGTAGAATTGAAATGGCACTAATAATTTCCTATATGTCAGATAAATTAAAACAATTTTGTATCCAGCTTCAACCAGTGTTCATCAACCAAACACATGTCAGGAATTTGGGGTGGAGAGAGACTGCATTAGAAAGTCCTCCTTTTTCCTAACATTAGGGAGCGTTGACCTTTACGCAGTTTCATCTTAGAAAAGATTGTTTCTTAGCTCCGTTTGAGAGCCACATCCTAAACCAGAGAATGATAAATCTGTGGTATCTGTTCATTTCCCTCACTTTCCCAAACTGTGGCAGCCATCATTAAGTGACCACAGGATTCTTTCTAATTAAATGTGGACTTTGTCCCAGAATCCATCTCAGCCCAGCCCTTCAGGGTCATCGCCAAACAAATAGATTTGTAAGTCTTCACTTCCATTCCTGGATCTAAACTACCCTCAAAGCGTTAATCTTCTCTTCCAGTATTAATTCTCAGCAAATTATGACCATTTGACCATAGCTATCTGGCATTTTTCCTCAATTCTTTTGCTTAGAGCTTACTTTTGCTACTGTTTCTTTTTTTNAATCTCTCAGGTTCAAAAGGAAAATACAACTCTTTCTGGTGCTAGTCTTTCTTTCAGAGTCTCAGAAGCTGTACGGCACATAAATCCACTCCCTCCAAACACTTTCAGCTGCAGAAATTGTTTTTTCTTCTTTAAAGGATGAGATGTGTCACAGACTTGCACCGAAAGAGAATCATTAGTGAAAGGGGAAACCAAAGGGGAAAGTGAGAACCAAATACCGTTAAGAAAGCCCTAAAAGTCATTTGTATTCAAAACAATCTAGTTTAACATGATCTTCATACTTATTTGTTCTCTTTGGTGCAGAGAGAAGGAATCACCCTAACAGGTTGCAGTCTTCACTGGATGACTCAGTCATTTGTTCACATGTATATGATCTTTCTCCCACAGATCTAATATAGTAAAACAAACGATTATCCTTGGAACGTAAGAGGGGCAAAGTAGTGCCAAATAAAAGTAGTATTAAAGAGGAGAGCATTTAGGAAAGTTTGTTTGTCAAAAGAGGAGGCATGATAATCAAAGACATCAATATACAATTTGCAAAAGAAGAAAAAACAACCATTAAAATATAATATTTTGAACTCAAGAAATGCAAACATAAACCACCATTTTTTTTTAGTTTTGAGTATTACTTTGCCAAAGTTGAAAGCTATTGATCGTACCAAGCACCAGTGTAAAGAGGTGCCACTCTGATGTACTGCTGGTGTTGGGAGTTTCTTTAGGACATGGTTCCTGAACAGCAATTTGGCGATACGTGCTACATCAGTCAAGGTTCAGTTGGAACAGAAGTCATTCTAGGAAACAAAATGAGTGATAGGGAGTATTTACACTGAGGCTGACACAACAGCTGGAAGTGTGGCGGAATATAGATCGGGAAGGCTCCTTCCAAGAAACCCGGAGGTGCAAGATTCCAAGGCGGCCACCAGTTATATCTCAGCTCCCTACAACACTGAAATAGGTGATTCTCCAAAGAGCACCTGGAGCCACTAATGACCTCACTGATCGTAGTACTGACGTGTATAGTTCTTATGGGATGTCCAGGTGCCACTGGAAAACTTCATGGTTGAGTTGACCCATGTGTCAGCCCTAAGTTGTTGTCAGAAAATAATAGCTTCCCCTTCTGCATCTCATAGGAATGCCTCTCATTAGCAGATTCTACACCAAACTTTAAGCCAAAGGACTCTGGGAAATGTACTTTCTGAATTTTAAGTCCCTATGTTACATAGAAAAGCAGGGATGAGCAGTCTAGGTTCAAAACCTATATTAACATTTTAAATATACGTTTGACTTACTGAGTTCTTCTCCAGGAATTTAAACTGAGAAATTAATGGATGAGAGTATGTAATACATGTGGATGGATGTTTATCACAGTGTTGTTTGTAAACAGAAAAAATAGTAACTAACCATCCAGAGAAAATTAGTTAAATATATGATACATTCACATGGAAGAATTCTCAGGTGGGAGGCATTACCAATTTCTGGTTCTCTTCACCTTATTTGAGGCACACAGAAGATTATATATCCCAGGCTTCCTGAAGTTAGGTGGCACCACGTGACTACTTCTGGTCAAAGGACCAGGAACAAAGTGTTTTGGCTTTACTTTTAGACAAAGGCCATGGAATGCCTCTGTGTAATATTCCAGCACTTTTCCCCTGCTGCAGTGACCAGAAGTCCCTCATCGAGATGAGAACCATAAGATGCAAGAGGCATGGATCTGCAAGTCATCATTTAGGAATACCAGATCCACAGCCAACTGTGTAAGCAAGTGGTAATTCTTTTATCATTAAGCCACTGAGTTGTAAGGGTTAATTTGTTACTACAGAATAATCTTGCCTATCCTGACTACTGCAACTTACTACCCATAAAAAAGATTGCTATTTATATTCATTGAAATAGGAAAGTGAACACAACATATTTTTTCAAGCATATCATGTGATAAATGTTAAACTTTCAGTAAATATTTTGAATGAAGGAATTAGTGGATAAAAGAAGGTTACAAATAATATCTATAGTATGATTCCATTTTCCTAAAATTTGATGATTGCACATAGGGTACATGCATTAAATGTGTAGAAAAAAATAAATGTAAAAATGTTCACCAGAATATCAACTATGGTTTTCTAAGACTGGGATTTCTGATGATTTTTGCCTTCTTCTATATATTCTCCTATATGATGATTTCCATAAGATGCCTGTGTATTATCTCAATAAATTAGAAAGTATACATATGTTAATACCAATAATAGAACACAGTACATTCTACCTATCATTAGTATTATTTTATTACACATAAATTGGAAATATTTTAAGCAGTTTCCCAAAACATTTTAACTCATAATTTATTGTCTATTCATTGAACTCTAAATTCACTGACTTGAGTGACAGATCCAAGAGTGCTCTTGGGCTCTCCTTTTAGCAGCAGTGTGATCTTGGCAAATGTATCCTTTAAAGATTCAATCACTGCTATTTGGATAGGCTCTTGACCCTGAATAACTGAATTTGAATTCCTATTCTTCCCTTTCACAGTGGTATGATTTCAAGCAAACACTTAAATGCATCGGACCTCAGTTTTATCATCTGTGAAGTGGAGATATATTACTTTCCTCCTAGGGATGACTAAATGAGCTGCATTATTCACAGGTAACAGATGTAGAAGTAAAGAACCTTAACTCTGGACCAGACTATCACTGCAAATCTGAAGCCTGCCACTGGTTAGCTGTGTGACTCTGGACAATTCTCTTTACTTTTTTGTGCCTTAAGTTTCTCATCTGGAAAATGGAGGTGATAATAAGAGTAACAAGAGTACCTATGTGAAGGTTTTTTGAAAGAGTGCATGAGTTAAAATTCATTGAACTCTTAGAAAAACTTCTGGTACCTTTAAGTATTCATGAATAAAAATAAATAAATATTATATGTGATGCGTTTGAAAAAAATGCCTGGCACATAATAAATATGTTTTCTTTAAATTTCAGTTATTTGACATAAACTCAACCTGATGAAAAGTAAGAACACCATAGAAATTATGTGCTTCTGTTAAGAAAAACTAAAATGTTTAAGAGGACTTTCTTATTCTTTGAGAATGTTATTTAGAAAGTGGCTGCCTCATAGGAATCTTCTCTCAAATATTCCACAGTTCTATGCTACAGAGGGCACTAAAGTTGGCCAGATTGGTATTGGAGCTGTTCCTCTTTAGCCACTTTTACATTCTTAGGTCAAAATGTCATAATAAATGTGTGTGGATATGAGGAGATGTTATCAGAAATACCAATTTTAAATGGTTTCTAAATTGAGATCTGTAGATACCACAACTGCCTCCCACCCACCATGACTCCTCAAGGTAGTTCAGGAGACATTGAAGATTAGGGGGATGCTAGGTTTGAGGAAAGCTTCTTGCACCAACCCACATCCACCACAGCATTTCCAATTTTGTCTATTTTGCAGATCAATAGGCCACATATATCATGACGATGTGTTGAAAATTTGATGTAATAATACTGCTTATTAAAATATTAAATAATGGTACTTTCTTTTCTCCTAGATAATCTCCTATGAAAGAACAAAAAATGAGTATTAGCTCCAGACCTCAAAAGAGTGACCAGGCCCTAATCCATACATCTACATTCCAGGTTGCAGGGTCAGAAGGCCTTGTGCTATTGCTTCCTCCATCCACCTCAAGAGCCAGGAGCCAGAGAATTCCCTAATGTAAACTTCTAAACAGATACTTAAAGTTCAAAGCTCTAGTACATGCTGAATTACCTAAAGAGGAGAAACATGGAGATGGTGTGTCCATGGCTTCTGAAAGAGTGACTCTCCTGAACTCAAATAATGATGCTCGATGTCCTACACAAAATTCAGTCACTCTGAGGTAAGCCGGTCCTCAAAAAGCCTGGCAATGTGAGCACTTACAAGGATCTGGTGTTAAGCACAGAGCCTCGGTAATCTCAGAAAGGACCCTTTGTGGCAGAGATGGAAAAGTGGAGCCATCTTCCTTTGATGGATCATGAAGCCATGGCAGGGAGCCAGGGCCACAGGGACTATTGTGCACTGATGACCCATGCCTTGCCAGATATAAGAAATTCAGAGGAGGCAGTGAAATGAGTGGACTTCCCATTAATATTGAAAGGAGAGGCCTAGAGCCAGATTTGATTTGTTTAAACAAATATATAAATATGATATTATCTGTATCCCTAATGCCATGTAGTAAATAAAAGTGTTATTTTCATAAGACTTTCAAAAAAATGATTTTCCTGTTTTAAGAAATGTTAGAAAAGCACCGCTCCCTCTAGCCACACTATGCTTTACCTAGCCCAGGGAGGATTCCAGGTAAGGAATTCTTAGTTCTCGTGGATTCAACATCAACACACAAACAACTGTGATAAAGTCTAATGACATATTCCATGATGCACATGCCAAGCCTCCGCGGCAACGAAGAGAGGAAAATTCAGAAAAATGGAAAGATCAGAGTAGCAGCATCCATAAGCGTACTGCATATTACACCATAAGGGTAGCTGAGTTCCAGTAAATTGTAGAAGAGCTGCTTTCCATCCTTCATCTTACTCCCCACTAAGCTTTTTTTGTGCCCCTAGTCTTTTCAAAATAATAAAAACATACCAGATTGCAGCTGAAAAATATGGCAAACCTAGGATTTTTACCCTCTGATTATTTCCACCCCAGGGAAGAGCTACCATGAAAGTGCTGTGTCTAGTGCCTGAAATTGAGGCCCTGTAGGATTTAAAACATTCCAAGGAAAATAAAAAGCTGATGGCACAAGTCTAGAGATTAAACTCTCATTATCACTTTTCTCTGAGAGTTCAGAAAGAAATGTGAAATAAAGTCACTGAAGCAGAGCCAAAAGCCACTCTCATTTTGGTACAAGCAACTCCAGCTGCCTTTTTTTTTTTTTTTTTTTTGTGCAATTTATCATGAAAGCATGGCTTCTATTCCAGGGCATAGGGGAAGCTGGAAGTCAATTTCATCCACCTCTTTTGAAGAGTATCATGGGTGACACGGGAATTAAAACAAAAGAAAAAAAAATCACATTCTATACCAGGAAAAATAATAGTCAGCAGCACAAAGGAGATAAGTACCACTATTATGGTCTAGAATTAATGAGGACTCCAGGCAGCCTGAAAAGCTTTTCTTTCAGAAAACTCAATGGCATGATTTCAGTGCCTCTCTGAATGACAAGGTGGACATCCATTCTCCAGCATGGTAAGCACTAGGAGAGGTCGTCTTCCTTGCTTACTTCTTCTTTTTCAATGAATTACCTCCATTTTTGATCTAACTCCAAGGACAATGAAAAGTAGGGGGCTGAAAGTGAGAAGCTGAATTATTCTGGGAAAAATATATCAAGTTAGATACTTGCCTCACACACATCAGAATGAAATTCAAGAGGATTAAAGTGCAAAATGTAAAAAATAAATAATACCCAGAGATAATTGATTATTTAGTGGATATCATTAGAGAAAGCCTTTATAAGCATAAAAGCAGAAAGTGCAAAGGAAAATTTTAATAGAATTTGTCACATGAAATTCACATTTTTATATACCATGAAATATTATAAATAAAATAAATAGGAAAATAAGCAACGAGAAAATATTTGCAATATTGAGATAGACAAAAGATAAGTATCTGTATAACTATTTCTTATAAAGCAATAAGAAAAACCTCCAGTGAAAAAATAGACAACATACTGTACTCTCAAAAATACAAATTATCAATAAGCATATAAACAAAACTTTACCTCATAGAGAATTCAAGTGTGAAATAGTAAATAAATAATACTCTCATCAAATGGCAAACTTGCTTTTTTTTTTTGAGATGTAGTCTCAGTCGCTCTGTCACCCAGGCTAGAGTGCAGTGGCACAATCTGGGCTCACTGCAACCTCTATCTCCCAGGTTCAAGTAATTCTCCTGCCTTAGCCTCCTGAATAGCTGGTATTATAGGCACGCACCACCACATCTGACTAATTTTTTTTGTATCTTTAGTAGAGACAGGGTTTCACCACGTTGGCTGAGATGGTCTCAAGCTCCTGGCTTCCAGTGATCCACCTCCTTCGGCCTCCCACGGTGCTGGGATTACAGGTGTGAGCCACTGCACCCCACCATAAAGTTGCTTTTTAATGACAAATCCATCTTGATAAAACTTTGAATCTTTCTCAAATAAATTGGATAATGTATAGTCTAATTGAAGCATAATTATGATGGAATTGGCAAAAATAAGTCCTGCTAGATCATGGAAAGCAGAAGCCATAGAGACTTTCTCTTTGTACACTCAACCAAGCCAGTCAGAAACTCCAGCATCACTACCACACTGCTAGGAAGGACATATTTCTGAGTTCATGATAGGACCTTTTCTTCTCCCCCAGGATAGCACTGCTGCCTATGGCCAGATCACGAAGTAAGGGAAAGAACTCACTCATACCCTGTGCTATAGGAGTTTTGTCATAATGAACAGTCTGCAGGTACTTCATCCCATGTGTCTGCTGTGACACCAAATCTGGGGCCACTAAACTTGGTAAGCCCAGCCATGAAGGTCCATAGCAGAGCATATCACATGTCTTCATATTCTTTGACTCAACCATTCTGCTTGTAGAGACATGATCTAGCAAAAAATAGAGATGCATACAAAGTCTATCCAAGGATATTTGTGGAAGAATTTTTTATTATTGAGAAAACATGAAAATAGTCTAAATGTTTTCTAGACCTGAGGGATAGCTAAATTATGGAATCTTCAAATGTTGAAACACCAAGCAATTAAAAGTAATATTCTAATAAACTTTTAATGACCTGTGAAAGTACTTAAGATATGTTAAGTTGAAAAAAATTGAAACAAAACTCAGTGGCACTGCACTCCAGCATCAATGACAGAGCAAAACCCTGTCTCAGAAACAAAACAAAACAAACAAAACAGAAATAAAAATCAAATGCTTCCTATGGTTATATACAGATATTTTAAAAAGGAAAGACAGAATATAACAAAATATTAATTTTGTTTTGTTTAATCTTTAAATTTTTTAAATTTTTTTGAATTATAAATTTATAATTTCAAAAACATTTTGTAACTAAAAAGTAGAACACAATAGTTAAAATTAAAACAATCTATGAACATATAAAGCACTAAATAAAGCCCCTCATATGTTTCACTCTTCATCAATGAGTCACTTAACACAAGATTGAATCAGTGTATGCTCTTTTCGATGTTTTCCTAGGCAGATTTACATTTACTTATTTTAGGAAAATTGAGTCACATTCAGAGCACATTTAGTGTGCTAAAACTTTATTTTAATCATTCATAAGGATATCATGAATGTCTTCCATGTACTCAAATTTTGGTAGATATTCTTGGTTACTTTTTAGCAGCAAACTAAATTTATTTGACTATTTTTTATTTCTTTAATCTTTCATAATTCAGATTTCTCCAAATGTTCAATAATTCTATAATAGGCATATATTACTTTTAGGATCAGAAAGAAAATACACATTTTTAAAGAGAAGAAGGAGTGCCTTCTGCAGTGAAGACAGGGAGAGGGGCTATTCCTTGCAAATATCCCCTCACTATGAGAATGGGAGAGCCATCTACTGGAGAAGCATTCCCATATTCACCTTGTAACAGACAAGCACTGAGGACCCGCTGTGTGTCAGCCCTGTGGGAGGCTCTGGGGAGACGGAGCTCACTGCCCTCCTGCCCCATGCCTCGTTTCGTTACCATGATCTAAGCACCTGCCTCAGAGACAGTAGGTGAGGGGGAGGAAGGCAGCAAATCACACTGCCACGTGTGTACCTATGCAACAATTTTGCATGTTCTTCACATGTACCCCAAAACCTAAAATGCAATAAAATAAATAAATGGGGAAAAAAAACTGAACTGTGCTGCTGCTGCTGAAATGGAGCAGGGAGCTCCCCACTGTGAAAAAAAGAACGTTAAAGGGGAAGAAGGGACTTTAGGGTTCCCTTCAATTCCATGATTTTCTGTTAATGCCTACCAGGAATGAGATAAATGCCCTTCCCTGTCCCATAGCTGCTCATAATCCGGTGGGAAGACAGCCTTGTATGTCAATTATTCTGCCTTATAAAATAAAATGTCCTCAACCCTGGAGGCAGACAGACTTAGAGTTGAGTCCAGATTCTAGTAACCTAGCCTGGCTTAGCAACCAGTTCATAAGCTTTAAAATGAGAATGATAAAATTGTCTCATAGGGATGGATAGGAATTAAGGGAGAACTGAGGGGGAAATGACCGGCCGGGACACAATACCTGGTAGATTTCATAAAGGACCCTACTCAGATGAACCATCCATTCTCTGGCTGCCTTTCCCCAGCATCGCCTGGGCAGTCAAGATCAGCATCTTCATATAGACCCAAGTAGCCACTCTGATGGCTGCTGAAGCTCCATTTCTGAAGGGTCTGACACATTCTCTAGATTCAATGACTAAACTCTTTCACAGGCATGGCGGGGAGGGACAGGAGCTGTTACTTGTCCTCCCTAAACCCTGGTATTTTCAGAAGTGTATGATCATTTTAAAATTGTCCCAAGGCAAATAAAAGCAGGAAAATAGTTCTGTTGCTACTAAAATGATTTTAAAATATAGTGACAGGATGTGGGATTAGCTGGGATTTCACATTCTAGACATCACCTCTCCTACCACGGGGGGCATATTTCTCAAACCCATGCCTGATTGTGCCAAAAAAAGAGAAGACCAAAAGAAAATACTGAGTTAGAGATGAGCCTAAATAAGACTAGAGAAAAGGATCTTGGTGTAGCTTTGAAATAAACCTACTGTGGGGCCCTGTAGTGCTTTCCTAGCTGCCATTAACAAAGCAAAACAGTTGAGCATTTTATGAGCAACTGTCATCCTGTTAAAGAACACAAGACTAAACAGAAAAGAAGCAAGTTGCCACACTCAAAGTGATAGTGTCTCACTAGGTTGCAAATGGACCGTAAACAAGATTTTTAAAAGCAGCTCATGAAAAGGATGCAATCATCACTTGAAGTTGGAGTTTGAGACTAGCCTGGCCAACATGGTGAAACTCCTCATCTGTACTAAAAATATAAAAATTAGCCAGGTGTGGTGGTGCATGCCTGTATTCCCAGCTACTTGGGAGGCTGAGGCAGGAGAATTGCTTGAACTCAGGAGATGGAGGTTACAGTGAGCCGAGATCATGCCATCGCACTCCAGCCTGGGCGATAGAGAGAGACATTGTCTCAAAAAAAAAGAAAAAAAGAAAAGGACATTCAGCAATCCTGGATGCATTTACTTTGTCTGTAAAGACAAGTTTGCTGAAGTCAAGGTAAACTGAACCACTCTGCCACTAGAGTTCTCACCAACTCAATCAAGAATGGTCTTGCCTGGGTATCGTAATTATATCGATGGAGTTTACCCAGGATCGGATGTTTCTGCGTTAACCACTACCTATATGAAGATCTGAAATCTCTAGGGCATTTAAAAATAAAGCCACTAATTTTTTAAAAAAAAAAAAGTGTCCTCTTTAGTGAAGGTTTCTTTGATTAAAGTGATCTCACCCTGCTCTGAGCACCCATAGGTCTGTATTTATATCAGGTTATTAGGTTACAGCTTGTACATAAATGATATGCGTGCATGTGGCATAGTTCCTCCTAGAGCCTATGCTCTTTGAGAGCAAAGCCTAGGACTGCTGTCTTTATGCTTCCTATTGAATTCAGCTCAGAACATAGTAGGTGCCTGGTAAATGTTTGTGAAATTATCAAAGAATGAATGCACACACATACACACACACACATTATTCTAGACAAATGACATACAAACTTTGTTACAGTCACCACAATCCAGAGTCTCCTTCACCAGCTCAAATGACTAAGAAACCAAGTGGCTAAGGTAAGGGAGTGAAGTAGTCCTGGGACAGGGCATTTATTTGGTGAATTGGTGAAGGGTGTATTCTATCTAAAGACAGCAGCTGCCACTCAGTTCCATGTACTTGTTGCTATGTGGAAATTTGCAATAGATTTCTCAGCTCCTTCTTTTTCAGGTGCCAGAAATCTTGACCTATGTGAAATATTTTTGGTTTTAAAATGTCATCAACTGATTAGTACATTTTTAAATACAGAGCAGAACAAATAGAAGCTACCTGTGGGCCAGACAGAGAACGAAGGTTTACACTTGTAAGTCAGGTATGTTACAGATTTGTTGCACCATGCTCTTTCCCCGGAATATGTTCTTATTTAATCTCTCCCTGCCAGAAATAAGTATTTCCCTTCAGCCTGTAAACCTCTACCCTGGTCTTCACCGTTCCTGTGATCTTACTGGGAGAATTTTCTCTAAGACCAAGTTTATTGCTGTTTGTCTGTCTTCCACTGGTTTTGTTGACTCTTGTTAGGACAAACACGCTTTTCCTCCCCAACCCTAGCCCTTTCTACTATCTTTCTTGTGTTTCTGCCAAGTGAAGGCCACTTTTCATAAAGATTACAAAGAGAAAAGTGACCTTTTTCATCTAACCTTCTTTGAAATTCATTGATCTCAACTCAGTTAAGTTTCTTTCATTCTACTTGAATATCCTTCTCTTGTGTCAATTCCCTTTTACCTTTTAAGTCTGGGCTTTCTCTTCTGCCATTTTTCCTTGTGAATAGAATTCAGGCTTCATGTTTCTCTGGGAAACATGCCTTTGACTACAGAACCACCAGCCACAAGGTACACTGCTTTCCTTTTCCCAGTGGACTCACTAATCCATGTTGGGGATCTTCTGTAAGTAGCCACACTGACTTGCACTGCATGTCATTCAATATAATGGCATCCTGATCACCATTTTATCAATATGTTGTGACTCTTGGGACACAGAGATGGCATTATTCTATCTTAATCCTAAAATGTCACTGAAATTCTGGTCTCTTCTCTGAACATGCTGGGAGTTGCTGTTGATTTTGATATCATAGTTTTTAGCAAGAAAGAAGAGTTTCAGGGCAAAAATACAATACACAGGTACTTTTTTTCTGCAGAATAAAAGTATTCCTGTATGACCTCCTCTGATTCATCTTTTCAAAACCATTCCCCTGTTCCCAAAGCCATGTAACCAATACAACACAACATACTTAAAGTACAAATACTGATGTTCACCTTCAGACTGGTGCTACTCAGCTGAAAAGGCCTCTCACACTTACCTTTTCAACTATTCTCATCCTAGTATACATAGGCTATGGACCTTTCTTTAAAATCTTATTTTTATCATCTGTGAAAGGTAAATCTCTTCAAATGTTTTGGCTTGAAACTGAAGAGGACATTTAAGAAGATAGTTGGGCTTTTTAAACTATAAAGAACTAGAGATGAGCTAAAGACATATTTCAGGGCATTTTATAAGCATAAAATAATACTGGGAATAATCAAGATGTCATTAAAAGATACATGAAACTAGCATGCAGGAAACACACACATTGAAGAACGATCTTCCTAGGATACCTACAGGATAATTAAGTTGGATTAAAATGTGTGGCATATTCATTCCCCAATTAGCCTGAACTCAGTTAAATGATGTTCTTTACAATTTTAGTCAAAGAAAAACAGATAATGCTAGAGTAAGATTAAGGGGGCTGAGGGGCAAGGGGATGGTAGCAGTGAAAATTAAACAGAGTATGCAACTCTCAGACATCTGAGTGACTTGGTGATCGTCTGAAGGCTACCTGCCAATATTTAAGCATGAACTGAAATTTGAGTTTGGTAAAGAGAATTGTGGTTTTGTGTAAATGTCAAATCAAATGTCCATTCAGAGGCTATGTATTTTTTTAGGTGTTTCTGTGGTTACATTTAAAGAAATTGTAATTCATATCTTACTACCCTAGGCTTTTAATACTAAAATCTTTACAAGTCTTAAAATTGTAAGCCGCCAATGTACTTTATTTGTTCAATTTCATTTCTGATCATATAGTCTGAATTGTAACGGCAAGCTACAATAGCTTATTATTGCTTAATACAACGCTAAATCTGATTGAGTGGTTCAAAGAATTCCCTCTTTAGACAAGTTAGAACCACCAGAAACAAACTAGGCCCACCACTTTGTCTAGAAAAGCCTGATCCATCCAAGCCCAAAATGTCACTGAGTCCTGTCTTGACATTCAGAGTACTTGAGTTAGTACTCAAGTACTGACCACCAGCATTGCTTTTTTTTTGTTTGTTTTTGAGGTTTTCCACCATTCCTTCTGCTCCCTACTATGAGAAAGTTACAAGGTTTAATAAAACGAAAATTATCCATATAGAAAAATATAATATTCAAGCATCAAAGCTATGTCTATTTTGAGGCAACATAATGCTGCTTCTTATTTAAACATGGCTCCATTTTCCAAACTGTGTTACTTCTAGCTTTTGGTTTAGAGATTTTGTGTTTGGTATTCAAGGTTAACTTCCTAGTTGATTCAATTATTAACAGCAGCAACTGCCAGCATGAAAATGAGACGTTACACAGTATTTGGCCTTAAAAGTTAGGAACCTATGAGTTAAGTAGATGATCTAATCTGCTTCAAATTAACCACATTAAAATAAAATAAATGCTCTTTCCTCTTCATGTTGCAAAACATAAAATGTCATACTCTGTAACTTAAGAATGACTGTTCTCATTTGATTCAGGAGATGGTGTGCCATCTTTAATTCCTTTATCAATATTATCTCAAACCAACAGATGGAAGATCAGGCAATTAAAAAGAATGAGCATGTGGTGTACTTATCATACCTACTCCACTCTTCTGTGAAGTTTGCTTACTGCAATTTGTTTTACCTTATCCTCCCTATTAAAAAAATAGGGCCAAAATTATTAAGAAAACATTAGAATTTAGGGAAATTCATAATATGTTATAGAGGCAGAGACAGAGAATAAATTCACCACTCTTTTGTCAGCCTATTTCTGTGTTGCAAGATTTTATTCTAACAGACAAGTAAACAATACTCCTTGTTTTTGTTCTTATATAGAGAAATTGTGACATAGATTTTGTCAATAGTAAATTAGTGAACAAGCACTTGTTAAGTACCTATAATATACTAAGCTCACAGGCCCTACAGATACACTGGTGACAACAGATACTGGCCCCGTTCACTCTAGAACCAGCAAACTTATAGGAAAACAGGCAAGAAGAAAATTACTTCATTTATTAAAGTAAAAGAGTTGAATTTTAGATCATAGCTCTAGGGATCAAGACGTCTTACATGCTGTATCACTTTTGGTTCCAGCAAGAAACAGATGGTAAAGTCAAGCAAGTAAATGGGAGGCTTTAATAGAGGGAATAATTATAGAGTTACAGGCAAGATTTAGTTTCCTAAAAGGAATAGTGTTGTACTGCAGGGTGGTAACAAGGAACGGTGGAGTACCCCAGGGCAATAACAACGCACGGTTTGGTACCCTAGGTCTAGTAACAGCAGGGAGCCAGCTGTAACAACCAGGTTTTTCCCTTTCCTTCCCTCACTATCCCTTTTCCCCCACAACACACACACACACACACACACACACACACACACACACTCTCTCTCTCTCTCTCTCTCTCTCTCTCTCTCTGAGAGGAATAATAAGGACAAGGTGGTTAGGGGGACCTGGAAGAAGAACTGTATGAAGAAGTGTGCTGACAGATACCACTGCCTCAGTGGAAGAAAGCAACCAACCTTCAGCAA
Organism: Cebus imitator; assembly: GCF_001604975.1. Classification (NCBI taxonomy): domain Eukaryota; kingdom Metazoa; phylum Chordata; class Mammalia; order Primates; family Cebidae; genus Cebus; species Cebus imitator. The sequence continues at coordinate 4,786,678 of NW_016107383.1, read as the reverse complement.
TCCAGCAGAGAGGAAGCTGGGGAATGTGGATACCAGACCATAACTAGGCATAAAATTCAAAGAGGCCCTCTCAGTACCCTGACGTCCTCATTCCTTTTACCCTAATCCCAGCCCTGAGCAAACCCAGTGAAAGTTGGAGGGCAAAGCAGCCTGTTGAAAATTTTCGGAGCACAGAGAAAGTCTGAGAGAGTAGAGAGCAAATTGATAGAACAAGTAGAATACTCAGCACACCTACCTTTATTTTTCTAAATCAACTTATACCTAGTTTAAGTGTCCATTCTTCTGGTTGAAGAGAAATTTAATTTCAGTCCATGTCTGGCTCCATTCACTTTCTTCATGGGATTATATTAATACACACATCCTGAAAATTTATGGCAGAAATACTGGAAGAGGGGCTGGATCTTGATGGCTGTGACCTTCTCTAACTTTGTCTGTTACGATACTTGATATTTCTCTACTTTAGGATTCTACATATCTAGGCCTTAGCTATACAATATTATTATCTTCTTGACATGGTCTTCAAATCCATTTAATTTGTAGAAAAAAAAAAAAGGGAATAGCCATTCAACCACAGTTTTAATATATTAAGAGTATATATTCCCCATTCATATTAAAATAAGTAAGTAAATGCCTGTTTAAAATTAGTCCACATTGTTTGAAGTTGGTCAATATGATACCCCAGATAAATTCTTTTTTTCTTTTTTTTTTTTTTTACTAATCTAATCTGCAGGCCAATATCACCAAGTTCCTGAAAGGAGCCCACAGAATGGCCTGACACAGACACACAAAACACAGCCAGGAAACAATCGGACCTTAGCAACAAGGAAAAAACTGGCTCCTCTCTGCATAAAGAGCTGTTTTATGAGCATTTCTTGCTACTTTCAATTAGGCCCCACTATCCCCTCCAAAGAAGGTCCTTTTTAAAAAAAATTTGTTTATTTTACTTTAGGTGCATACTGTATCTGGCATTAATCCCCACGTTATCCCTCCCCACCCTCCCCTCCCCCCACCGACTGTCTCCAGTGTGTCATGCTCCTCTCCCTGAGTCCCCGTGTTCTCGTTGTTCAACACCCATCTATGGGTGAGAACATATGGTGTTTGGCTTTTTCATAGTCTTGCTTTGGCTATGTGGGCTCTTTTTTGGTTATATATAAATTTTAGGATTTTTTTTCTATTTCTGTGAAGAATTATGCTGGCATTTTGATGAGAATTGTATTGAATCTGTAGATTGGTTTTGGCAGTATGGTCATTTTCACAATACTGATTCCTCCCATCCAGGAGCTACAGTTACCAAAACAGCATGGAACTGTTATAAAAATAGGCACATAGACAAATGGAAGAGAATAGAGAATGCAGAGATAAAGCCAAATACATATAGCCAACTGATCTTCAAGAAAACAAAAACATAAAGCATGAAAAGGACACCCTATTTAACAAATGGTGCTGGGATAATTGGCTAGCCACATGTTGAGGAATGAAACTAGATCCTCATCTCTCACCTTATACAAAAATTGACTCAAGATGGATCACACTTAAATCTAAGACCTGGAACCATAGAAACTCTAGAAGATAACATCAGAAAAACTGTTCTAGAGATTGACTTAGGCAAAGAGTTCATGACTAAAAACCCAAAAGTAAATTCAACAAAAACAAAAAATAAATAGATGGAACCTGATTAAATTAAAAAGCTCTGCACAGCAAAAGAAATAATCAGCTGAGTAGACAGACAACACATAGAGTGGGAGGAAATCTTCACAAACCATGCATCCAACAAAGGACTAATATCCAGAATCTACAAGTAACTCAAACAAATCAGAAACACACACACACATACACACACACACACACACACACACACACACAATCTCATTTAAAAGTGGGAAAAGAACAGGAATAGACAGTTATCAAAAGAAGATATACAAATGGCCAACAAACATATGAAAAATGCTCAAAATTACTAATTATAAGGGAAATGAAAATTAAAACAATGAAATACCACCTTCCTTCTGCAAGAATGGCCATAATAAAAAAAATAATAATAACAGATGTTGAAGTGGATATGGTGAAAAGGGAACACTTTTACACTGCTGGCAGGAATGTCAACTAGTACAACCACTATGGAAAACAAGATAGAGATTCCTTAAAGAACTGAAGTAGAACTACCATTCAATCCAGCGATTCCACTACTGGGTATCTACCTGGAGGGAAAGAAGTCATTATATCAAAAAGACACTTGCACACGCATGCTTATAGCAGCACAATTCACAATTGCAAAAGTATGGAATTGCCATAAATGCCCATCAACCAATGAGTGGATGAAGAAAATGCAATATGCATATATGTGTGTGTGTATGTATGTGTATATGCATATATATATATATATATATATATATATGCATGCCATGAAATAACCACTTAGCCATAGAAAGGAACAAAATGTCATTCACAGCAACCTGGATGGAGTTGGAGATCATTATTCTAACTGAAATAACTCAGGAATGGAAAACCAAATATTATATGTTTTCACTTACAAGTGGGAGCTAAGCTATGAAGATGCAAAGGCGTAAGAATGACATAAAGGACTTTGGGGACTCCAGGGGAAAGGTGGGAAAGGGTGAGAGGAGAGTGAGGGATAAAAGACTACACATTGAGTACAGTGTACACTGCTCACGTGATGGGTGCACCAAAATTTCAGAAATCACCACTAAATAACTTATCCATGTAACTCAAAACCACTTGTTCCCCCAAATAACTATTGAAATAAAACAAAGTATAAAATACTATTATAAAAATTAGTCCACATTGTGACTCCTGTTTGAAAATCTTTGGATTGCTTAATATTAAAGTCCATCCTTCCAACCACAGCTACCCTGGACAAGCCCAGGGATGTATCTCATAGGAGTCATGCTTCCAGGCATCACTTTTAAAGTGTCCTTCTTTTCACTGGGGCAGAGCAGGGCCTGGCCTCTGCCACCTTGACCTTATTCCGAGTCTCAGCAGTCACTCTAACACTGCCTGAAACTCTTCCCATCCAAGAACTCTGACCATACTCTCCCTTCTCCACTAAGGAATCCACAATTAATCCTCCTGAATGGACCCAACCCTTAAGAGCTCCTGGCTCTTCCAGTTCAAGAGGAATCAGAAATTTAGAAACCATACTGGCTTCTCTGTTATGGAAAGAGAGAAAGGAATCATATACATCACTTATAAAATATGTTCTTCCTAATAATTCATGCTGTCACTAAATAATAACAGCTGTTATGATGAAACAAACAGTAGCAAAAAAAAAAATTGCCTGTAGGGAGGGAGGGTATGACTTGCACAAACTTGGAGGGAATTGGCCACAGGCAGCCTAGAGAAAGGTGTGCAGAAGTCAGAGTGCCTGAGCTTGGCAGGCATCCTTGCTAATTTTGCAGGAGACCTTCCAAGTTTTCTAGGTACCCGCCTTATCACCTCTGCTAATAATGATAAACTGTTGCCTCAGGATTCACAGCCTCCCTTTTACACCGCATATGGATTTATTGCCATCACTCTTAAACAGTAGATAGCAATTAAGGGAAGATAAGTATGTGGTATAACATAAAAACTCACAGGTGTTGCTTTGATCCTGAGTGACATCCAAATCTAATGGAATTTCTAGGGGCAGATCTCCTGGAAACTATGTACAGTAACAAAGCTATCAATCATTTTTTTTAATGGAAGAATAAAATTGCCCATCTGGGCATGCCCTGTAATGGCCTATGTGCTAATGCTTCCCACCTTAGGTCAGCACCGAAAGAATTGAACTAGTGTGACTGGAGCCCAGTGAGAGCTGGGAACCTGGAAAAGGGACTTCTTGGCTGGGGTTGTTGCCACAGGACACCGATACCCTGGAAGAAGTGTCACTGACACTTGGAGACAGCAGGGAAGAAATTCACCAACCTTTTCCTCCTTCCACAAGCACATTTCTTTCTTCTTGCCTCCTTTTGGCTTAACCCAACGAGAAGCCAGCCAGAAGGGGAGGTGAAGAAATGTCACCCTCAAGGATCAGCTTTGCAGGGCACAGAACAGAGAAGAGAAGAGCAAGTTCAAGGTGGATGGGCAGAGGGAAGATGATTTCAGTTATTTTTATCTTGTCTGTTTTAGCCTCCAGAGATCCACTTAGCTCTTCTGAACCTGACAGGATCAGAAGTAGGGCTAGGAGAGGGCAGAAAATGGTTATCCCCCCCGAGCAAACTCTACAGAAGTTTTTCAACATTTCTGAGGTAACATAGTGACATGGCTGTAAGACTCTGATATAAAGACATAGGAAAGGTGTGTAATTGACCGTGAGGACATAAAAAATATTAAGGACACATTTTATTATGATTTTATCCCCTTAACCACTAATAGCATAGGTATTGAATACTGAGTTAATAGAGAATATTCCATAATAGGATAGCAAAACAGCATTCCTAGAAAATTGGCCCTCTATAAGCACCTTTTTATTCAGAATATGTGGGGTACAGTGACACACCATCAAGATTTCTCATCGGAAATGAAGGTCTTAGTCTCATCTGTCAGCACCATCCAGAGACTGCCTTACCTTGAAGAGAGCCACTCATCCAAGATCACTTACCTTGTCCCAATCCCAGAACAGCCCACTTCTAATGACTGATTAACACAGGCTTGTAAAGGACCAGCCCCTTCATCCTAACTAGGGAACTGAGGGTCCTGCCGTCTTCAGAACTCCCCATAGAAATGGCTGAAGTTTCCACTGGACTGCATCTCAGCCCGACTTCTTTCTCTGCACTCTTCTGCTTCTTTTCCTCCCTTCCACAGTTTTATCCCAAGAGCACTCCCTAACAAAAGTCCTCTGTGCTGATCTCAGGGTGTTTTCCTAGGAATCAACCAGCATCACAGAGACATCCTAACAAATATATTTCCCTATATTGTTCAACATGCTTCCTGTTGTAAAACAGCAAAACAAAGAGATTATTTTCCGGCCAATATTTTGTTAAACCCTCTACACATTAGTTTCCTCACCGCCCCCACCCCCTTTTTTTTTTTTGAGATAGAGTCTCGCCCTGTGGCCCAGGCTGGAGTGCAATGGCTTGATGTTGGCTCACTGCAACCTCCACGTACTGGGTTCAAGTGATTCTCCTGCCTCAGCCTCCTGAGTAGCTGGGATTATAGGTGCATGTGCCACCACGCCTGGCTAATTTTTCATATCTTTGGTAGAGATGGGGTTTCACCATGCTGGCCAGGCTAGTCTCAAACTCCTGACCTCGTTTGTGATCCACCAGCCTCAGCCTCCCAAAGTACTGGGATTACAGGCATGAGCCACCATACCAGCCATTCGTTTCCCTTTTCTGAGATTTTAGTTTGTTCTTGAACATACTTGAGAAAATGAATAGACCTGGATTCTTCAAAATAAAACCCCAAACACACCAAGTCTTATACCAGAAAGCCAGAGAAGAAGGCAAAAGGAGAACCAAGTGCCAAGCTAAAAAGGGACGGGCCAGGTATGGTGGCTCACGCTTGTACTCCCAGCACTTTGGGAGGCTGAGGCAGGCAGACCACTTGAGGTCAGGAATTTGAGACCATCCTGGCCGACATGGCAAAACCCTGTCTCTACTAAAAATATAAAAATTAGCTAGGCATAATGGCACATGCTTGTAATCTCAGCTATTGGGGAGGCTGAGGCAGGAGAATTGCTTGAACCTGGAAAGCGGGGGTTGCAGTGAGCTGAGATTTTGCCACTGCACTCCAGCCTCAGTGACAGAGTGAGCCTCCATATCTAAACAAACAAATAAATAAAGGATGAATGAAAATGTAAGAAATATATTTACATATCCAATTAAAAAACGCATTGAAAATGAAAGCCAGGTACCTGGCCCCATGGACTTTTTGCATTGGAACTCTACTAAGTGCTTTAATAATATCTTATTTAATGGAAAAGAGGAGATGCTGATGACCATAAATTATGTATTGAGTTATGGCAATTATCACATGATTATATATATCAAGAAAAATGATGAAATCAAAGATGAACTATAGTGGCTTTGTAATATGTTAACTTGTCCTGGCTGATCTACGTTTCTCAAAATTCCTTTCTTGTGTGTTTCTAGCTAGAGTAGGCTGCATGGGAGATTCTTAGGAGAGACTTGGAGGGCAGCAGTGAAGCATCAGTGCTTCGTAGCTCACATACACTGTTGCTAATCTGTGACTTATCTTGTTGGCATGAGACGGTGATCAGGGTGACAACTGCTCCACTTTCTTTGGATCTACCAACTCTATAGTAGTCACACACAGAGGTAGGATGGGCCCACACAAACCTAAAATTTGGCTCAAATGTTGAGACCAAAGACACCATACATGCATCAAGAGGTAATGAAAACCTCTTACCCACATAATGAGGTTTTCTGGGGAGAGCAAGACAGGTTCTCAAGCAGAATCTGTAAAAACATGAGAGAAAGCAAAAAAATAAAGAGAGAGAGAGAGACTGGCTTGGGTGGTTAGAGGATAGGGCTAGGGCTGACGTAGCTTGGACTTCCTGCCAGTGCCAGAGAAGGGGGCATTCAGGTTTTCTTATCAGCCTGCGGAGCAGAAGGGGAAGGAGGAGTGGTGGGACTTGAATGCTTTCAGCAATGAAACAACAGAAATGGATTCAATCTTTAATACAAGCTTTTATGATTCCTACACCAAAATAATTTTGTCTGGGTTTAACTTCAAGATGAAGGGCCTTGGCTTCTGAACTGTACCTTACTCCACCACCCAGATGGGGACAATAAAAGCACATATGGGTTTCAGTTTATCCTAATGGGCTCCAGATCAGGCTTGTGGGTTATAGCTTGATCTTGCTCTCCTCTGCTTTACATACATGTTTTCTTCAGGATTGCCTGTGCTGTGCACTTTAAGTTTCAGTAACAGGTACAAAGACAGCAATTTCACAGTAACTACCTAACCAGCTCCCACTGTTGCATATAGCCAAATCCCTGCAACAAGTACGTATGTGTGTGTGTCTGTGGGTCTGTGGGGGAGGGGGGTGTACACATACTAGTGGCTTTTCAGACTAAACTCTGATACAGGAACCCCAACCCTGCTTGTTTGGAAGATGGGAACATGAATCAAGAATGGTTTGGAAACCCATTTCAGACTAGATGATATTCCCATTCAATAGGTTGAATGGTTCCCAATGGACCCCCGATTAAATACTTAGTTCATCCAGGTGTTTAAGGTCCTTGAGCCTACCTCTGTATCCTGAATTGCAGCCAAACTGAATGGCTGGAAGCTCACTAACCAGACTGCTATATTCACATAAACAAAATGCAATAGAGTGAGGAGAAGACCCAGGTCACAGTCTCAGTTTTGCCATCACCTAGATGAAAGACCTTGGCCAATCTTACCCTGCTGGTCTTGATTTCCTTATATGTACAGTGGTGATTGTGGTCATCTTGGTTAATTAACTACCTTTATCAATTTCATTTTGAAAACCATAAGATCACATGTGAAAATGGTGAGGTTTTTCTTTTTTTTCAAAGGAAGAGTCTATACACTAAGGCTGTCTAAATTACTGTTTTTGTTATAAATGAGTTCCCAAGGAACTCATCATATAGTGCACTTTATAAATTTTAGATCACAGGGTCTTACTGTGTCAGTGATGATATCTACACATGCATTTATTTCCTTCCTTTCACTCGCACTTCCTTTACCTAACATATTAAATGCCGTCACAATTTTCTACCGTGCCCAACTTCTGCCAAAGTGCAGATTTTTCATACTTGCAGATAGGATTTAAAAGTGCCAGCATTTAAAAGCTTAAGTTCTTATCAAGGCAAATGATGGTAGTCATTTGTGTAAATCTTGTTGACAGTTTTCTTTAACTTTGGTCTCCAAATCATAAAAATTAATGTCTACAATTTGCTTTATGGTCCCACAGAGAGGGACAGCAAAGAAAAGGGGAAAAATACCTGCTCTGTTACAGAGTGTGGCCAGAATTGATCATGTGAGTAAAAATCCAGAATTATAAAACTATTGCTACTCTTATGCAAAGAAAAGGAAGTGGAAAGAAAAAAAAAGGATTAAACAAATATACCAAGAGATACATAAACTCTAAAGAAGACAAGTCTGCTAATGAAAAGACAGAGTACTAAATTATTATGACTCTAAACCTAACTAAATGATTGTAGTCATTTTTTCAACTCCTGTTTACCAAATCAAATTAGAAAAATAAACTTGCACAATAAGAATAATGGAGACAATACAAATAAGTATTGGCAAAGTGCAGGTGGGGAGTGCTTCAAGTCAATGTGAACATAAACATTTGGTCTGGATGATATGCATTGTGACATAATAAGAAAATTAGCAAACATCTATTGAATTGCTTATAATTGTCTTTAAACAAAGCACTCAAGACATGCCATATGATTAGAAGAAAACAGATGTGGTATCATCATTCCACAGAGCAGGTAGGAATGGCTGAGCTAGCTATTATAATTCAGAAATTGTAACTTAGCAATATAATGAAACAAATATAATAAGACGAAAAATCTTTAAACAGCTAAAACACAATGGGATCATAAGCAAAAGATAAGACGGCCTTATAAAGAAAATATCACTTTAGACTGAAGTCATAGATTTTTGCCAACAAATTAGAAAATCAATGGCTGAAGGAAATGAAGTAGATGTCTTGTAATTGCAATGCCTTTTGGTGAAGCTTGTAACAAAATCAGATAAAATTTTATTTCTTAAATTGTTTTGAATTGGCTTAAAGGTGAATATAGTCACCTGGATGGAAAATTGTTTGCCCTGTTGAAGGAATATGCCTCGAAGATGCTGACAGGAATGAGTATTTATTTATTTCAATGCCCTAAATTTTCCTTCTTCATTTCAAGGTCTTGATGAAAACGAGTATAGCGTTACAAATGCAGACACTACCCATATGCAAATAGTAAATTCTGTATTTATTTTTAGCCAACTAAATAATAGGGCATCCACTTAAAGAATATAAATGTAGAAGAAAATGAAGGAATATGGTTAAATGAGATATGTCTGATATAAGCATAAAGTATAAAATATTGGCTATTTCTGATAAAGTCTATGTAAAGAAATGGAATTATAGTTGTTTGGGGTTTTGTTTAACTTTGGTTGAGTAATCTGCACATATTTTGGGGTGACTGCATCTCCATGGGAGGTATGCCCTGTAGGCTCAGTCTTGCATGAGAGTTGGAGCCTGTTCCTTCTCTAGATGGAATGGCAGCATTCCTACAGATAAAAAGAAATGGCCATCTGCTGAGGGTGGTGGCACACGCCTATAGTTCCAGCTACCTGGGAGGCTGAGGCAGGAGAATCGCTTGAGCCTGGGAGGTGGAGGCTGCAGTGAGCCGAGATCAGGCCACTGTATTACTCCAGTTGGGGCAACAGAGTGAGACTCTGTCTCAAAAAAAAAGAAAAAAAGAAAGAAAAAGAAAAAAAAAATGGCCATCTGCTCTGAATATCCAGAACACCGGGACAAGGGTGTAATAGGGAGTTGGATCACTTTCCTGCCAGCCTGGCAGGAAAGCTGAGGCATCTCCCCTCCCTTCCCCTCCCAAAGATCTCAGTACATTTCACCAGGAGCTCCCTTAGCCAGTTTCATCAGGGCTAGGACATTTTCCCACCATTGGAATATTGCATATACCCACCTGCTATAGCTGTAGACAGTTCTTACCCATGAACACCTCCTACTAGCATTAAAGCTGAACTACTTAACCTACTGGGGAAAAAATACTGGAGGAAAAAAAGTGGAAACCACTGGGGAACAAGGAAAGCTTCATGAGACCTCTGCCATTTTAGCCTGACATGATCTGGATTTGTGTTCTCATCCAAATTTCATGTCGCAATGTAATTCCCAATGTTGGAGGAGTGGCCTGGGGGTTGGCAATTGGACCATGGGGAAGGATTTCCCCCTTGATGTTCTCGTGAGTATGAGTGAGTTCTCATCAGATCTCATTGTTTAAAAGTGTATAGCACCACCCCTTTCTTTCTCTTCCTCCTGATCCAGTCATATAACGTGTACCTGCTTCCCCTCTGCCTTCCACCATGATTATAGGTTTCCTGAAGCTTCCCCAGCAATGTACAGCCTGTGGAACTCTGAGTCAACTGAAACTCCCAGTCTTAGGTATTTATAGCAGTGCAAGAATGGGCTACAGAAAATTTTTACATAGCCGTGGGTCATTGCTATAAAGATACCTGAAAATGTGAAACCAGCTTTGGAACTGGGTAAGAGGCAGAGGTTGGAACGCTTTGGAGGGCTCAGAAGACAAGAAGATGAGGGAAAGTTTGGAACATCCCAGAGATTTGCTGAATGGTTTTGACCAAAATGCTAGTAGTGATGTGGACAGAGAAGACTAGGCTGATGAGGTCTCAGATGGAGATAAGGAACTTATTGGGAACTGGAGCAAGGTAACTTTTGTTATGCATTCACAAAGAACCTGGTGGTATAGTGCCCCTGCTCTAGGGATCTGTGAAACTTTGAACTTGAGAAAGATGACTTAGCGTATCTTGTAGGAGAAATTTCTAAGCAGTAAAGTGTTCAAGATATAGGCTGGTTGCACTTAAAATCCTATGCTCATATCTATCAACAAATAAATGACCTGAAAATGGAACCTAAATTTAAAAAGGAAGCAGAGCATAAAACTTTAAAAATTTGCAGCCTGATCATATGGTAGAAAAGAAAAACCCATTTTCAGGGGAAGTAATTGAAGCAGGCTGCAAAAATTTGCCTACTTAAAGGGAAAAGAAGTACAAATAGCCAAGACAATGGGATAAAGGCTCTGAAGGCATTTCAGAGACCTCTGTGGCAGACCCTCCCATCAAAAGCCTAGAGGCCTAGGAAAGAAGAATAATTTTGTGGGCCAGGCCCAGGGCCCTGCTACCCTTTGCAGCCTTGGGACACTGCTCCCTGTATCCCAGCTGCTCCAGCTCTATCCATGGCTCAAAGGGGCTCAGGTACTGGAGCTTCTGCTTCAGAGGGTGCAAGCCTCCAGCCTTGGTGACTTCCACATCGTGTTAAGTTTGTGAGTGTGCAGAGTGCAAGAGTTGAGGCTTGGAATCCTCAGCCTAGATTTTAGAAATTGTATGGAAAAGCCCAGATGTCCAGGCAGAAGTCTGCTGCAGGGATAGAATTCTCATGGAGAACCTCTACTAGGGCAGTGCAGAGGGGAAATGTGGGGTTGGAGCTGCTGCACAGAGTCCCCACTGGGGCACTGGTTAGTTAAGCTGTGAGAAGAGGACCACCATCCTTTAGACCCCAGAATGGTAGGTACACTGACAGTTTGCATTGTGCACCTGGAAAAGCTACAGGCACTCAACACCAGCCCTTGGGAAATAGCCGTGGGGGGTGAGTTCTGCAAGACCATGGGGCAGAGCTGCCTATGGCCTTGGGAGCCCACCCCTTGCATCAGTGTGACCTGGATGTGAGACATGGAGTCAAATGAGATTGTTTTGGAGCTTTAAGATTTTATAACTGCCCTGGTGAATTTTGGACTTGAATGGAGCCTATAGTCGCTTTATTTTGGCCAATTTATCCCTTTTGGAATGGGAGTATTACCCAATGCCTATACCCCAATTGCATCTTGAAAGTAATTGCCTTGTTTTTTTGTTGTTGTTTTTTTCTTATTTTACAGGCTCATCAGTGGAAGACACTTATCTCGTCTCACATGAGACTGAACTGAGGACTTTTGAGTTAATTCTCAAATGAAATGAGTTAAGACTTGGAGGACTGTTGAGAAGGGATGATTGTATTTTGCAATGTGAGAGGGATATGAGATTTGGGAGGCGGCAGGGGCGGAATGATATGGTTTGGATTTGTGCAAGCATTCAGGGCTGAAGTTAGGCAATCACATTCTCAAAAAGGCGAAAAACCCACTCCCATCAAAAATAAATTCAAAAATATTAAGAAATACTCTATTGAGATGAGAAGGCGGCAGAAAAATAATTCTGGCAATATGAAAAAAACAGAGTTTTACAGCACTCCCAATGGATCACACTAACTCTCCAGCAATGGATCCAAACCAAAATGAAATCCTTAAAATAACAAGAAATCAAAATATTTATTACAAAGTTGCTCAATGAGATCTAAGAGATAATTGAAAACCAACATAAATAAATTTTTAAAATTCCAGATATAAATGAAAAATTTTCTAGAGATAGTAAGAAAAATAAAACAGGATTTCTGGAAATTAAAATATTTCAGAGCCTGAAGACAAAGGTTTTAAAATAACCAATCAGATAAAAATAAAGAAGAATTAAAAGAAATGAACCAAGTGTCCAATAAATATGAGCTTATGCAACATGTCAATAATTTAATTATAAGCATATAACAACCTGAATAAATTAATCATAGGCATATAATAAGAAACCTAATAATTTAATCATAGGCATTCCTGAGGGAGAAGAAGAAAAAGCAAAGAGAATTGGAAAACATATTTGAGGGAATAATTGAGGTCTTGCCAGAGATTCAGACGTCTAGATACAAGAACTTTGAAGAACTACTGGAAGATTCGTTGCAGAAAGAATATTACCAAGGCATACAGTAATTAGGCTATACAGTCAATGTGAAGAAAAGAATTCTAAGACAAAAACATAAAATAACTTATAAAGCAAAACCTATCAGACTAACAGCAGACTTCTCATCAGAAACTTTTTAAGCCAGAAGAAATTGGGGTCCAATCTTTAGTTTTCTTAAACAGAATAACTGTCAGGGAAGAATTTTGTATTCTGTAAAACTAAGTTTCATAAATGAAGGAGATATAACATCTTTCCAAGACAAGCAAAAGCTGAGGATATTTGTCACCACTAGACCAATCAATCCTACAAGAAATCCTCAAAGGAGATCTAAACATTAAAATGAAAGGTCAATATGTACCAATATAAAAGCACTCAAAAGTGAAAAGCTTCCAGGGCTTATAAAACAATAATGCAATGAAGAATACAAAGCAACTAGGTAACAATCAACATGATGACTGGAACAGTATCACTCATATCATTACTAACTCACAGTCAACATCATACTGATTGTGGAAAAGTTGAAAGCATTTTCTCTCAGAACTTGAATGAGACAAAAATGCCTATTTTCTATTCAACATAGTACTGAAATTCCTAGCCGGAGCAATCAGGCAAAAGAAAGAAATTAAGGACATCCAAATTGGAAAAGAGGAAGCTAAGCTATCTCTGCTGATAATATGATCTCCTATCTAGAACACCCTAACGTCTCCTCCAGAAGACATGTAGATTTAATAAATAAATTCAGTAAAGTCCCAGGTTGCAAACCTAATGTACACAATTAGGGGCACCATTACACACCAATAACAACCAAGTTGAGAATCAAATCAAGAACTCTATCTCATTTGTAATAGCTGTAAAAATATAATAAAATGAAGTAAAATAGGAATAAACTTAACCAAGGAGATGAACGATCTCTACAAGGAGAACTACAAAACACTGATGAAAAAAATTGTAGATAACATAATCAAATGGAAAAACATTCCATTCTCATGAATTAGAAGGATCAATATTATGAAAGCGATCATACTGCCCAAAGCAATCTACAGATTCAGTGCAATTCTTATCAAAATGCCAATGTAATTTTTCACAGAATTAGAAAAAAGCAATCTTAAATTTGGTATGGAACCAGAAAAGAGCCCTAATAACAAAAGTAATCCTAAGCAAAAAGAACAAATCTGGAGGCATCACATTATCGGATTTCAAATTATAGCACAAGGCTATAGTAACCAAAACAGCATGGCACTGGTATAAAAATAGATACATAGGACAATAAAATGGAATAGAGAACCCAGAGATAAAACTACTTATCTATGACCAGCTGATCTTCAACAAAGCAAACATAACCATACATGGGAAAAGGACACCCTATTCAATAAATGGTGCTGAGAAAATTGGATGGTCATATGCAAAAGAATGAAACCAGACCCTTATCTCTCACCCTACACAAAAATTAAGATGTTAAAAACATTATACCTAAAACTATAAAAATGTGAGAAGAAAACCTAGAAAAACTGTTTTAAATTGTGGTCTAGGCAAAGATTTTATGACTAAAACCCCAAAAGCAAATGCAAATAAATAAATAAATAAATAAAAAGGACTTAATTAAACTGAAAAGCTTCTGCACAACAAAATAATCAACAGAGTAAATAGACTACCTACAGAATTTGAGAAAACATTCACAAACTATACATCTGACTGAAGACTAATACCCCAAATCTACAAGGAGCTCAAACAAATCATCAAGAAAAAACAAATAATCCTATAAACAAGGGGAAAATATCATGAACATTTTTTAAGGTAAATATACAAATGGCTAACAAACATATTAAAAATGCTCAATATAACTAATCACCAGGGAAATGTAAATTAAAACCACAATGAGATGCCATCTTACCCCAGACAGAATGGCTATTATTAAAAAGTCAAAAACAATAGATATTTGCATGAATGCAGTGGAAAGGGAACGCTTATGCACTGTTGGTGGGAATGTAAATTTATATAACCTCTCTGGAAAACAGTTTGGAGCGTTCTCAAGGAACTACAAGTAAATCTAGCATTCAATACAGCAATCCTGCTACTGAATGTCTACCCAACAGAAAAGAAGTCATTATATTAAGATATCTGCACTCGTATGTTTATCTCAGCACAATTCACAACTGCAGAGATACAGGATCAGCCTAAGTGCCCATCAACCGATGACATGATGAAGAAAATGTGATATAAACATAGGATGAAATATTGCTCAACCATAAAAAAGAATGAAATAACATCTTTTGCAGCAACTTGAATAAAACTGGAAGCCATTATCTTAAGTGAAGTTACTCAGGAATAGAAAACCAAATACTATATGTTCTTACTTATAAGTAGGAGCTAAGTTGTAGGTACACGGAAGCGTACAGAGTGGTATGATGGATATTGGAGACTCAGAAGTGGGAGGGGTGGAAAGAGAGTGAGGGATGAAAAATTACCTATTGGGTACAATGTATACTATTTGGGTGATAGGTACACTAAAAACTCAGACTTTACCACTGTGCAATTCATCCATGTACCCCAAAACCACTTGTACTCCTAAATCTATTAAAACACAAATAAAATAAAAAGCCAGAATGTATGAATTTAACCCTTGAATTACCCTCTCTTTTATTCTCTACCCTTCCCTCCCTCCCACCTAAAAATTATCATTTTCAGTGGAAAAAGTTACCAGAAAGCTTCCAAAAGGGCACTTTGTGTGACAATTAAGGTAGGCACCCTGCTCACACAAAACAGATGAAAATGAGACTAGAGGTTGCGATTCTCTCTCACCTACCAGGTGAGGAACACAGCCAATATCTCAGGGTCTGAACTGGGGGGATCTTTGTTCACAGAGCCGCATAAAAGTAATAAGTAAACAGCAGGATTTGATAAGAAGACTAAAAACTAGGTCACCTAATCTGACACAGAGGGTGGGAGAAACCAGGGAAGTGGATAAGCAAAGCAGCAAAGAGGGAGGCTTGAACTGTGTCTTCAAGGAAAGCAGGAGATCGTCTGGCATTTAGGAAAGAAAGCAGGGGAAAGGAAGTCTTAGGCAAAGGGAATCTCACATGCAGAGCCACAGAAGCAGAGCGCACACCAAGATTCAGAGCAGCTGAGTGTGTTTTAGTGTAGGACTGACCATACACCCAATGCTTGTCATGCAACCACAGCTTAAAGCTTTATCAGTGCTCTATTGTGCGTAGAACAAAAGGGGGAAATTCCTACTGTGGCCTACAAGACCTGCCTGGCGGTCTTGCCCACATCTGACTCTCCAGTTTCATCTTGCTGCATCCTGTAGGGAGACAATTATCCATTGCCTCACTTCTTAGAAAAAGATGCAACAAATGCCATTTTGTTCCAGATTACCTTTTCAAGCGTACAGGGAGTTGTCCTGGAAGTTGGAGACAGAGAGCGGAAGGCAGGTTTGATTATGGTCCAGTGAAACAAAGATGATGTTTCCCTCCAGATTAAACGTCAGGCAGACTACTACCCATTTTAAAGGATTCAGGTTCACAAAGCTCAGGACTCCTCAATGGTGACACCAACTCACTGCGTGTGCAGCTCCACTGGCACCCCTCTGTGTTACCTCTGTGGGAATTTGGGTGGGCATGGAGGGGGTGGCTGATACAAACATGCAGCTCCTGCTACTTGCTGTGCCGTGAGTAAGAGAGTCCCTTTTCTCTGACCCTGGAGTCTCATGCTGTCTGCCAGCCTCTATAAAATGGTAACAGGCTAATGTGTTTGTGTGAAAATAGGATAAAATCTCACACCCTTCACAGTTCTTGATATACTCACACTTTTTGAACTCTGGTTACTCTGGCTTTGTTTCCATTTTTTGAAAGTGTCATGTTTCTGGACACACATTCCTACTTTATAGAGTGTTCTTTTGCCCTCCTTGCCAAGTTAATATTTCTTCATCCTGAAGATCTCAACACAAGTATCACTTCCTCAGAAAGCCTTCCAGAGCCTTTTCCCCAGAAGCACAAGGCACCCATTCCCCACAGTGTACCTTTAGCTTATAACATCAATCCTAGTGCAACAGGATGATAAATAGAAATTGCCTCATATTTTCAAATTTCAAATGAGGCCATGAAGCTTAACACAATAGATGATGAATGTCCTATATATTGTAATGCAAAGTGCTAGGCACATAACCTAAGGACTTGCTTAGAATAATCAAAATTGGCATATCCAACTCCTGCCTATATAAATGAAGCCACCGTCTTCATCTGGAAGAAGACAAACATGTATTTGACAGGAATTTGCAGATGAGCTGTAGATAATGTGGATGTTTTCCCTGTTCTGTCCTTTCCTTTGCTCTCCATCTCTGGCCAGGTGAAATGTCCCCAAGAGAAACTTTCACAGAAATTGGGATTGTTTAAATAGAGGAAACTACCAGCCAGCTCCCTCATTAGTTGCTCACTTGGCAGTAGAAAGTAGAACTTGTCCCATGCTGCTGCTTAATGGAGCCCATGTGTTTTTGCATAAGCCTTACATGTATTTTCTGAAGTCAAAGAAAGAAAGTCAAAGATCTGAGCCTGATTCTTCTGCAAAAGCCTGAATGAGAAGTTAGCTGGAGCTTTCCCCGGGAACAAAATAGTAAGAGAAGATAGCAACAGGAGAGCATTGAATGCCTAACATTTGGAAGCGAAAGAATGCGTAACATCTTTCCAAGGGTCAAGTGGATGTGGTTGAAGTTAGGCAGGCAAGAATGTTATTAAAAGAACTTGCTTCAACCTACTGAACCATGGAGACACAAGAGGAAGTCTACTAGGGAGCAGCTGTTATAGAGCGGTCTACAGAGAGGGAAGGAATTAAAAGATGTATGCTGCCAAGAACAAGATAGAGGAGAGAGGGAAGCAAGGAAATGAAAGAGCACATCCCTTCCCCACCGCTGGTCTGGGGAGGTCTGGTACAGGCTGGATAAAGAGAAAAAAAAAACAAAAACCTCGGATTAAGAGGATAAAGTTTTGATTGAAATTAGTATAGACTTCTTAATACCTGAAAACAGACTTTCAAAAATGCCTAGATGTTATACAAAAAGTTTTGAGCAATAAGAAAAAAAAAATAAGGTAAGGTCAAAGGAATAAGAAAGGAAGAAATAAACCATCCTTATTTGCACATGAGATGATTGTGCAGAAAATTTCAAGAAATCTACAGAAAATCTCTTAGAGCTAGTTGGGTTTAGCAAGTTGCAAGAGACAAGATTATACAGAAATTATTTGTATTTCAATATACTAACAGTGAAAATGTGGAAAAAAATAAAAACAGTAAGATTTACAAATGCTCTAATGAAAATTAAATTTTTAGATATATACTTAACAAAACGTGCAGAATCTGTAAGTTAAAATGTATTTAATACAAAATTCTAATTAAGTAAATCAATAATCTAAATAAATGAAGAGACATACTGTGTTCATGGACTGGAACACTCAACATAGTAAAGATGTCAATTTTCCCCATATTGACCTATAAGTTTAGTATAATTCCTAACAAAATCTCAGCAGATGTTTTACACAATAGACACTTTTGTCTATGTCTATGTAGATTTATACAATTTTATTCTAAACGATATATGGCAAGGCACATGTCATAGAACAGCTAAAACAATCTTGAAAAAGAAGAATAAAGTTGGATAAATTTCTCTACCTGATATTAAGGCTTATTATAAGCTACAGTAATCCAGACAGTGTGGCATCAGCAGACTGTCTGGAATCCAGACAGACTCACTGATCAATGAAATATAACAGAGATTTCAGAAATAGACTACACAAATATGCTTAGCTGATTTTTGACAAAGATGCAAAAGAAATACAATAAAGGAAAGATAATACTTTCTCAATCAATGGTGTTGGAGTTAAAAATCAAACTTCAACCTAACCCTCACATCTTATAAAAAAATAAGCTCAAAATGGATCCCTGACTTAAAAGTTAAAAAACCTAAAATCTTTTTAGGGAATACATGGGGAATACAAAACCTTCTAGGGCTAGGAAAGGATTCTTAGATATAACAACAAATCACAATCCAAAAAAAAAAAATGCTGGGTGCAGTGGCACACACCTATAATCCCAGTACTTTGAGAGGACTGCTTGAGGCCAGGAATTTGAGAACAGCCTGGGAAACATCATGAGATTTTGTCTCTACAAAAACATTTAAAAAAAAGCTTTAAAAAAATTAGCTGGTAGAATGCACCTGCAGTCCATGCACCTTGGAAGGCTGAGGTGGAAGGATGACTTGAGCCCAGGAGTTTGAGTCTGCAGTGAGCTATGATCATACTACTACACTACAGTATGAGTAACAGAGTGATATTCTATGAAAGAAGAAAGAAGGAAGAAGAAGAAGGAGGAGGAGTAGGAGGAAGAGGAGGAGAAAGAAGAGGAGGAGGAGGAGGAGAAGGAGGAGGAAGACAAAGTCATTCATTATATTATTTATAAATTGGACCTCATCAAAATTGAAAAAAATTTTCCTCTGAGAAAGCCCACATGAAGAGGCTGAAAAGAAAAGCTACAGACTGGGAGAAAATATTTGCAAGCCTCATATCCAACAAAGGACTAGTATCTAGAACATATAAACTCTCAAAACTTAGCAGTAACAAACCAAACAATCTAATTAGAAAATCAGCAAAATACCTAGATATATCAAGGAAGAAGATATATAGATGGAAAATAACATATGAAAGACATTCGACATTATTAGACATCAGAAAAAAATGTAAATTAAGACCACAGTGAGTTATCACTGCATACTTATCTGATAGCTAAAGTTAAAAATAGTGACAGCACTAAATGCCAACAAGGATAAGGAGAAGCAAAATCACTTATCCTTTGCTGGTAGGAATGTAAAATGGTACAGCTACTCTAGAAACTATGGCAGTTTCTTAAAAAACTAAATATGCATTTACCATACCACTCTTAGATATTTATCTAAGAGAAATAATAATTGTGTTCACATAAAACTGGTACATAAATGTTTATTACACTTTAAATAGTAATGAAAAAAAAACTGGAAATGGTCTCAATGTTTTCCATAGGTGAATGATGAAGCAATCTGTGGCATATTGAACTATAAATGTTACTCAGCATAATGCCTACGTGACATTGCCGAATTTTTCCCCTGCCCTACTCTACTTATCTTTAAGAAAAATGGGGGGAAAGTTTCATTTATAACCAGATCAGCTAAGACTGGAAACCAAGATACCTCGATAGCTGACTAACAACTTCAAAAAGACCCCAGGCTTCCTTATTATATCATTTCCATTCTAAATGATACTCCCAACACTGCCATAACAGTTGAGAACTGCCATGACAATGATCCCAAAAGAAACTATAAAAGGGCAAAAAGGAAGGTGACACTCTGGTTCCAGAGAAGTTCACTTCCCATTTTCAGAAAATACATGAATATTCCTAGCTTGACTTTTAATGTCCAATCCCTTCATTAGAGAAAGCCTATATTTTAGCCCCGTCTCCCCGGAATAGTCCAGAAGTTGATTTGCGAGCCACACTCCTGTTTCTCCATTCCCTTGGCCATGGAATAAAGCTTGCTCTCTACTTGATCTCACTTTCAGTTTCATGTGTTGGCTCTGGGACACTGAAAAGGGAAAGATCCCATCTTTTGGGACTACCAAGTTTAGAGGTAACATGAATACTACTCAGCATTAAAAAGGAACAAACTATTGAAAAGAATCAATTTGGATAAATTTCTATAGAATTATGCTGAGTGAAAAAAGCCAATCCCAAAAGACTACATACTGTATTATTCCACTTATATAATATTTTTGAAATGACAAAATTTCTAGAAATGAAGAACAGGTTAGTGGTTTCAAGGGGTTGGGGTAGAGGTAAGAAACAGGGAGGGAGTTATATATTCTTACAAATGAGTGACATAACAAAAAAAATTCTTGTGGTGATAAAACTATTTAGTATCTTGACTAAGGTAGTGTAGATGTGAACCTTTAAATGTGATAAAATTACATGGAACTAAATACACAAACACACACATATGCACACTTGGACACACAAATAAACATAAGTAAAACTGGAGAAATATGAATAGAATTAGTGGATTTTATCAATTTCAATATCCTGGTTGTGATATTTTTCTATAGTTTTATCAAACATTATCATTCGGTTAAAATGGGTAAGGAATACAGGGGCTGTCTCTGTATTTTTTCTTTAAACTATACATAACTCTAATATTATCTCAATAAAAATTTAAATTAAACACACGTGGGATATGCCAAAGATTCCTTATTTGGGTAAGAAAGGCAATTTATGAAAGTGGGTTTAAAGGCAAAAATGAAAAAGATTAATCACTTCTAGTTTATACCACCTCAAGTTTAACCAATTGCTCCAATTGAGGAACAACAATTGTTACAAAGAAGACACTGGCCAGAGGGTCAATAGAGAAAACAGAGAAAGAAACTTTTTACATGTTTTTCAATAATAAAAGTGGTATATAAGTGCATTTTTCTAATGAGAGATAAAATTAATAAACATTAAAACATACCACTTTAAAATCTCATCTTTACCAAGATACATAAAATATACCTTAACAAATTGAAAAAAATTAAAATTATACAAGATATGTAAGAACATCCTTAATAGAATTAAACTAGAAATCAGTAATAGAAAGCTGAAAAATTCCCCGAGTATCTGGGAATTAAACAACACAATTCCAAATGACACATAGGCTGAAGAATAAATAAAAAGAGAAATAAAAAAATATTTGGAACTAAAAGAAAATAAATACACAACTCATCAAAAACCATTCAGTGAAAGCAGAGTCTAGATAAAAATTTATGACATTCAATGCATATAATGAAAGAAAGATCTAAAAATAATAATCTAAGCTTCCAGCCTAGAAAACTAGAGAAGAAAGAATGTAAGCCCAAAGCAAATGGAAGAAAAGAAATAAAAAGCAGGACCAATGAAATCAAAAACAGAAAATCAGTAGAGAACATCAAGAAAACTAAAAGGTGTTTCTGTGAGGATCAATATAATTAATAAGCCTCTAGCCAGATTAATCAGAGAACAAGAGGAAAAATACAAATTTATCAATATCAGAGATGAAAAAAAGACATTACTACTGATACCATCTATAGTAAAAGAAAAATAAATATTATGATCAACTTCATGTTCACAAATTTGATAACTTAGATGAAATGGAACTATACTTTCAAAAATACAGATTATTAAAACTCAAACAGATCAAATAGATAATCTGAATAGGCCTCGATCTACCAAATAAATTGAAACAATTATCAATAACTTTCCCCCTAAGAGAAGGAAAACACTAAGCCAAGATGGTTTCACTGGTGAATTTTACCAAACATTCAAGGAATATATGATACCAGTTCTCCACAATCCCTTTCAGAACATCTAAGTGGATAGAACACTTCCCAACTTCTTCTATGTGGTCAGCATTATTGCAGTACAAAAACCAGCTAAAAGCATTACAAGAAAGGAAACCCAAAAACGAATATCTCTCATGAATAGACACAAAAATCCTCAACAGAATATTATCAAATCAAATCTAATAATACATAAAAGGAATTACACCATGACCAAGTGTAAATATGCAAGGCTGGTTCAACATTGAAAAATCAATTGATATAACCTGCCACAATGAACAGAATCAGAAAAATAATATGATCACATCAATATATGAGACAAAGAATTTGGTGAAGGCCAACACCCATTCATGATAAGATCCCTCAGCAAACTAAGAATAAGAGACTTTCTCATCTTTATAAAGAAAATCGATTAAAAACTTATAGCTAATATCATACTTAATGGTGGATATTTTCCTCCTAAGAAGGGGAACAAAACAATGATATCCTCTCTTCTCTATCCTACTTTATATAACACTGGAAGTCCAAGCTAGTGCAATAAGACAAGAAAAGAAGACAAATAGTATACAGGTTTTAAAGAAAGAAATAAAACTGCCCTTATTCTCAGATTGCTTATGTAGAGAACCCCAAATCATATGCAAAAAAACCCTGCAAACTAATAAGCAAATTTAGCAAGGTCACAAGAAGCAATGTTAATACCCAAAACTAATTGCTTCCCTATGTATCAGCATTGACCAACTGGAATTGGAACTTTTAAAAAATATACATTATTTACAATGGCACCCAAAAAATGAAATACAGTTGCCCATTGGTGTATGCTGGGGTCTTGGTTCCAAGATCACCATGGTTACCAAAATTTGTGCATACTCGCGTCTTGCCATTTTCCCTAAGGAACCTGATAATGCAAGATCAGAACAGAACTGAAGGAGATAGAGACACAAAAAACCCTTCAAAAAATCAATAAATGCAGGAGCTGGTTTTTTGAAGATCAACAAAATAGACCGCTAGCCAGATTAATAAAAAAGAAAAGAGAGAAGACTCAAATAGATGCAATAAAAAATGATAAAGAAGATATCACCATCGATTCCACAGAAACACAAACTACCATCAGAGATTACTACAAACAACTCTATGCATATAAACCAGTAAACTTGGAAGAAATGGATAAATGCCTGGACACTTACATCCTCCCAAGCCTAAACCAGGAAGAAGTCGAAACCCTGAATAGACCAATAATAAGGGCTGAAGTTGAGGCAGCAATTAATAGCCTACCAACCAAAAAAAATACCCAGGTCCAGATGAGTTCATAGCTAAATTCTACCAGACATACAAAGAGAGCTGGTACCAATCCTTCTGAAACTATTCCAAACAATCCAAAAAGAGGGAATCCTTCCCAAATCATTTTATAGGACCAACATCATCCTGATACCAAAACCCAGCAGAGACACAAGAAAAAAAAAACTTCAGGCCAATATCCATGATGAACATATATGCAAAAATCTTCAATAAAATACTGGCAAACCGATTGCAACAGCATATCAAAAAGCTTATCCATCACGATCAAGTAGGCTTCATCCTGGAGATGCAAGGCTGGTTCAACATATACAAGTCTATAAACGTAATCCACCACATAAACAGAACCAAAGACAAAAAACACATCATTATCTCAGTAGACACAGAGAAGGCTTTCAACAAAATTCAATAGCCCTTTATGCTAAAAACTCTCAATTTAAGTAGGTATCCATGGAATATATCTCAAAATAATAAAAGCTATTTACAACAAACCCTATATCATACTGAATATTTACGACAGCCAAAATCATACTGAATGGGCAAACACTGGAAGCATTGGCTTTGAAATCTGGCACTAGACAAGGATGACCTCTCTCACCATTCCTATTCAACATTGTATTGGAAGTTCTAGCCAGAGCAATCAGGCAAGAAGAAGAAATAAAGGGTATTCAATTATGAAAGGAGGAAATCAAATTGTCTCTATTAGCAGACGACATGATTGTATATTTAGAAGACCTCATCATCCCAGCCCAAAATCTCCTGAAACTGATAAGCAACATCAGCAAAGTCTCAGGATACAAAATCAATGTGCAGAAATCACAAGCATTCCAATACACCAATAACAGACTTAAACAGAGCCAAATCAAGAATGAACTGCCATTCACAATTACTGCAAAGAGAATAAAATACCTAGGAATACAACTAAAAAAGGATGTGAAGGACCTCTTCAAGGAGAACTACAAACCACTGCTCAAGGAAATAAGAGAGAACACAAACAGATGAAAAATATTCCATGCTCATGGTTAGCAAGAATCAATATCATGAAAATGGCCATATTGCCCAAAGTAGTTTATAGATTCAATGCTATCCCCATCAAGCTTCCTATAAGCCTCATCGCAGAACTGGGAAAAACCACCTTAAACTTCATATGGAACCAAAAGAGAACTCCCACAGCCAAGACAATTCTAAGCAAAAAGAACAAAGCTGGAGGCATCACGCTACCTGACTTCAAACTATACTACAAGGCCACAATAATCAAAACAGCATGGTACTGGTACCAAAACAGAAATATAAACCAATGGGACAGAACAGAGGCCTTGCAGGCAACACCACACATCTACGACCATCCGATCTTTGACAAACCCTACAAAAACAAGCAATGAGGACAGGATTCCCAGTTTAATAAATGGTGTTGGGAAAACTGGCTAGCCATGGGCAGAAAGCAGAAACTGGACCCCTTCCTGACACCTTACACTAAAATTAACTCCAGATGTACTAAAGACTTAATCATAAGACCTAACACCATAAAAACTCTAGAAGAAAACCTAGGCAAAACCATTCAGGACATAGGAATAGGCAAGGACTTCATGACTAAAACACCAAAAGCATTGGCAACAAAAGCCAAAATAGACAAATGGGATCTGTTTAAACTCCAGAGCTTTTGTACAGCAAAAGAAACAATCATTAGAGCGAGCTGGCAACCAACAGTATGGGAAAAACTTTTTGCAATCTACCCATCTGGCAAAGGGCTAATACCCACAATCTACAAAGAACTAAAACAGACTTACAAGAAAAAAACAAACCTATTCAAAAGTGAGTGAAGGACATAAACAGACACTTTTCAAAAGAAAACATATATAAGGCCAACAAACATATGAAAAAAAATGCTCACCATCACTGGTCATTAGGGAAATGCAAATCAAAACCACACTGAGATACCATCTTACGCCAGTTAGAATGGCAATCATTAAAATATCTGGAGAGAACAGATGCTGGAGAAGATGTGCAGAAATAGGAACACTTTTACATTGTTGGTGGGAGTGTAAATTAGTTCAACCATTGTGGAAGACAGTGTGGCGATTCCTCAAGGAACTAGAAATAGAAATTCCATTTGACCCAGCAATCCCATTACTGGGTATATATCCAAAGGATTGTAAATAGTTCTATTATAAAGACACATGCACACGTATGCTCATTGTGGCACTGTTTACAATAGCAAAGACTGGGAACCAGCCCAAATGCCCATTGATGATAGACTAGACAAGGAAAATGTGGCACACATACACCATGGAATACTATGCAGCCATAAAAAACAATGAGTTCATGTCCTTTGTAGGGACCATGGATGAATCTGGAAACCATCATTTTCAGCAAACTGACACAAGAACAGAAAATCAAACACTGCATGTTCTCACTCAACAGGCAGGTGTTAAACAATGAGAACACATGGACACAGAGTGGAGAGCATCACACACTGGGGTCTCTTGGGGGGAACTAGGAGAGGGACAGTGGGGGTAGGGAGGTTGGGAAGGGATAACATGGGGAGAAATAGATATAGGTGACAGGGAGATGGAGGCAGCAAACCACATTGCAATGTATGTACCTATGCCACAATCCTGCATGATCTGCACATGTACCCCAGAACCTAAAGAGCAATTATATATATATATAAATATATAAAGAAATATATGTATATTATAAAATACCTAAATTAAGCTAATTAACATATTTCCTCACATATTTATCATTTTTGGGGGGTGAGAACACTTAAAATCTACCCTCTCGGCAATATTCAAGTATACAATACATTGTTAACCATAGTCACCATGTTGTACTATAGATCTCTTAAAATTATTCTTCCTGTCTAACTGAAATATTGTACTTCTTGACCAACATCTTTGCAACTCCACTGGTTCCCCATACCAGCCCCAGATAATCACCATTGTACTCTGGGCTTGCATTAATTTGACTTTTGGGGATTCTACTTATAAATGAGATCATGCAGTATTTGTCTTTCTGTGCCTGGCTCATTTCATTTAGCATAATGTTTTCTAGTCTAATTCATGTTGCCAAAAGGACAGGATTTTATTCTCTTTTAAGGTTGAATAGTATCCCATAGTGGATATATGCTACATATTCTTTATGTATCCATTTGTTGATGAACACCTAAGTTGATTCCATGTCTCTGCTATTAGAAATAGTGCTGCAATTAATACAGGAGTGAAGACAACTCTTTGATATAATGATTTCATTTCCTCAGGCTGTATATATTCAGTAGAGGGATTGATGGATCATATAGTAGCACTATTTTTAACTTTTGGGAAAATTCCATACTATTTCCCATAATGGTTATACTAATTTACATTTGTACAAGAGTTTTCATTTCCACACATCCTCTCTTTTCTCCATGAGTGTTATAATTTTACTTGTAAACCGAATTAACAAAATTTTTAAATTCTGATGAAAGAAAATCTAAATAAATGATATTTTCCATGTTCATGGAGTAGAAAACTGAATATTGTTAAGATGACAAGACCTCATAAAGCAATCTACAGATTTCATGAAATCTCCATTAAAATCCAAGCAACTTACTTTATAGGTGTTAACAAACTGATTTAAAGTTTATATGGAAATGTGAAAGATCTAGAATAGCCAAAACAATATTAAAGAACAACAGTGAAGAACTCACTCTTGCTGATTTAAAGTCTTACCATAAAACTACAGTAATCAAGACAATGACATATTAACTAAAGAATAGACACAAGTTACTGGAACAAAACAGCTCAGAAAAAGACTCACAAATACAGTCAACTGCTCTGTGTAAAAGGAGCAAAGGCAATGCAGTAGAGAAAAGGATCATCTGTTCAACAAATGGCAATGGAGAAATTGGATATTCATAGAAAAAAAAAAAAAAAAAAGAAACATGAAATAAAACACCCAGATACCAACTCAAAACAGATTTACATGTTACGCGTAAAATGTAAAATCATAAAATTCCTAAAAAAGAGCAAAGCAGAAAATCTACATGAACTTGTGTTTGGTGGTGAGTTTTTAGATCTAATACTAAAGTATAATCCATTAAAAAAATTGCTAAGTTGTACTTTATTAAAAATGAAAACTTGTGCTCTCTGGAAGACACTTAAGAGAATAAATAGGCAAGCTACAGACTGGGAGAAAATATTTGTAAAATACATATCTGACAATGAACTTATATCCAAAATATTCAAAGAAATCTTAAAATTCAACAGTAAGGAAACAAACAACCCAATTTTTAAAAAATGGGTAGGAGACCTGAGCAGATATCTTACCAATTAAGATATACAGAAGGCAGGTAGGCCTAAGAATAGATTCTCAACATCATTTTATTAGAGAATTTCAAATTAAAACATTTGTAACTTAACAATGGAGAAAGCTGACAAACACTACCTCAGTCAGGTAATCAAGGTCAACCTCAATAATAATGTCAGATTGATTGTATGTACTCTAACCTAAATCTAATAATGAGAAAACAGGTAAATCCCAAATGAAGACATTCTACCAAATACCTGACCAATACTTCTCAAAACTGTCAAGGCCATCAAAATCAAGGAGTCTAAAAAATTGTCAGCCAAGAGGAAACTGGAGTCATGTCAACTAAATGTGTTGAACCCTGAACAGATCTTGGTATAGAAAAAAGAACATTCAGTACAAAATTAAGGAAATCTGAATAAAGTATGGACTTCAGTAAACAATAATATGTTGATATTACTAATTGCAGCCAATGTACCATACTAATGTTAGAGACTAATAATGAAGGAACCAGGTGTGAGATACATGAGAATTCTCTGTACCATCTTCACAATTTTTTCTGTAAATTTAAAACTGTTCTTTAAAAAGCTTTTTTCCCAAGGCTTGTTGAATGGACATCGAGTTTTAGTTTTATAAGATGAAGAGTTCTAGAATTCTCTTTTACAACAATGTGGATATTCTTAACCCTACTGATTTCTTTTTCAATATTAAACTTTTAATATCAAATACTTTTTTTTTACATTATTACTAATTTATATAATTATAAAACAAACTTCAAAAGCTCCATGAAATCAGTAAGGTAAAAGTCCTTACTGAATATCATAAACCCTACTGATTTATACACTGAAAAATAGCTGAGATGGTCAATTTTCTATTATTTTCTTCCGTAATTAAAAGTAAAAATAAAATATTTTTAAAAGTCTCATTTTTACTTTCACCTACATGAGTTTCTCAGTCTCTTCAATTAACTTAACATTAAATACTATTATTATAACATTATGCTAATTATTACTATACCTTATGGCATCAATAGAATTCTTTATGTATATAGCCACTGTGCTAAGTATTTCACAAAAACTTGATGGAATCTTTACAACAACTCCATTAGGTGAGTACTATTATGTTTCCCATGTTACAAGAGGTAACTATGAAGCTGAAAGAATTGAAGTGAATTGCTGTGGTCACATTGCTAGTAAGTGGTTTGAATTCCCAGAGCAATCCGCCTCCAGCACTCCATTTTCACAACTACTTTGTTACATTTGCAAATTTCCCTTGCAGCAGGAAGGTATTAGAACCCCAAGGTATTGAGACAAAAAAAATTCAACAACAAACACATTTTAAAAAACACACTAGCAAACAAATAAATAAATGCTAAGCTAGCAGAGCAGCCAGTCACTTAAGTAAAGTGGCTTTCAGATTCTATACATTTCCCATAGCAGCTTTGGACCATTTTATAGAAGACTAGTCTCCAACTGGAATCCCATTACAATCAATATTGGTTGTTGTGATCTAATCTATGCTCCCTATCACTCACTAATATTCATTTATGAAAACTGGGAGTAAAAGATATGCTATACCTTATGGACCCAAAAAAATCCTGAAGGTTGAAGTAATGCTGCTAAGAAACAGGTTCATCTTCCATTTTGTTTAAAAAAGGCCTACATGTTACCCAACTGTTTAACTATGAAGCCCCTTGCACATGTCAGCCATGGGTTGTGACTGATGGAAAAGCAATCTCTCTATTTGTGAATTCTCACATTTCTCTCCTGGAATTTAAAAGAGGCAGAAAGCTCATATGAGGCTAAGCTGGATAGTTCCTTGGAAATTAAAATTGGAAAACTTTGAGGAAAAATATTCCAGGCTCCATCTGATCTAAAAATCAGCCCCAGTGCTTACTTTTAATGTGGAAAATCATAAATAGCCAGAATTGATCCCTGTTCAGGATGGAGCAGGCCATGTGAATGGAATGTGGAAAATACATAAATAACTTTGAGTTGAAAATGTGAATACATTTTCTAACTTTGAAAGTGCTATGAAATGTTAAACCAGTGTTCAAAAGCTATGATTTTTTTCCCTTCCATCAGCTTTCACTAATTTCAGTTTCAAAGGCTCTTACATAAAAGGAAGGCATAATCTCTATTATCAGTGTTCAAGGTTTATAGATATTAGCTTTAACTTATTGGTTATGTTGAGTCTTCTCTATCCTTACTGGCGCTTCAGCCTTTACTTTCCTAGAACTGAGAGAAGTGTGTTAAAATCTCCTACTATTAGTGTGTTCTCTGTCTATTTCTCATCTGTAGGAGTTTCGGATTTTTGAAGGTCGTTTCTGTGTTACTGGAAGAAAAGATAAATTTTGAATCATCTTTGTGAATTTCTGCCTTTAGTAGTATAAAATATCCTTCTTTATCTCTTTTAATATTTCTGGCCTTAATTTATGCTTCCCTATAAGAAGAACCCTGAGTTTTAAAAAATTTGCAATTGCCTATTCTTTTATTTTTAACCTTCAAAATCACTTAATTTTAGGTATGTTTCTCTTAAATATACAGTAAGGATTTTCTTCTTTGGGCAATCTGAAAATAGTTTCTTTTTTTTTGTTGTAATAAGTAAGGTAAGCCTATTTGCATTTGCTGATATTATCTGTGTGTTTGGTCTCTGTTCTGTCATAATGTTTTATGATTTTTTTTATTGAATATAGAAAGTTGTTCACTATGTGGTCCTTGTTCTTGCCTCTTTCTTTTTTAAGATGCATACTGAAGTATTTGATAGTAAAATGATATTTCACCATTTTACTATAATTTACTTTAAAATATTTCAACCATAAAAAGTGGTGTTTGCAGGGGACACATAAAAGAAATACAGTAAAATATTGGTGTTATTCAAGCTGAATATTGGGGTTCATTGTACTTTCTACTGTTACATATGTTTAGAAAATTTTGTTTTTAAAAGTGCTTTGCTTTTTAAACAGTTACAAACAATAATTTCCTCTGTTTTGTCTATTATACTGTTTGAATTTTTTGTAATTTGCTCTCACAATAAACCAAGTTATATCTTCATGAACACAGACCTGAAATAATTAACACTTAAGAGCTTCATAAAAAGAAGTGTTAGTCTCTAAATCAAATAAAGACCCTCTCTATTGCCTCAAGCTCTGCAGTAAATTATACATACTGTAAATGAGCACAGCTTCTTTTAAACTTATAAGAAACAATTTTGTCTTTGTGTGAGTTTTATAACGACATCCAACAGCCTATAAAAAGCCTGTCTTGATGTGGTTCCTGTACTGACAGAACATAATATATGTGTCCATTAAATTTGGAAATGTAATGAAGTGCAATAAAAATCTACTTCAGAAAAAAATACACTTCTCAGCATATTTTTATTAATTAAAATATTACATTGAGCATTTTTCATGTCTGCATGCCTGACAGCAAATAAAAGCTTTGCCAAAGATTAACTGTGACTCTTGAGTTCCATCCAATATTAATTGGTACAAAATAGGAAAGGCATTTTTGCAGAGAAAATATTTTGACTGGTGGCCCAGAGTGATTAATGGGTAAACAGTCATGCTTCCTGAATGGCATACACCATTTCAAATGCCACCAGCAAGACCGGTTTTGACATTTGTGTCTACAGGGACAGGAAAAGACAAGAAATTAGATGTCTTCAATTCCTGTGGAAGAAGAGAAGCTCCTTATAGGTGATCTCCTACCCTAGACCTGCTGAGAACATGTGACCATTTTGCCTGTTGGGGAGGCATGGTATCACAAAAGCAGTTTAAGAAAACTTCGTATGAGCTCAGCTATCAACAAAAGCAAAAACCAGCTCAGTACACCATTGGAAACACATCAGCTGCAAACAACTAAAAAAAGTGAAGGATAGAGAAAAAAACCAAGGAGTAATGAGCTAAATCACTCTCACATTCCACTTTGAATGGCTAAAATTCTAAGCAGAACAAGAGGAGAGGAAAGCATTTAATTTTCAGAATGGTTACCCAGTTATCTTCAAATGAGAAAAAGAAAACTCTCAAGTATATTCAAATATATTCTCTGTGCCTGTCCTCCCAAATTCAGAATATCTGAATGAGTATGATATATTTGAAATCACATGAAAAATGTAACTGGGGAAAGGATGCATAGCTTCTTAACCACTCCAAAAATCAAGATGAGCACGAATTGCCTCTCATATATTAAATTAATCTGAGAGATATTTGCCTTTTGAATGACTGTATCATACTGCAAAGCAATAACTGTAAGAATCTTCACTGTCTTGTTTGTTGTTCCATGAAGAACCTGACAAAATAAAACCACATTGAGCAACTACTCAAATGAAGAACAATGTGTTAGACTTACAGGATTATAAACCCTCCCAAAAGATTTTTTTTAATGTTCTCACAGTATTCCTATTACTTAACCACACCTCAAGACCCTCATCACATTTTTGGAGTTATGGAAAATACCTGAAAAGCCGCTGCTCCTACTGACATAGTGCCACACTCAAAAATATAAAGATTTACTTGGGCATGGTATTTATATTGCACCCATCATTTAGGGCAGAATATCAACATTATATTACTACCTACTAGTACAGATTCGCCTTCCTGTTACAGTGTAATAATAATCAATGGCAATTCACTAATATTTGGAAGTTCCCCAAAATAAACTTTTCTTCCTTACTGGCTCAGAAGTCTTTTTGAAAATAGGGAACTCTAGGAGTGCACATATTTCAAGGCAAAAATAGAAAGCAAAAGAAGTGAGGAAACCAAAAGCCTTCCAAATCTGGAGGCTCCTGGGGTGTTGAGCTCAGATCTTGCCAGCAGCTCCTTCTCATTTGGTGAGGTGGGGATTTATAAGCACACTCCTTTTACCCAAGTGGAGTGTTTCTGTACCAAAATACATAAGAGGACTCTTTTAAGAGTTAGCACCCTAGTCAGGGTTTTCTGATTTTTAACACATACACTCCAGCATCTGCCCATCCCAGGGTTTCTCAAGTACACTGCTAGCTCCTGATCCTTCATTTCACATTGAAGCACTTATCAGACTATCTCTAATGGTCTCCTCTCCTATCCCACTGGCCTGCCCTCTGGATTGTGAGCCCCTTGATGGAAGGAAATAAATCTTGCTATTTCCAAACTTCACCCTTAGTAATTACTTAACACAAAAATGTTGATTTATGTGGATGGAAAAAGTCTTGATGATCTATTTGTAAACTATTATATACATATGCACACTGATTCCGTCAAATACATGATGGCACCCTTCATGTATCACAACTCAAGATCACATTATCCGGATGGTAGACACATAAGGATGCATTTCTTTGTTTTCTGCCCCTTTTTGACTATCTAAAATATTACTGAATTGTTAAAGTGTGAATACAGAAAAAGAGAATGTGTGTGTGTGTGTGTGTGTGTGCGTGCGTATACTGAGTCACTGCCTCTGCCTAATTTTACCCATTTATTTATTTATTCACTGTATTTTTTTGAATATCTATTAAGTTTAAGCTTTAACATTGTGCAAGGAGTAGTGAACAAAGTAGACGTGTCCTTTTCACTCAAGAAGCTTACATTCTGCTGTGCTTGTGCAAAGACAGTTAACCAGCAGACAAATAAAGGTACCAGGTAATCTCAGGTTGTAAAAAGTGCATATAAAAAAAGAAAACATATGATATAATAGAGTGACTAGAAGAAGAGAGAGGCTGCGTTAATGAGTGGCAGAAAAGGCCTCTTTGAGGGGTGGCTTTGATCATAATAAATTTAGAAGGGTGAAGGTGAGAAGAGGGGAAGCCGATGAGACAGTGGATTGGTGTAAGTTCATGGAGGGCTATATAGGATCTCACAGGAGTTCAGATTTTACTCCAGGGCCACAAGAAGACATTGGACTGTTATAAGCAGGGAAGTGGCAAGGCCTTATTTTTAGGAAACGCTACTCTGGCTATTGGGTAGACAATGTAACACGCCCTGCCACAAGGTCAAGTGGGAGATTCTACAGGAAGACTGAGCCACATTTACTCCAGGGCTTCTCAGTCAGGCGTGATTTTGCCTCCCAAAGGACATTCGGCAATTACTAGGACCATTTTTTGGTTGTCACAACTAGGGAAGAGAGGTGCTACTGGCATCTAGTGGGCACAGCTCATAGATACTGCCAAATATCCTACAATGTACATTCAGATGCCATGAATGAGAAACCTTGATTTACTCTACACATATCTTCTCTTTGTCTTCTGGGAAGCATGATAGGAGCAACAGAAAAAAAAAGTTACATAAATTCGAAGGGATACGTGTCCATAGGAAATAAAGCATCAAACTAGGGAAAAACAAAGATCACAGAGGGAGCTATAAAGCTAGACTTACAGTCACCCCAAACAAGGAGTCATCTACTAGTGTCACCTCTTGTACCAAAAGCAAAGACGCCTTGCTCTAGAGACTAGCTGAACTTCATTTAATTTTTTATTGCAACCTCAGCATTGTGACTCCTACAGATGAAGAATACAGAATTATTATTTATTTTTCTTTAGCTAAATAGCACTCGACTTAGATTACTTTGTAGTAACACTTAGAAATATTTCACAAATAGCACATCTTGGCCTTAAAAGTGTGTTCCTTTCAATAAATTAATAATTTGCTTTCAGAAGTGTGAGTCTTTTATTAATTAGTGGTTGAGATAAAAATATTCTTTGTTGTGATATCTAAACCTTTTCTATCAATATGTCTAGAAACAGAGACAGTAATCCACAATGGACAGTACAGTCAGATACCTTGATCCAGGTTAAGCTCATGAAGAGGCTGACACATCAGGATGCCCTCAGCAGATGATTATGCTAGTCTGATAGAAAGTTTCACACTCAAAGGGAACCCCTGGGATGCTGCTGTTATTCTTTGAAGGACACTTGACTTTCACTGAACATCTGCCTTGCTTAATGTATGTACCCCTACTAAACATACGCACCTGAACTGAATATGTTAACCAAGGAAAAAAATGATCAGGAAACCATTTTGAAAACCCCAGGACTTCAACTAGTAAGCTAAAATATAACTTGGATCCAAAAAAAAAAAAAAAAACGCCTTACTATAGGATTTTAGGGGTTTCCTTTAATGTTTATATTTCTTGAATAGCCACATCCAATGAGAAGCAATAAAAAAATTGAAGGAAAAACAAGAATACATATTTATATGGAATATGAAAGCTACACATACTAGAGTAAAATACATACTAATGTGAGGCAATATATAGGCAGATAAATATATTTCCTAATGAAAATGTAAGTTATACCAGTGAGAGCTGCAAGATGGGTTCCTTCATACACTGATGGAAATTGAGGATTAGAAATTACTAAAACCTTTTACTGAAGTATCCCTGAACAACTCTTTAAAAAGTGCAGGCTTTGTAGTTTGTTAACTAATCTTTGAGCTTACTTCCATTGCTCCTAGTAAGTGATCAAAGAAAAACACAAAGATTTATGAATAAAGCTACTTGTTGCAAGATTACTAATCATGGTGTGAAATGGCAACAATGATAGTCAGAAATTGGTTAAATTAATCAAGTTAGCTGACCTAAAATATAAAACATTAGTAAGTCATTTAAAATCAAGTTTGTCAGCAAAACATTTAAAATACTCTTCACTGGTGCACTCCCAGAACCTAAAATAGTACTTAGTACATTATATTAAGCCCTCAACAAATACTTGCCAAGTGAAAGAATATATTGAATCAAAAAAAGTACAAAATCGTTGCTTTCATTATGACCCGAATTATTTTGAGAAAAGTACACACACACACACACAACACACACACACACATACACATACACCTCTACATATATATACTCCTACTTAAGCCTAGAAAAAGACCTGGAGGAAAACACACAATTATTTACAATGGTTATATTTGGGTGGTAGATTTCTGCATTTTGTATCCTTTATTTCTTTATTTTTCAGATCTTCTACAATGCCAGTTACTTAAATACAATAAAAATTTATCAGTGCTATAATCAAAAAGAGCTATAGTTTTAAGTGGCAAGACAATTGCATAATTAGAAAGGTAAGTTACTATTCTTTTCAGTGGCATTTCCCGCTGGTATTTATTTCATTTCTCTATTGGATCTCTTGGGTGTTTGTGGGATCAATCAATTAATTTAGTTTAAAAAATATCTGTTGGCTGGGCATTGTGGCTCACACCTGTAAGCCCAACATTTCGGGAGGCCAAGGCAGGAGGATCACTTGAGCTCAGGGGTTTGAGACCAGCCTGAGCAACCTAGTGAAAACCCATGTCTACCAAAAATACAAAAATTAACCAGTTGTGGTGGTATATACCTGTAGTCCCAGCTACTGGGGGGCTAAGGAGAGAGGATCACTGGGGCCCGGGCATTTGAGGCTGCAGTGAGCTATGATTGTGCCACTGCACTCCAGCCTGGCTGACAGAGTGAGACCATATCTGAAAAAAAAAAATTAAAGTAATAAAAATAATAAAAGAATAAACACTTGTCAATGCCCTATTAGGTGTCTGCCTTAATTTGGGGAGACATAAATGAATAGTATACTTCTTACTACTAAAGATATTATAATTAATATAAAATATCATATATTATATATTTAATATAAAAATAATACAGTGAAAGTACAATGAAAGAAACCTTTTTAGTAGTTGGAGCCAGTGCCGTAATGCAAGTAAGTGGATATAGGTCATAATGGGAGCAAAGATAGGAGTGTCTTCCCCAACCTGGGAGAGACCAGAAGAAGCAGTCAAAGCCATAAAAGGAAAACCAGGAGTGCACAGGGTTCCAGAAGCCAAGGGAAGAAAATAGAGGAGGAGGAGGCCAAGCTGTCATGCTGCCAAAAAATCAAGTAAGACAACACCTGAGAAGTGAAGTAAAGAGACAGCATGGGTCGCTTTGGTTTTGGGTGTGTAATCTTGTCACATCTTCATCTCTACCCAAGGAGAAATGATAAATGGCCTGTCTACTGCCTCCTCCAGCCTCAAGGTTAATTTACCATCACTCAATCTAACTCTCATTTGTGAATGGACCTCCCTTCTCTTCATTATACCTTCACAACCTCAATCACTCCATTCTCCACTCTTTCCATCTCATAACTTCCAGCTTTCAGCCCAGGAAAAGAAACACATCTCATGATGCTTTTGAGATTTTAAGACATTTTAAGACAGAGAGCTTATAATGTAAGCTGCAGAAGAGAGTAAATTTAAAGGGGATTTAAGCAACTAATAAATGGTAACTTTTGAGCAAGATTGGTAGTCCTTCCCTGCTTTTTGTCAATTTGGGCACTAAAGATGGATGTTCTTACTGCCAAATCCTTTGCATTAATAAACACTGGGTCCAAAGGGAGTAGTCCGGGGCAGAACCTCAGTTCCAGTGGGGTTCATGCCAATATACACTTTACTGAACAGCCACACAGATATGAAAATTACCAGTGTAAGACCATATGACCAAGAACAGATTAATTTTTTGGTATAATGTCATAGATAAGCAACAAAAGTGGGAATTTTATTTATTTATTTACAGAGTCTTGCTCTGTTGCCCAGGCTGGAGTGCAGTGGCACAATCTTGGCTCACTGCAACTTCTGCCTCCCAGGTTCAAGCAATTCTCCTGCCTCAGCCTCCCCAGTAACTGGGATTACAGGCACCCGCCAACGCGTCCAGCTAATTTTTGTGTTTTTAGTAGAGATGGGGGTTTCATCAAATTGGCCAGGCTGGTCTCAAACTCTCGACCTCAGGTGATCCACCCACCTCAGCCTCCCAAAGTGTTGGGATTACAGGAGTGAGCCACTGCACCCAGCCGGAATTTTATTCTTAAAACACAGAGATCAGAAGTAACTCAGCAAAACATATATCCACTAGCCAATGTGTGAGCCAAAGAATGCTAGTTTTACGGGATCATAATAGCTGTTATAAAAAATAAGAACCCTGATTCTCTGAAATACTGGATTAGAAATGTTTTTTACCACTGCCTTTTGTGTGTGTGTGTGACAGTGTCTCACTGTCACTCAGGCTGAAGTGCAGTGATGTGATCATGGCTCACTGCAGCCTTGACCTCCTGGGCTCAAGCAAGTCTCCCACCTTAGCCTCCTGAGTAGCTGGCATCACAGGCTTGCACCACCATGCCTGGCATATATATATATATATATATAATTTTTTTAATTTTTATTTTTAAAGACACGATCTTGCTATATTGCCCAGGCAGGTCTCAAACTCCTGGGATCAAGCAACCCTCACGCTTCAACCTCCCCAAATGCTGGGATTACAGGTGTGAGACACTACACTGGGCCTACCATTATCTTCAATGTGTCCAGATAAATTAGATTTCTCCAAGAGGATAATAAGATACATAACACTTTTCAAGTTGATTGGACCACAGAATCTCTTTGCATGGAGCAATTTTCAGGTCTAGGGGTTTCTTTAGAGAACATAGCTTTAAAAAT
Organism: Cebus imitator; assembly: GCF_001604975.1. Lineage (NCBI taxonomy): Eukaryota > Metazoa > Chordata > Mammalia > Primates > Cebidae > Cebus > Cebus imitator. The sequence goes on along the minus strand of NW_016107383.1, from coordinate 4,748,800 downwards.
CATCAACACATGTTAGAAGAAATCACTAATGTTGGTTAGATGCCATTTTAGAGCAGCTGTTTTCAACTGTGGCTGCATATTGGAATTACCTGAGAAATTTTAAAATCCCAACCCCAAACCATGCTTCAGACTAATTAAATCAGAATGCCTGAGGCTACGACACAAGCCTCAGTATTTTTTAAACTTTCAAGGGGGTTCCAATGGGCAGCAATAATTGCAAACCAGTGCCACTGAGTCTACCACCAATGCAGGAAGCTCTTTTTCAGGATCCTTGATACCTTGTGCTAGCTCTTAAATAATGGGGAATCTTGATGTTCCCATGAGACACTAAAGCATTCCTCTGCTATGTTTAACAAAATGAAACACTTTGTGTCTAAGATTCCATTTATCTCAATAATATCTTACATTGCTAAAACTGTAGAACAAACACATGCTACATTCCTATCTTCCCTCAAAAAATAAATGGCCAATATTTTTTCCTAAGTTGTTTGAACATAGTGTTCCCGATAAAATTCACACAGAGAAAAAAACAAGCTTCAAATTTATTAATAAAGTTCTAGCAGCAAATATTGAAAAGTAGATATCTAGTCAGAGAGTGCAGAATATTAACTGTGACATGTAATATTTAAGGGCAGAAAATTTTTATTAATATTTATATACCTAATATGTATAATCTAGAAATCTAAATAGCAGAGATGCTTTTTGCATTATGCAGACATCAGTCCAGTAAATCTAACCAGCCTCTGGGGTACAAACTAAGACTATCTTGAAGGCAGAAACTGACAAAAGATTTTGCCAATCTGCACTGGTAGGAACCTTAATTAACTTTACCTAGAGTTCTCCCAAGTACTACTTTGCTTCTTCTCAGTAAATTCTTTGGAACACATGTTCTGTTGTAACATGCTGCTTTCAGTTTAATCGTTAAAATAAAATTACTTGAATTCCAGCAACTCTAGTCATACAACCAACCAGTCAAAATCTTGGGACCTAGAAAGACAAAGCACTGATTGAATCCACCAAAAACCAATTTCTCAAGTGACACCTCAAAAAGCAGTGTTCAGGTGGGCATGGTGGCTTATGCTTATGATTCCAGCACTTTGGGATCACTTGAGGTCAGGAGTTCGAGACCAACCTGGCCAACATGGTGAAACTCCATATCTACTAAAAATACCAAAATTAGCCAGGTGTGGTGGTGCATACCTGTAACCGCAGCTACTCGGGAGGTTAAGGCAGGAGAATCACTTGAACCTGGGAGGCAGAGGTTGCAGTGAGCCGAGATTACACCATTGCACTCCAGCCTGGGCAACAGAGTGAAACTCTGTCTCAAATAATAATGATAATAATAAAATGTTTAAAAAGCAATGTTCATGATTTGAGGTGATTTGCTATGTTACAGGCCATCCTGTTAAAATGCATCATTATTTAATCCATTGCTACTCATGGATTTCATGTAAAATTCTCATCAAACAAACAAAAATACTTAGTAATTTATCTTTAATTTATTTAATTTAATTAATTTAATTTATCTTTAAAATTGAAAGGACTTATTACAAGCTAGTTGCATTGTTTATCTGAATTATAAAATTGAGCCCAACTTCAGCCTGACTTTCTAAAACTAGCTATCTGCTCTTAGAGTCACTAATCTTTACTTCCTTTGTAATCCAATTTCCTTTATTATTTGCATTGCTAATGGCTGTTTTGATTAAGGAATTAGAGATAGAAATGATAATGCTGTATAACGAAGTTTGCAGATTTGGAGCTTTTGCCTTTAAATGCAGTATACTCAGAGAGCCAGATCTTAGTACTAGGTAATTTGTAAAATTATGTATTATATTATCAACATGTTTGGATAGTCAAGGAGCTATGGATTTTAGGATTATCCTCTGTACAACGGCTGGTGATACATAAATATATCAGATGAATCTAAGACCCTAAAAATAAAATTTACTGAATTATTAGATTTAAAAGTCCCATAAAACATCACTGAAAGAAAAATATTGCAAATTACATTGCCTGATTTCAATATAGCAATTCGTTGAATTTTATCTCTCTAGAAAAAATAAATATCGCAATTATTTATCATGAGAAATTTGAATCTAATTTAAATGATACTTCTACATAAAACTGATAGTTTCTGTAAGAATGGAATAATAATATGGCCTGTTGTTTCTAACACAATCAGATATTTTGAAACATAAAGAGGGCCTTAGGGAATGGTTGGCATTTATGCTAAAGAAGAGGAAATACAGAGAAAGAAACTGAGAGAATAGGAGAAATCTGCTGCTGTGTTTAATTTTGTGGTTGGGCTACTGTCCCTGCAGAAGAGGGGCTAGGCCTTCTCTGATGTTTCTGAGGGTTAGAGACCATATAAACATAAATTGTAGAACAACATCAGGTAATATTTTCTAGTAGCAAAAATTATTTCAAGATGGATAGCCCCCAAAAGGAAGTGGGCCTCTCATTAATAAAGACAATCTATCCGAGGCTTCATAACCACAGCAAGAATATTGAAGAAGACACCTGGCATCAGAATTAGGGCTTAAATGACTTACTTTTTAATCTGTTGTACCCTAAGATCCTAAAATTTTCTATGATTAATTACAGTTAATTGGGGGCTTGTCAAAAAACAAAGTATTTAGTTTAAATAAATCTTTTAAAATGCCAGAACTCAGAATCAATCTAAAATAAAAACTTTTAACCCAAGGAGCAGCCACTAAGAGACACAAAAAGTGCTGTGAAAAAAATTTTTTTTTTTTGAGATGGAGTCTCACTCTGACACCCAGGCTGGAATGCAGTGGCGCGATCTCGGCTCACTGCAACCTCAGCCTCTCAGGTTCAAGCGATTCTCCTGTCTCAGCCTCCCAAGTAGCTGGGACTACAGGTGCGTGCTGCCATGTCTGGCTAATTTTTTGTACTTTTAGTAGAGACGGGGTTTCACAATGTTAGCCAGGATAGTCTTGATCTCCTGACCTCATGACCTGTGCACGTTGGCTCCCAAACTGCTGGGATTATAGGCATGAGCCACTGCGCCCAACCTGTACAAATACTTTCTATTAAAAATATATATCTCACTCAGGAACCATGGCTCATGCCTGTAATACCAGCAATTTGACAGGCTAAGGCGGGAGGATCAATTAAGACAGCAATTTGAGAGGCTGAGGTGGGAGGATCACTTAAGCCCAGGAAAGCATGACCAGCCTGGGCAATATAGTGAGACTCCATCTCTACAAAATATAAAAAATTAGCCAGACGTGGTGGCATATACTTGCAGTCCCAGCTACTAGGGAGGCTGAGATGGGAGTGTCACTTGAATTCAGGGTTTGAAGGCTGCAGTGAGTCATAATCTCATCATTGTACTCCAGCCTGGGCAACAAAGCAAGATCTATCTCTAAAAAAAAAATTAATTAAATCTGTACAAATATGGCTATATTTTTCTATATATGTGCATGATTTCTGAAAATCTGTACAAATATAGTCAGTTTTTGATAATTCACATTAAAAAGTATCGTGTAGTTACATGCTTATTGTTTTCTCTGGATTGTGTGGTTATAGATAATTTTTATTTTTTTGCTTATGTTAATATATTTGTTTTCTAAACAAAGGGCACAGTTAGTTGAGAAATAACAAATTTTTGTAAACTATTAGAAGTATGTTTTGACATATATGTACATTCATAGAATATAGTTAAAAACTGAGACAAATAATTCTTCATCAAATCTCCCTCTGAGTCAAGCGCTGTGGCTCACACCTGTAATCCCAATACCATAGGAGGCTGAGGCAGGTGGATCAATTGAGACCAGGAGTCTGAGACCCTCCTGGCCAACATGGTAAAACCCTGTTTCTACTTAAATAAATAAATAAGTAAATAAATAAATAAGCAAGCTGAGTGTGGTAGTGTGCTCCCATAGTCTCAGTTACTCGGGAGGCTGAGGCAGAAGAATTGTTTGAACCCAGGAGGCTGAGATGGCACCACCTCACTCCAGCCTAGGTGACAGAGTGAGACTCTGTCTTAAAAAAAAAAAAAACAGAGGAAAACAATAAAGATTAAAAAAAAAAAAGAATTTCCCTTTCACCTCAATTGTCTGGCTATTTTAAAAAAAAATTAAGTCTACATTCCTAAATTATAATTCTCTTTGTTCTTTCATTTCTCAGTGCAGAAACAGCCTATGTATTTCATCATCTAAAAGTTCACACAAAATAACAAAATATAGCATTCTGAACAAATTTTACTGAAACTTAGAGCATTATATTTCTCATATAAATGTAGTCTGAGGAATATTTTAAATTTTATGATATTTTAGTATAAAACTAAATTACTATTGACAATTATTTAGGGTTATATTCTCAACAGCTATATTAATTATTGGCATAGACAAGTCCCCAAATTAATTCTGGCAAAATTAATTATTTTTAAAACTATTGCATTGTGATAAAATCAAGGTAATAACCACATGATACAAATACAGGAAAAAACATAATTTATTTTGCTACTGCCTGCAACTATCATGCAATAAAACCTACTAAAAAATTCACAATATTTGCCATGTTCCTAGCTTCTATGAACACTATTTTAAAATCACAGTTACCTTCATTTAAATGATATGACTAAAAGTCAAATACATCACAGATGGCATTAGAATTCAGGCTCCACATGTTCAAGATTACTGGAAGCTTCTAGAAACCACTGTATGAGATAACTCAGCTTTAAAATAAAATTTCTAGTTTCTATCAGCCTCTCGCAATGTGTGACTCAATTAATTGTTCTAGCAGGTGCAATTTTGGTGTCAGGCCAAATAAACTAGCATGCCTTTGAGAAAAATCTGATTCTCCTCCCCGTGTTAGCATCATTTACACAGGTGGGCAAACAACTAGAAGCAGCTACTTTGGGGAAAATGGTTGCAATTGTCAAATACTTTTGCCACCACTTGCTTGGTTCCCTGCATTCATACTCTGTCTCTCATCAGTACCTGGGGCTGCCTGGTCCCCTCATGGAAACTCAGCTCAATTCTCCAGGTTCTATGAGCAATTGATCCTTCATCAGAGAACACTGAAAGAATCCCAATTTAGAACTCAATAACAACTATAAAGTCCACTCAACTCTGGCCTGTGTCTGGTCTTTTGCCTTAGCACTGATGTTCAGTCTTTCAATCAAGATTCCCATCTTTCACCTCTGTTCTGGCAAATGATTCCTGTCTTGTTCTTCTGCACCTGATCGTCTGCTTGGATGCATGACTGGGAAGCCAATCTCTCTGAGGCTGGAACACAACTTTGTCCTTGTGTTTGGTAGAGGTCAAGTCTCTCAGATGTTTAAAAAATGGTACATACACACAATTCCAAAAGAGTTTTTAAATTGTGGTATTCTTTACATGTTTACTTTGAATGAACTGATGTTTTTAACCTGAAAAAAGTTCAACACAATATGATTGTATTAGCCACAAGGAAACTATAGAATTAATTTCTAAAATCAATTCAAAATGCATTACAAGAAGTGTAGCAGGAATGAGACTCCAATAAAAATGATACAACAAATGACTCTACACTCTGATCACCTATGCTTGTGTGTGTTCTCTTTTCAATTTTTTTTCATCTGCTCATGTACTTTCTATGCATGTATTCTCATCGGGAGATGCACTGGATGATGTTCCTTAGTCCCTGAAAATCCACTCTCAACCCCTCTACCCTGCTGAGGCTGACTTGTAGAAACAGCTCACCACGCTCCCTTGCTCTCAGCTTCCTGCTGAGTTTGCTAGTGCAGAACAGTAGCAGAAAGTTGGGGGCTAGTGAGATTGGATCAGAAATATATACCCCTAGCTCCAACCTAGCTGGGTCACTATAGGTTGTCTGCTTCTCTCAACCTACAGTTACAGCTCATGCAGGGTTGCCTTCTCCACACAGCCTCTGTCTCCAAGGTTTGCTTATAGCTCTCCCCCTGCAACTCTTCAGATCTGTGAATGGTAAGAGCTCCCCCACTGTTTCTAGCTCCAGGGAACTGCACTGTCCCTTGTGGTATCTCTACCCGTGGCCAGCACCTTAATAGTAGTCCCTCCCTTAGGCGCTCCAGGAATTATTCAATTTGACAATGCCATTTATTTCCTGATGCAACTCTGACTAACACAGGAGATAATGCAAACATTCTAAATTTAAGGTTCTACATAAATGTAAGGTCAAATTACCTTCCTGGCTTTGTTCTGATAGTCCTGGGTTTCCATTCCTCATGTCCCAAAACTGGAGTCCTGACTCTGACCTAGGCTTGTGGCTAGTTACTTCCAATCTGGAACTCCCAGTTTCAACTAGCAAGTTTTGTGCTCCTGATACCTCCTTTACCAGGCTGTGCTGCAGTCAGTGCACCACTAACCTATATCATCCTTCAACTGCATGGCCATCTACCATTATTTGTCCACATGCCCTTAGTATACCCGCCTGGCTAGACCTTCTTCCACCTCTGGCAGCACTTTGCACCGCATGAACCTGCTGCAGCCTAGTGAAGCATATCTCCTCTGTCCTTCCATCCTATTGAATCAAATACTCTGAATCTCATCTGCATCACAATAGATTCTATTTTGGACACTTGGTATAGAAACAGTTTATATACTCCCTTTTACAATTACTATGACATCTTTTCTTCATGCATAAAAGTTACATTGGAATATATATGTGTTCACCATTCACTTTCAGACGAGTGGTTCAGTATGCATTCTCTTACTTGCCTCTGCTAGTATGGGGTAACCACAGCTTTCCTTCTTTCAAGCCACTGCGTTACTAAATAAACATTCAGAATAAAGTCATATGCTAAAAGTCACTATGGCTCTGGGACCTTTCTCAGTAGCTACGATTATGACGGATAAGAATCAGGAACACACTTGTGATGCTGGTAGATATTTAGGAGAAATGGGCATTCTGACTACACCACCATGTGGTTGGGCCATGCTGATTCATTTTATAACAGGTAAAGCAAGAAAGCTGCTCAGATTGTTTTGTTGCCACACAAAGTGTACCATCAGCTTTGCTGTTCTCCATGACAGCTCTTAGAATTTTGGAAACAAGATGCGTAGTTAGCTTAAGTGGCACTTAATTTTAAATTGTTGTAGGAAAAGCATAGAAACTTTGCACCCTCAGAAGGGATGGAATGAAATCAAAACATGTGCGGGGGGGCGGGGTGGTTATACCTAGTTGATAATATAACTGAACCCCTTGAAGAGACAGATCAAGAACTTGTGTTCTACCAACACTGACCTAGATGGTTTTATCTAGTGTCATGAATCCCAAATTCAAATCTTCAGCGCAGACGTATTGCTGATCTCCAGACTCACTACCAAAGTGCCTCCTCTGCAACTCCGCAGAGATGTCCACCACATATCTCACACTGATATCCAAAACTGAGACAATGCTCGTCTGCCCTCCGTTTCTCCTGAAATCTTTCCTGTCTCACTAAATAACACTTCCATTCTTCCAGGTGTACAGGTAAAAGAAATTTGGATTATTCTCTTTCATATCAAATCTCTTAGCAAATCGTAACAGCTCTTCTTTCTAAATATCTAAAATGAAACCACCACTGGCCATCTCTACTGCTACAACCCTGGTCCAAGCAGCTGCATGTCTTGCCCAGATGAACACAGCCTTCTCCCTGTGGCTCTCCTGCTTTCACATCTGCCCCTACATTGATTCTATGCAGAGTAGATAAATGTTTGAAAAGGGTGAGTCAGACCACGTCACTCCTCTGCTCAATCCCCTGCAGCGGTTTCCCAAGTCACACAGTATAACATTTAAATTCTTTACCAAGGGCTTATAGGAGGCGTGATGGCCTTTGCTCCAAACTTTCCCTGCCTCTCACCTGCATCTTCCTGATGACATCTCCTGCCATTCTCCCTTACTCTCTGTTTCAGCCACAGGAGCATCCATGCTGTTACTTAAATGCATTCCTACTTCAGGGACTTTGCCGTGATTGCTGGAAACACTCTTCCCCTGATATCTGCCTGTCTTGCTCTATCATTTCCTTAAGATCTCAATTGAGACACAATTTAGAGAGGCCTTTTCCTGCTCATTCTATAAAATAGTATGTCTCACTCATATCACACCTTATCTCCTTGTCCTACTTTATTTTTTCTGATACAATTTAATATGTTTTTGGTTTATTATCGGTCTTCTCTCACAGAATGTAAGCACTTTGAGGGTAAGAACTTTGTATCCTCAGCACCTTCAACAGTGCCCAATACGGAACAGGCACTCTCTATGTATTTGCTGACTGACTAAATGAATGAGGTACTCTTGTTCCCAATCTTCCTCCTAATGGAAGTCTGAGTATTTATTCTAGCACGTCAGTTGAAACATATCAGACCTTGATTCAGGCATTCACAATGCCCCAAGAATGTGAAATCTGGAATTAACCATGCTTTAAAAATTGTCACTGCCTCATGGGCATTTTATCATTCCTTATACCAAGACTGCTGGAAAATGAAGATTGAGTGATTACAATGTTCTCCTAAGGAGCCATTTGCTGTTCATAAAATTCTTTAAAAAATAGCATCTATGGAACAAAGAGGCTGATGCAGAGTAGAGATACATTATCCTGAACAGCTGAAGATGGCTTCCAGGAATAGGCTGTACCACGTAATGGCACAATAACCTGTCCTTTTCTCATTAAAAGCGGGCCGAGAGTGCAACTGGCACCACACATTAATTTTTAAAGCTCTTTCATGAAGTTGTTCTTTTCAGTTCCAAGTGTGGACTTCAAAAGGAAATACAAGATGCTAAAAGAGAATTTTGAAATCTCAGCAAATAATTGAAATATCCCATGATTTCCAAATGTGGAATTAGAAAATGAGGTAGAGGAGGACAGGGAAGAAATTGCTCCAGAGAAAATAGCGTGTGAATTTTAGAGACATCTTTACTTTTTAAGAATTAATGAACTAAAAGATTAGAGACAGAGCAAATATCTTATCACATTTGTCATGTGTTGGGTAGATAAAGTATTTGACTCTGAGGAGGCATTGAATATTAGGTAGCTATTCTTTAACCTCCATAAAATCGGTTCAGATTATAGACTTTGATGTCATATACACATGGGTTTAATCTGGGCTGTTAGTAATTAGCTATGAGACTTGACCAGTCGCTTAGCCTCTTTGATCTGTAACTCTCTTATCTAGAAAGTGGGGGTAATAATACTCTCCACAGTGGAAGGATTAAGGAAAATAAACGGAAGAATTTGTGTAGTGTGGTGTCTAGCACATACATAATACTAACAGTAGATAACGTAGCATGCATTACAGGAAGAGGCCAAGAAGGACAGAGGGGATGTCTAATGTATGTAGTAAATACTCTTCCACTCCTTCAAGCCTCCACTCAACTGTCTATGGCATGTGATTTGAAGAGTTGCTGACAAAGTGAAACGCTTTGGACCCTTGTTTCTCATGCAATATGGAGGGAAATTACTTTCCTCTTTGTCAGCTGATTCACCACCTGACTTCACTCTGAACTTAACATCCCTTGCAGAGTTTGATAATGCCTCCCCTGGGAGCACACGCTCATCTTCTTAGAATAAAGGTGGATACATCCCTTTGTCATTCCTCTACTCCTGCCAGATCCTCCCTTGCACTAGATTGGCTCTTGTACCCTTGATACTCCATTCCAGGCCCCTTGGCTGCTTCCCCGCTGCACCCTGTGTTCTAGTTACAGAAGAATCCCCACCACTCCCTGAAGAAAGAGGCTGGGACATCTTAGAGCTCATGACACATGTGCTGATCGCTCTCTGTATATCAGATTTATTCTTCAGGATCACCTCCTTGCAAAGATCCTGCTGTCCACCCCACCAACATGAGAAGATAATTTCTGATTCCCTTATATCATCTGTATGCCTTATTATAACTTCATTATGACTTTTAGAAACTGTATTGCAATGATTGGTTCATATGTAGCAGAGAATTAGGGTCAGACAGAATTTCTAATTTCAACTCCTGACTTACTATATGACCTTCAGGATGTTATTTAATATCCTTGAGTCTTAATTGCCTGCAAAATAGAAATAATAATATCTCTCAGATGATTGTCATCAGAGTTCAATGAGATTTTGGAAATTAATGTGTTGCCAATGCCCGCCACATACTAAGTGTATTAACGCACAGTGCCTGACACATAGAACTAAGTCATTCAACCAAAATTTATTTGTATAGCAGTTGTTATATGTTGGTCTTTGTGTTAGAAGCTTGCAATTCAATAGGAGAAGAAAGACCCAGTTCCAGCACTCAAGAAGCTCAGACACTAGTTGGGGTGGGTTAGGGAGTGTTGGTTCAGGGACAGGTATGGCAGAGCAGGGCACGAAGTAGGTGGATAGACAAGAAAAGCTGCAACCATGACAGTGTGGTAGATGCCATGATGGGGTGGGATTACATGTGAGTGTACCCATTCACCTCTTGGAGGGGCAAAAAGTCTTTACAGAGGCTTTGGGATCCAAGCTGAGACCAGAAAGGTGAATGGGAATTAGCCATACAATGTTGCTAATAGAGACGGTAGTTAGCGAGTGGAATGGTGCCAGGGAAGGCAGAGCATGGGGGACATTCTTGGCAGCAATGTGCAGGGCTTTGGAAACAAAAGAGAGCATACTTAAGTTGAGAGAGCCAATAGCACTTCAGAGCCAACTCTACTTCAGCTGGAGACAACAAAGATAACCAATAAATATTAAATTAATTAGCTAAGTAATTGATTCACTGGATTCTTCACATTTCCTACTCTTGCGAAGCTCTTACAGTACTTTTCAGCTGTTTGCCACATGCATTTTAAGACTTGTTCCCATCCAGGATAATACAGGGATTAATAACAAGGGCTTTGGAATCAGACTGCCTAGGTCCAAGTTGTCTCTGCTCTCTACTAGCTGTGGGACTTGAGTTACTTATCTCACAAGATGAGAAACATAGATAAAAACAGTTTACTCCTTACAGATGGTTACATGGATTTAGTTAATAGTATAGTAGAATGAACAGATCAATTATTCAATACATGTTAATAACATGACATGTTATTCACAAGTTTTTCCTGTGTGCATTTCTTGTCTCATGATCGGATTGCAAGCTCCTTGGTGTCAACGTCACAGTTTCAAACATTTTCCTGATAGGACAGAGCAGTGCTGTTCAAAGACGCTCCATAAATATTAGTACAAGCAGCATAGCATTGTGCTTAAGACTGTGAAAACTGGAGCCAGATATGTAGTTCTGCAATCTTCTGATTCTGTGATCTTGGGAAACTTAATCTCTCTTTGTCCCACTTTTCTTATTTATAAAATGGGGATAATCATAGTAATGACTTCACTGATTTTTTAAAAGCATTCAATGGGTTAATATATGAAACTCTTAGACCAGGTGTATTTAAGAGCTAGCATTATTATTACATTGTTTGTATTTGTAGCATTAGAACAGGAAATCAGAAATGAGGTGGGAATGCAAAATGTCTAATGAGGCAGTCAACCTACAGCTATAATGGCATAGAAACGTGTAGTTGTATAAAATTATCTGCACATATGCACAAAGATATATTCCAAGCTCATTATATGAAAAGTAACAGTGTCTAATGTACCTGGTCATTCCCTCTGCCTCATATCTGATTTTGTCATATTGATCTTGAGTCCAGCAGAATCTTGGCTTTAGTTGAGCCCAAGTAAGAGACTGGCGTGCTTTCCAGAAATAGGAAACCAAACAACAAAAGTCTGCATTTTAATATCCTGATATCAATAAATGCCTAAAATTGCAGCTTTAAAAAGTTAGATATTAGTGATTGACCCAATCCTAAGAGACTCAATGCAATTTGAACCATCAAAGTCAGTTCTAAAGCTGGATCAAATCCACTTACCCATTCCTGATATAGAGCTTACGGATTTTATTATTCTAAGGATCTGTAATCCAAATATCTCATTTGAGGCTTACAAGGGAAGATGCAATAAAGTATGCAGAATGCCAGGAATTCAAACGGGAAAATTCCTAACTCCTTAATTAAAGTTGCAGGGATAATGCTTCCTGCATGAATCAGATTCATAAGTATAATAACAACTACAGATTTATAGCTGGACAATGGATATATGTTATGCTCTGAGATACAGCTGAGAACAGAGTTTGTTAAGGCTGACTTATGGCAAATGCCTTCAAAAATGTATGCATAAAATATTAGCTTTGATACACACTTAGAATAGTCTGCAGTATAATAAAGATAGTTTCTTTTAAAGCTTATAAATTAAGACTGCTTTCTTTCAAGTGAATTACAATTATCACTTTCTTTTTTAAAGTGGGTGAGCATTTATCTCGTGCCTATTTCCTATAAAAAGGTTATATCCTTAACCTTAACATTTTTCCTATGTAACGTTCTCTAGAGTTCTTGGACTACAGGCACATAGCTACTATAAAAATGAGAAAGAAATATACCTCGGCCATTACAATCGGTAATTATTATGTTTGCCACCAATTGCTTCTAGGTATTCTTTGATTCAGTGGGCAGGTTTACAAGTGTTCAGAGCATCTTTTTAATTTTTTTCCTTTCCTATTATTTTAAGAAAATCCAGGTAGCAATTGCCTTGGCCGTAAATATTCCTTGGACACCCACCATGAAGACATACTTTATTTTCCTCCAAGCTAGGAAATGAAAGGAGAAAAATTTTAAAGCATTTGAAGGTACATTTTCATTAAGAAACTTGGAGATCTGAGCTTATAACTCACATCCCCATGAAAGGGAGGTTGTTGGGTGGAATAGGGAACCCCCTTGGCCTGCATGGGGGATTCTGTCGCTTAGCTGGCAGATGATGGAGTGAGTTTCAGCTCTGCCAGTTGTCAAATTTACAATAATATTTAGCCTTTGTAAATTACCAGCTCCCAAGATTATGTCTCTAGTTTTTGGTTTTTTTCTTCCCTGAAACCTGGCTTTGAGTCCTACTGGTCTACTGACTTGAGTTATTGCTGAATTTATCTAAAACTCATAAGCTTTTGCTTCATCACCCACCCTGGCCACAGCGTGACTTATGCTTCTTAATTATATATATATATATATATATAATTTATATTTATATATATATATTTATTTATATATATTTAAATATATAATTATATATATATTTAATATATATATAATTTTAAATATATATATATTTATTTATATATTTAAATATATAATTAATATATATTTATATATATAAAATATATATATTAATTATATATATCCCTTAGAAAATATAAACCCCTGTGTGTATGTATATACTGTATATACATATATATATACACGTATTTAATGCTGTTTATTAAAGAATACACTCTAATAATTAGACTTTAAAATATTTTTATTTAAAAGTTGTTACTTTTTGGAAGTATTTGAGATTCCCATTCTGTTTACTAAGAGGCTCAGAAGAAAAATTTAAAATTTATTAAAGGAAATAAAATTCATTGATCACTACTTTTCTCTGTATACTTCTTTAATATATATTTTCATTCTTTTCTCTAAATGTAAGAATAATGTACATGTTTGTGGCAAATTTTGAAACTACAAAAAAAAAGAATAAAATATAAAATAATTTCTAATTTTAATACCCTTAGATAATCACCCACCATTAATATTTTGATATTTTCTTTTAGTACTTTTCTATGCACTTTCTAAAAGCATTAGAATTATACTGCCTATGGGCAACTTTGGATACTGTTTTTAAAATATAACATTATATCTAAGAATTTCTCCATTCCCATATTCTTTGAAAATCTAATTTTTTATGGCTGTATAATATTCTAATATGAATATACTCTAATGAATTTAACCATTTCAATCTTGTTTCACTTTAAAATGTATTTAATTTTTCCTTCTCATGCCTAAATCCTTGTTCTCATCTCTGGTTATTTGCTCAAAGTTTCTATACCAAATACAGTGTCAAAAGATATTTTAGAAGCCTATATAATACATATGATGTGGCAGACGCTGTTAACTTTAAAATAATATTGATTTATTTTATCCTTATAAGATATAGGTACTATTATAGGTTATTGTAAACTGTTTTACAGATGAGAAAGGTGAGGCAGTGAGATTAAGTAACATCCTAAAATCCCACAGTGAGTGTGTGATTGAATTGAGGTTTGAATTCGAGTACATGCCCCTAACCAGTATTCCCAGCTGTCTACTGAGAAAAGTTCCTGAGATTTTGATAAATATTGTCAAATATTATAAAGATCATACAACACACATGGGAGAGAACTTATTTCACCTAACATCATCTTACATTCACCAACAAAGAATATTTTTTTTTCATATCTATCTCCAAATTGTATATTTTAAATTGGTGTTTATTTGATTTGGCCATTTTATTCTAAAATATGTTCTTTGGGAAAATAATACTTTGAACATAGTTGGAGTTCAACTAATATTTGTTGGTTGGTTGATTAATTGACGGATTGAGAAAACAGAAGAATTAATTTGAGTCAGATCAATAAGTATTGATTCAATCTATTTGAATATAGACTAGTAGGCCTGAGAGAGCAGTGTGGCTACCTGAGCTATTATAAGCAAGGCAAATATCTGTATATTCAGGAAAACTCAAGCAGCTAGGCTTCAGTTCAGTGGGGTTTCTTTTCTAACTCAGATACAAGCTGATAGGTGCTCCCTGAAGATGCCTGCTGCTCCTGAAGGGTCAGACAGAAAGCAGTTAACAAATAATGCAAGATTGTATTCAGTCATGAATTAAATGAAACATAAATGTTATAGCAGATCTGAGAGGACAGAAAGCTCCCAAAAGTGCCCTGAACTGAACCCCAACAAACACTGTGAGACCAGTCTTGTCTAACTGTATTTGAATCAGTTGAGCACTCCATCTGAGCAATGGTGAGCCTACTCTTTTGGATGAAATCCTAATGGAAAAACAGAAATATTTTCAAATGGCAATCTTATTAACTGCCTTTTATTTTTAATCAGGAAATGCCCTATCTACAACTGTGCCTAGTAATTTTCTTTTCTACTCTCATCATTTTATTTTATGCCCAAAATGTAGAAACTACATAAGTAGCCCAAACTATAGTGTGATTATATGCAGTGCTTTTGAACACGTTTTGAGTTGGAACAAGATAGATTGATGACAGTACATCAGCTAATCACAAAATATTGCTTTTCTAGTTGCCCTTGATAATAAAGTACTCTTAAAATTAGAGATTGTTTTCCATTGCACAGACTAGTAACAGTAGCGTTATACAGAACTATGTAGGAACATGGGATTACTTCTAGACACTTTTCTTGAGCGCAAATATCGTAGTCTTTTAACTACTAAAATACTTCTTAATAATGTTTTATAGCTGCTAAGAGAAACATAATTATAGAATCAGTAAAAAATTTTTAAGTATTAAGATACAAACAAATCTATTTCTTCCACTAGACACCAAAAGCACAAGGCCCAGGGCCTATAAAATTTTCAAAACACACTTGCACACAAAGCAACAAAAAATGTATCTGCCCTCAAATTGGAAAAGAAATTTGCAAAATACAAATTAGTAAATGCTACTATTAGATCTACAGAAGGTATCGTTTTTTAACTATTCAAGACAAATCTTAAGACAGTTATATATAAGTTAAAATGTTTCATTTCTCTTATGAAAATGTGTTTGTTATGATGTGGGCCTCCAGAAGTATGGGAGCCTAAGACTTGTAAAGATCTTAAATTGGCCCTCAGTTTAAGGAGGTAATTCTGTCTGATGAAGCTGTTTTCAAACATTCATTTATTAACCATGATTTTCATTTCTCCATTAAGTAACATACTAAGGGACACTTAGAGTATTAACAGGCATACAATTCCTACATGTATCTAAAAACAAATTAATAAAGGTCAGTTGCTTCAGGAATTTGCTTCTATTTGAGATGTTTGCTTTATGGTTTCCTCTATTTCAGCCACTGCTTATTTTTCATTAGTATACAGTTGCAATCAGCTTTTTGCTCAGACCCTGGGAGAAACTAATGGCTGCTTCTCTCCAGTAGCTATCCAGTTTGTGGAACCTTGTTATGGCAGCCCTATCAAACTAACACATTGCCTACGTTGAAAGTCCAAATTCCAGCAAGAAGGAAACAGATCTATCTGGGTTCAGGTGCTTTTAATCAACTGTGATCACCGGGGAAGAATTATAACTACCGCAGACCAAGTATATATATGAGAGAAAGGGATGTCTTAGCTTGATCCCTAGAAACTTGGGCCAGAGGAAATAATTAAGAGCTGATGCTTTATTTGGGAATACAAAAACACAGCAGCAAGGGTGAGGACAAGGTAGGGCTACCATACATCTCCATTTGCTTTAGTCCTGGTTTACAGCTGGCTGTCCTGGTGGATTGTTGGGAGGTGATGGGCAAATTCATCCATGGAAGAGGAAGGCCTTATGATCTCCCATTAGGAGACAAAGGGTGATATTCCACAAATGGCGTAACGTCCTTTTCTTCAAGAAAGACTATGTGATATCAAGTGATCCAGTGGTTCACAGGACTAGGGATCGGGGTCTCACATGCATAGTTTTGTTTTTATTTTTGTCTTTCATTTGGCTTAAGAATTTCTATGGAATGCAAGGTTTCGAAGGCATCTGGTTTGGGGTTTACTGACAAATGTAAGTTTTTTATAGTTATGCTTTTATTTTAATGTGTATTACAAAAAACAGCATTAAATATGCAAAATAAATATATCAATAAGAAATAAATGAATTATTTAAAAAAAGATTCAGTAAATAGTAGTACAGCAAGTGCTGCTGCAAAAATGGTGGGAGTGGTTCACAAAAGAAGTTCATTCATAAATGTGCATGCAACGTGGGATACTGGCGTGGGCAGTGGTTCAGCCTGGCCTAGAGCAGCTCCAGTGACTAAGTTTTCATGCTTTCCTTCTCCTTGTGCCTCAGCCAGGTCTTTCCTCTTCTTCCCATTTTTTTGTCCCATTAGTTCTCATTCAATTCGGTGGAGTCACATAGAATTATTCTGTTGCTCCAGCTTTATATCTGTCCTTCCTTTACTTGAAGACAATCACAGCCTTCTTCAAACCTTCTTTTTCTCAGGTCTAACTATTCTTATGGCCCTTCCTCATTGAGCATCTTTATGTTCTCTTGTCTGCCATTTTCTGACTAAAGACAGTGGATGCCCAAATGTCAAAAGCAAAGATTTACCATACAACCCACTTGTGTAGAACTCTACGAGACTAATGAGTCTCCACTTTTAATGTGATTCAAGTATTTAAAATTCTTGTGCAAAAATTATTTCATTTGATCTCCTAGAGTTACAGATGCAAGATGGGCAGGTAGTATTAGCTCTACTTACCAGGCTAGAAAACTGAGGGATTAAAATATTAGTGATTTTACTTTAATTTGAAGACAACATTCTTGAGCGTAAAACTGAGTCTCCATATACATCTGTCGCTTTTTTCTGTTAACCTATTTACATAGTCTATGCTGTCGTAACATTCACAGTACATGATATAAGATAGGGCAGATAGAACCGAGATAATGGAGAATAATAAGAAAAGAAAAGTAGAAAATTAAAAGAGAACACCTAAGGGATATGGAGTGGGTTGGTAGGCAAAGCAGAGGGAAATGAGTAGAAAGGAGAAATAATATTTTATTTGAGTCTCTTATAAAGAATCGTCTTTCTTCATATTGGCTCTTGAAATTGAGTTCCCTGAAGCAAGGGCCTGCTGCTTCTGTGAGACTAAGGAAGCCTCTCAGAAAATGTTTAATATTCCCCAGAAGGAGCAGCCTCAGGTTTGATAATTTGCTAGAAGGATTTATATGACTCAGCATATAGTTTTACTTATAGCTAAGAGCTGTTACAGTGAAAGGATATAAAGCAAAATCAACAAAAGGAAAAAGTGCATCGTGCAAAGTCTGAAGGAAGCCAGATGCCAGCTTTGAAGGAGCCTGTCCCCGTGGAGTCACACAGGACGTGCTTAATTCCTCCAGCAACAATTGTTGCAACCTGTGTAAACTGTCTACCAGGGAAACTCGTCAGAGACTCAGTGTCCAAGGTTTTATTGGGAGATGAGTCGCTTAAGAATTCATTGTCTAGCATGTACCCAATCCAGAATCCCAGAAGGATGGCAGGGGTTCAGCATGAATGAAGTTCCACAAACAGTTCAGGCACACTGAGCCATTCTTATCAGTGAGGGGCCATTTATATCAGTGCAGGGAACTATTTATCCAGGTTTCCAGAGGCCAGCCAAGGGCCAATCTAAGGATAGCAGTCTCAGGCCTGCTTTGTTAACTTTTCTGAACACACAGTAAATGCTCCATCGAAGCAACAAAAGCTTCACTATGCTCTCAAGTTGATAGGCAGCATTTCTTTTTTTTCTCTTGGGAGAAGGGAATTCAGACTGTCCTAATACAGAAATACAAGTCATCAGAAATATACTGGGATAGTAGATAGAGGAAAATGAGTGATACCAAGTAAATAATGAATAAACCAATGTGATGGATGCACAAATCTATAGTTTCCTCAATGATGCGTAATGTTATTTCTCAATTCCACATGAGAACTAGTGTTTGCAACTGAGATATTTCTGCCCCTTAAATCTAACCTAAATCTTTCCTTCTTATTGAACTGGGTCTTTCCATTCCCTGTTGAAGCTCAATTGGTAGCAACATCACAGACCATCAGGATCTATGATGACATCTACACTGGGGTGTATCCCTAAGAAGAGAACATTTGATCCTTACATTTCAAGTTTTTAAACTCCTACACATAGAAAATAAACGTAATAGATTCAGAATACTTGAGTGAAGTGTGCCAAAATCCAGTTTCTTTCAGAGAAAACTTAGGCACTGATTAGCTATGTCTCCTTGAGCAATACAACCTCCACATTTCAGTTTTCTCACCTATAAAATGAGAGGATCAAACTATGTGCCCTGCAAGATTTCTTCTGACTGAAAACCCTCTGAGTCAATGAGTTTTTACAATTCTGTCATATAAACTGCCATTGGCATTACTTACAAGTCATAATGCTTTTGATTCAAATGTCTTTCCTCCCATTCAAATCTAGGGAAAGGCAGGACAGAGGGGCAGAGAGCTTGGAGTTGGAATTGGGGAGCAATGACTTCAGAATAAAAAGTTGTGGGAATTCAAAAAACATCTCAGTAAAATGGGAGTCTTCCAAATACCCTCCCTACTCAGAAACTTGTATTTGGATCACATAGAACTATTTCCTGTGCTCCAGCTGAACTTTCCTTTCTTGGTTTTTAATAATAAAGAAACCAGCACATTAATTTTTAAAACAGGAAATAATATGGCAAAGACTCCATAAACAGCTGAAATGTTAATCACACAAAAGCTCCCAAAGCAATTTCGCTGTGGACTCCTCGTGGTTATGCATTACAATAGGAATTCTCAAAAGAACACTGACCCTAGGACTGGCTGCTGGGCAAATGGCACCTAAGGCAGCCTTTATACCTGTGCCAGCTCTTGAAGGAACAACCAGGGCAGAATGTTTCAGAAGAGCCATTGCTTAGTTGGTGCTGGTGGAGTGGGAAATGAGAAGCAGTACTTAATCCATGTTGATTAGGTACCCTGCTTATATTATTACAATTTCAGGTGTGGATGAGAGAATCTTATTATCATGTGTGTTTTACAGACAAAAAAAAATGAAGTACAAAGAAGATAGGTAACTTCCCTGAAGTCATACAATCACCCAGTGTATTCTTTTTCTATTGCTGTGTTCTTGCTGCATAAGACGTTAGCATAATCTCAGCACCTGAAGGCCACATAAGTTTATGATCCAGGTACAAGTTATCTGAGTCTTCTGCTCAGGGTCTCACTGGGGTGCAATCAAGATATTAGCCAGAGCTATAATTCTAACTTGAGATTGCTGACCTCTTTCAAGCTCATTGGTTACTGGCAGAACTCATCTCCTCACACTTATATTACTAAAGTCTCTCTCCAGCTAGCCGCCAGGAATCCCTCTCATCTAGTAGAACTTACAAGTAGTCCTTGTCATGTGACTCCTCTGCACAGTTCACAGTATGGCTATTTGCTCCCAGGCCAGCAGAATCATATCTCTCCAAAGTGTCGCTTTCTTTAAAGCCTCCTCTGATTAGTCTGTTCTCATGCTACTAATAAAGACATAGCTGAGAATAGATAATTTATAAAGGAAAGAGGTTTAATTGACTCACAGTTCAACGTGGCTGGAGAGGCTTCACAAACATAGTGGAAGGTAAAGGAGAAACAAAATCACGTCTTACATGGTGGCAGGCAAGAGGACTTGTGCAAGGGAACTCTTTTAAAACCATCAGATCTCATGAGACTTGTTTGCTACCATGAGAATAGTATGGGGGAAAATGCCCCCATGATTCAATTATCTCCACCTGGCCCCACTCTTGACATGTGGGGATTATTGCAATTCAAGTTGAGATTTGGTAGAAACACAGCCAAACCATATCACCCACCCAGGATAATCTCCCTGTATTACTCTGTTCTCATGCTGCTAATAAACACATATCCAAGACTGGATAATTTATGAAGGAAAGAGGTTTAATTGAATCACAGTTCCACATGACTTGGGAGGTCTCACAATCATGGCAGAAGGCAAGGAGGACCAAAGTCACATCTTACACAGCGGCAGGCAAGAGAGCGTGTGCAGGGGAACTCCCCATTGTAATATCATCAGATCTCATGAGGCTTATTCACTATCACAAGAACAGCATGGGAAAGACCTGCCCCCATGATTCAATTACCTCCACATTCCATTGAATAAAGCAGGTTCATAAGAGCAAATTCACTCCTAGGTACAACAGGGCAAAGACACAGAATTCCCACACACGAAGGGGTTCTTCAAGGAAGGAAAGTGGTTTTTGAGAAACAGTAATATGATCCATCACACCAGAAATCAACAGGCTGAAAACTTCTGTCCTGCACACTTGGGTTTTCTCTTTTCATTTGTTAGAAATTACATTTTACAATACTTCTCTGAAGTTGGAGAAAATAATACAAGTTAGTATTTAGAAGGTAACAGACATAAAGAATGCTCAAGCTAGAAAGGTTCTTACAGTTCATGTAGTCACAACATCATATTTTATGAATGAGAAGGCCAGCTCAGAGAAGTCAATTGAGTTTCCCAAAGCAACCCAGCATTACATAGAGGGCTAACACAAACTCCCAAAACACTAGTCTCAGAACTTACAACCATTCTTCTATTGCCTATCCATAGGATAAGCCAACTTGCCATCTGTGAGTCAGATGCAAAGCTTCACATAGCATAGATGTGGTTCCTGTGCTGAAACCTGATTTATGGTACTGCTGAGAGAACACCCCAGTGCAACGAGTTACAATGGGCTTTTCTCAAACCAATTCTCCTCGCTCTGTTGAGAGAGACTATAATTATACTCACTTCTTTCCTTGTTTTATAGCTTGGTACTGACATAGTGAGAACATCTACAATAAAAATGTCTATGGGGCTCTGTTTCCTTTTGTATAAATTCATTGTCTGGAATCTAGCAGCCACATGGCTTGGTGATTTATCAGAATTAGTCCATTTAGGAAGTAATGCCTCGCTCAACTGAAATCTGTTCTCTTTGTTTTACCCAAAACCTAGTATTGTCATGAAGCTTAAAATCAGACTTCAAGGGGATGTTTTAAAGTAAAACAACAACTCTCTGATCCTTGGTCAATTCTTACCTTAAAGCCTCTCTGTTCAAAACATTTTTGTGCTTTATGATTCTTAATGAAAATTATTTCTTTATCATCATTTTATGTTCCACCACTGACATTGCATCTAATTTGACAACATAATCTGATGGCCATCTTCATTTATGAATTGGTCACATTTTAGGGATGGCAAAATACATGTAATGGAAGAGAGCGTTATTTTCAATATATAAAGTATAGTTTATCTAGACTTTTGTCCTTAGTTTTTAATATAAGCTCTTTAAAGTATCATGAATTTCATATCCTTTCAATTTTATGTATAAAATCCAGGAGTACATAATCTAATGTTCTCAAATCTTTAAAAAAATATATGTGGATATCAATGCACATTATTAGCATTTTGTTCACTCTCTGAGTTTGAATCCATTACTTGATCATCTCATGTTTTCTATTTTTGATTTATTAAGGGTTACATTCTTTTAATATAGTCATGTTATAGATATACAAGGTTTAGTGCTAAAAACTAGGCAAATGGTAGACACATGAAGAAATTGTAGGAGAGATTGTACTATTCTAAGAAATAAACAAATTCATATATACACACACACATGTTCACTACCTTCAGAGAGGTTAGAATCTAGATTTTTTTTTTAAGTTCCTCAAACTTTCAGGGCTGGAGTCTACAATGGTGTTTAGGGTCCCCTACCCCTCCAACTAGATTTTGCCTGCCTGCTCTTCATTTGCTGACTCTAGCAAAGTATACATTGGAGTAGTTTATATGGTTATGTTAGAACAACTCCAATGACTCAGAATTTGATGAATGAATTCACCTTCTAATGATTTGTTGTTCTGCATTTTATATTCACACATACACACATATAACATAGGTACAGTATTTTCCTGAGAGTTCTCCAACATAAATAAACTAAATGATGTCAAGCCAGACAAGGGGTATTCTTCAAAGAAAGCCAACTTGGCATAAAGAACCAGACATTGGAAAGCACATTTGAGCAAATACACAGACTGTGTGTCTGAAAAACTGTTTCTCTACAATGCCAGAATTGGAAAAGCTGAACCGTTTGGTTACTTGAATAGGAATATTCTTAGAAGATATCACTGATGACTGGACTAGCATGACAAAGCCATAATCATGCCATGGAGGTCTAGGAACTTAGCCTGCTCTGTTGCATAATTTGCACATCTTAGCTTGGTATGATACCTACACTATGATCCTTTCTCTTGTTACTAAAAAACAGCTGAGATGATATTAAGTCTACTGCTCATGTTAGTCCAACTTATGTTGCTATAAGGGAATACCTGAGGCTAAGTAATTCATAAAGAAAAGAGGTTTATTTTGGCTCATGGTTCTATAAACTTTACAAGAAGCATAGAGTTCACGTCTGCTTCTGGAAAGGCCTCAGGAGGCTCACAGTCATGGCGGAAGGTAAAGGGGGTGCAGGCATGTCACATGGTGAGAAGGTAACAAGAGAGAAGGGAGCAAGTTATGAGGAGGTCTCAAAATTTTTTAAACAACCAGATCTCACGTAATCTCATTACTACGCATTACCACAGGGAGATCACCAAGTCATTTACGAGGCATTTACCCCCATGACATAACACCTCCCACTAGGCCCACCTCAAACATTGGAGGTCACATTTCAACAAGAGATTTGAAGGAAACAAAACATTCAATCATATCACTGAATATTAATCTCCAGATATGTCCACATCGTAATCCACAGAACCTGTGAATGTCACCTTAAATGGCAAAAGGAACTTTGCATATCTGATTAAGATAAGGATCTTAAACCTAAAAGATTAAGGTTAAAAGATGGGGATATTATCCTGGACTGTCCTCAAGAGTTCCATGATATCATAACAGTCCTTATAAAAGGGATGAAGGAGGAGTCAGAGTGAAAAGAGAAGGCAATGTGATGACAAAAGAGACTGAAGTGATGTACTTGAAGATGGATGGGGTCACAAGCCAAGGAATGTGGGCAGCCAATAGAGCTAAAAATGGAAAGAAAAAGCCTATTCCCTAAGAGCCCCTGGAAGGACCCAGCCCTCACACTTTGACTTTAACCCAGTTGAAAACTGATTTCAGCCTTCTGACCTCCAGCATGGTAAGAGAATAAATTTGTGTCATTTAAAGCTATGAGGTTTAAAGTAATTTGTTACAGCAGCAACAGGAAACTAATACAGATATTTAGGGTTTCTCTTTAATTGTTTGTTATTATAATAATGATGCTGTGATGAAATTCCTTCTATAGATACTTTTGTCTGCCTTTTCAGTGAGTTCATTAACATGGAATTCTAGAAGCAAAATTCCTATAACCCGTACCCTCTTACAATGTACCTGGGAGTGGCTGGGAAAGTGCTGAGCAACTTGGCTGTTTAGAAGAGTTTGATTTTTTTTTTTAGAACAGTTTGATATTTTCTGTTGTTGTTTTGTTTTGTTTTGCTTGAAATAGGATCTTGCTGTGTTGCCCAGGTTGGAGTGCAGTAGTCCAATCATGGCTCACTGCAGCCTCAACCTCCTGGGTCCAAGCAATTCTCTCAAATAGCTGGGACTGCAGGTGTGTGCATCATATCAGCTACTCTTTGTATTTTTTGTAGAGATGGGGTTTTGCCATGTTGCCCAGGCTGGTCTTGATCTTCTGGGCTCAAGCAATTCTCCTACCTTGGGCTCCCAAAGTGCTGGCATTACAGGAATGAGCCACCACACCTGATTGAGTTTAGTAATAATTTAGTATAGAAAATTGTGAATGGTTAACTTTTGTGTTTTCCAAGTTTTTCCCTTTTACCCTCGAGAGCCTTGCAACTTAAAGTGTGTTTTTTGTACTAGCAGCATGGCCACCACATGGGAGCTTCTTAGAAATCCCAGCACTTTGGGATGCCAAGGTTGGTGGAACACCTGAGGTCAGGAGTTCGGGATCAACCTGGCCAAGGTAGTGAAACCCCGTCTCTACTAAAAATACAAAATTTAGCCTATTGTGGTGGTGGATGCCTGTACTCCCAGCTACTGAGAAGGCTGAGGCAGGAGAATCACTTGAACTCGAGAGGTGGAGGTTACAGTGAGCCAAGACTGCGCCACTGCACTCCAGCCTGAGCCACAGGAGTGAGACTCCAACTCAAAAAAAAAAAAAAAGAAAAAGAAAATAGAAATGCAGAATGTCAAAACCTTATGAAATCAGAATCTACATTTTAACCATATATCCACAATTCTTATGCATATTAAAGTTTGAAAGCATAAGCCCTACAGTCTAAGTTGCATAAAAGCAAAGTCTTTGTTGTTTTTGTTTAGTGATGTATTTGCAGTGTCTCAAACAGTGCCTGGCATTACTTGGAGGGGCTCAATACATATTTGTTTAATGAATGATTAAATAAGAAAATGCACTAAGGCTTGCATGTTAAAGATGAATTTGAAGATGGGAGTTACCTGTGCATTATTCTCTATACTTTCTATACATACACACACACAGTTAAAATCAGAGAATGTTTTTTGTATCCATACCTCACGGCCATTAGCACCACCTGAAAAACTGGCTGCAAGTTGAGCTATTTTCCTGGCCATTGTGAAAGGATACATCCAGGGAAGAGGTTAATATTAAAAAAACTGGAATGAGATGGGAGAAGTTACACCCAGTAACTGTTATTAGAAGTCACACCTCTTCTTGGGAACAAAGGGACCAAGATTCAGAGGGGAATGACCATGCAGGAACCTAGTGGGGACCTAAGGAGGGTTGCCCTTATCATGAGTACCACAGACCTCTGAAAAAACTCCTGGGTCTATCTTTGGCACAAATTACTTACTTCTTCCAAAGGTTCATTCATACCAAATAATGATTATATCACTTTGACCTAATGGCCTGTAGATTTTGAGGGTGCCACAAAAGCCCTACATATTGTTGAGTTAATAATGACTGAGATTAAATTTTCCTTCAGCCTCATAATATAAAAACTCTGAGCCAGATTTAATTTCATGTAAGGAAAATAAAGTACTGTGATATTTCCTCTTTTAAAATTACTTTTAAATTCTGTATTATTAAAATTTTAAATATCTACAAAGGGTGAAAGGAAAAAATTGCAATGAACCCTCATTATCCATCATCCATTTCCAAGAATTATCAACGTATTGCCAAATTTTTTCCATTTATACTTCTCACTGTCATTATATGCTAATTTTACCAGCTTTATTGAGGCATAAAATGTATCAAATTCATCCACTGTAAGAATACAAGTTAATGATTTTCAGTAAATGTTTACAGATGTGCAGATATCACCACAATCCAATGGTAAAACATTCTCATCTCCCTCAAGTCCCCGAGTCCTTTCCCAGTCAATCCCTGCTTCCATCCCCAACTCCAGACAACCACTGATTTGCTTTATGTCTACAAATTTGCCTCTTCTGGATATTTTATATAGAGAGAATTATGTATTCAGTAGACTTTTCTTTCTGGATTCCTCACTTAGCATAATATTACTGAGGTTTATCCATATTGTAGCATATATAAGTAGTTCAATCCTTGTTACTGCTGAATATTATTAAGTTACATGGACATGCCACATTTGTTTATGCATTCTCTAGCTGATGGGCAATTGGATTGTTTCCACTGTGGAACTTTTATGTTATAATAATGCTATGAACATTCATTGATTAGATTTTTTGGTACATATTTTCGTTTTTTCTTGGGTAGATACCTAGGTGCAGAATTGTTGGGTCATATGGTAGCATTTTTAAACTAAAACCTGTTTTCCAAAGTGTTTGCACCATTTTCTATTTCTACCAGCAGATAAGAGTTCTAGTTTCTCCACATCCTCCCCAGCACTTGCTTCTGTCTCTTTTTTATTACAGCCATTCTAGTGCATATAAAGTAGTACTTCAGTGTGGTTTTAATTTGTAAATCCCAAGTGACTAACGATGTTGAGCATCTTTCCTTGTGTTTATTGGTCCTTCACATGTCTTCTCTGGTGAAATGTCTATTTAAGTCCTGGCCTCATTTGTTAATTGGGTTGTTTGCATTTTTATTATTGAGGTGCATGAGTTTTGTGTGTGTGTGTGTGTGATATATTCTGGAAGTCTTTTATCAAATAAAAATTTCCAAGTTTTCTCAACGAAATCTGTGGTTTGCCCTTTCATTTTCTTAATAATTCATTTTGAGGCCCTCTGATCATGGGTGGTTACAATATCTGCTTCCTCAACAGGTGCAGAGGTCTCATTTAGCTACATTTAGTTTATTTATTTGGCTACAACAAATGACTAGAAAACCAATTTCAACAGAAACTTTTCAGCCTTTACAGAGCACAAAATGTGCATCTGAGGAAAGCTACTGTAGCCCCGCTCTAGCTAATAGGATGGGCCAGAAAGTGGAGGGTAGGGCTTCTCACGAGGGCAGAAAAGTAGTGCCAGTGTGACACCTGCTGGGATTTTGAGAGCAATTGAATTGAACCTGTAGATCAATCTGGAGAGAATTAACATATTCTAATTCATGAACATGGAATTTCTCTCCATTTATTAAGATCATCTTTTATTTCTATCACCAATGTTTTATAATTTTTCACTATAAAAGTCTTATGCTTCTTTGGTTAAATTTACCCCTAAGTATTTTATTCTTTTTGGTGCTACTATGAATGAAATTGTTTTCTAAATTTCATTTTCAGATTGCTCATTGTTAGTATTTAAAATTACTAACAATGGTTAGTATTTAAAATTACTAACAAAGTTAGTATTTTAAATTGTTGTTTATACATTGATCTAGTATCCTGTGATCTTGTGAACGAATTGATTATTTCCAGAAATTTTAAAAATGTGTATTCCTTAGGATTTTCTACATTCAGCTATGATGTTTTTTATATTCATGTGTTTGTGGAGTAAGATTCATGGAAGTCTAATTTTAACTTAAACAAAAGAAGACTGTATTCAAGATTATTCCTATTACAGTAACGCCTGTGCCTAAGGAGCAGGGTAAGAGAGATGTCATCAGGGATGTGCTGGGAATTGGGCATCTTCTGCAACCTGGCTTATCTTTTCTACAGCCATACAAGACAGCTTTGCAGTGGAGGCTTTTGTCAAAATGTGCCTACTCCTATAGGAATGTATCAGGAGGAGGAAATCACCGAGAATTGCTGCCTTTGGAAGAAGGCTTGGCCTGAAACACGTCTTCAGGGAAGATTCTAGGAAGACAGAAGAGATCTCCAAGAACAGAAACAGCATGGGAAAGAAACAAAAGAGACCTGAAGGCAATGCATCAAAGTGTAAGAAGAGGCGTCTTCTCCATTTTATAGAGGATATAGATATGGTGCAAAGTCAGCATTTTGAGTCCTGCACAGAGTGTACAGTTCAGAGATCAGATAAAGCAATGAAAACAAAGAAGGCATGGCAATAGATAATTGTTGCTATAAAAAGGGCAAAATCTTTGTGTTGTAATATAATTTAATCTCAGCACATTGAGTTAGCGTGTGTAAAGCATTTAGCACAGGGTTTGGTTAATAACAAGTATTGGATAAATGGTAGCTGTTTATATCATCATTATTATTATTATTATTACATTTTCAGCTAAAATTCGAGGCATTCTGTGACTCCTTACAACCAGTATTTATAATGCCAAAGGCATTATAAATTATGCTCAATTTTTATGGTCATTTCAGAGAAAATATCATGAGACTCAGGAAGTAGATAAGGCAGTCCAGGATAGAGGCAGATTTCAGAGGAGAACATGATAAGAAAGAATACAAAAGAAACGAAACTTTATATTAACCACCGAGAGCAATCAAGACTACAAAATGCTATGGAAAGACTAATGAATATACCCGAAATGCATACATCTGTATGTGTGTGTGTTGATAGAAAGTCTATTTCAAGCTAATCCACATCATATTTAATTACACCTTTACTTATAATTATCAGATTAAATATAAACTCCCTTTTCATTGTAGTTGAAAACCTAACACTGGATGTGCCTGCCAAAAAGCGGACCATTGTGTGACCAGGGACTGCAGCCTGAAGGGCCCCAACAGAGGCAGTTTCAAAATGAGTCTTTCCCCTCTACTCCCTGTCCCTGTGTTAGTTAAGAGTGGAGTCATCTGATCCTGCTTGGTGACAATATGGCTAACTTAGGGAGTCATTTAGTTCACATGGTTACAACATATAACTCAGGACCTGGGTAAACTGAAGCTTTTCAGACCCTACAAAGTATAGGAATCTGTATCTGGAGAAACTACTTCTATCTGACCTGCTCAGCTTTTGTGCTCCAAGTAACCCAAATACAAAGTCTGGCTAGTAGGATATTCCAGGGGAGGGACCCCAGCAGCAGCTAGATGCAGTCAGGAAGCAAGAATGCTCAGGTATGAATAGGCACAGTGGCTCATACCTGTAATCTCATCACTTTGGGAGGCAAAGGTGGGTGGACTGGAGTTCAGGAGTTTGAGACCAGCTTGGACAGCATAGGCCCTGTCTCTCCAAAGAATGTTTAAAAATTAGCTACACCTATGGTCCCAGCTACTTAGGAGGCTGAAGTGAGAGAAAACTTGAGGCTTCAGTGAGCTAAGATCATACCATCGTACTCCACCTGGGTAACAAAGCAAGATCATGACACATACACACACACACACACACACACACACACACACACACATACACACACACACAGCTAATTTTTGGGTTTTTAGTAGAGACAGGGTTTCACCATATTGGTCAATCTAGTCTTGAACTCCTGACCTCAGGTGATGCACCCACCTCAGCCTTCCAAAGTGCTGGGATTACAGGCATGAGCCACCACTCTCAGCCCATAATAATATTTTAGTGGCCAAAAGCAGGGCTAATTTTCTTGTTGACATTTTTCTTAAAAAGGTAATTTAAGGTATAAGAATATATTTTATTTTCTTAGAATTTTATGTTTTTATTATTTGTATCAAGAGTATGGTCCATAAACCTTTCTCTTTTTTTCCTGAATGGGTCCCTGTATAAAATATGTTTTTTTATCATGGCTCTAATTGGTTTGCTGTTTCAGTCTGACACTCTAATCTCTGCTATCTGTGCTTCACACCACTGCCAACCTGCTCCGGCTCAAAGACAAATCTGAGGTTGACTCCTCTTTTTCCCTAACGACAAGTCTTATGGTTTCTGCCTCCTTTATATCTCTCAAATCCATCCATCTCTCTATTCCACCTGACATGCCTCCATTGTAATCACTATCATTTCTCGCCCAGAAACTAATGAACCAGCCACCAACACGGTCACTTATAGAAGTCCCCCTGTGTTGCTCCACACTGAAGCCAAACTGATCTTCCTGAAGTGCAGAATTTATCATGTAACTTTCAGCTGGCAACCATGACTGTCAGGACATCCGGATAAAATCCCCCACCGCCATGCCTGCTTCTTTATGTCCATCCTTCAGCTTTGGGATCTGGCTCAGCTCCCTTACCTCCCCTTGCACTACTTCCTCTATTGTACTTTCCGCTCTAGCCATTCCTCACTCTGCAAGAAGCTCCCATGCCATGTTCTCACATTGCCTGCCCTGCTGCACATGCTGTTCCCTTTACCAGGAAGACTCTTTCCCCTTAGCATTTTGCACACTGACTCCCTTCACATGCCCACTTTCCCTTTGCAGTCTTATTATTGTCTATGCCTCCTCTAGGAATCCTTCTCAGGACCCCCAAGACAGGGCTAGATGCCTTTGCTGTGTGTCTTCACAGCACTTCCCACACCCCTGCACTTATCCATCTACATTTGCCTTTGCCTATTTGTTGCTACAGCTCCTCAGCTGGGCTATCATCTTCCTAAGGCATGCAGCATGCATGGATCCTTGTCCTATTACAGTCCAATAATGGACATTGTGTTCTCACACAGATTTCTCCCAGCTACTAGGAATAGCAATTGCTGATGGCTCAAACCATATCCCTCACTCAGCATTGCCTAGGCTTCAAAAAACTGCCTTGTCCAGGACTACAGCCCTTCTCAAGGAGGATGGGCCACCAATGACTAGATGGCATGGCCATGCAAAGGCCTGGCATGCTTACCTCTTTGGGACAACTCTAAAGGGTTATTTCAGTTCAGATCTCCTATTGGGACTGGACAAGATCTCGGTTGTAACTGCATTGATCATCAGTTCTCTCCCTGTCCAATTCTGTCATCCTCACTTTCTTTTGGGTACACTGCTGAAGAATATTCCCTAATAAATACCTTCAGCACACAGTTCACAATTCTCAGTCTCAGAGTCGAATTCCAGAGAACCCAGCCCAAGCATTCCCACCACTCAACATAGTCTCTGGCATATAGTAGGTGCTTAGAATATAGGTGACACATGAACAAATGAGTGGATAAATGCCTTTTGGGGTCAGCTCTCAGAGGGGGAAATTTCTTGTATTCATATTTTCATTTCTAGTCTTAGCATAGTGCCTATTGCTTACTTGTTTGAATAGTCCTTCAAATGTTCTCTTTACATGACTAAGGAAGCAATCTTTATGAGGCATATGACTCTTTTACCATTAGGCCTAAAGTGATACATACTAAAAGCATTGAAGGAATGTAATATTACTCTGTATAATAATGAAATCTACTGCCTTCAAAGGAAGAAAAAGTTGTGTTGTAAATCACCAAGTAGTTAGAAAATACTTGGCTTTTCATTCGGGTTTAGAGAGACTGTGCTCTCCCTGAAGATTAAAATAATTTTAGAGCAAAACATGTGCTATTCCAACCAATCTAACAGTTGGGGTTAGAGTTGCTTTTTTTTTTTTTTTTTTTTTTTTTTGCGGGGAGGATATATCTTTAAGAAAATCTCCAAAGAAATTTACCTTGGGGTCATGACCAGCCTGGCCAACATGGCAAAATCCCTTCTCTGCTAAAAATACAAAAAATTAGCTGGGTTCAGTGGCACATGGTGCACTGGAATCTCAGCTACTTGGGGGTCTGAGGCATAAGAATCACTTGAGTCCAGGAAATGGAGGTTATAGTGAGCCAAAATCATGCCACTGCACTCCAGCCTGGGTGACAGAACGAGACTCTGCCCCCAAAAAAAAGAAAGAGAGAAAAGAAAAGAAAAAGAAATCTACTTTGGGGGTACATGCATACGTGGATGCTGCTGCAAGACCTGCAGCACCAACATCCCCCATCCCCCTGCACCATTCTGCAACTATTCGATTACCAAAAGAAATCACTGATTATTTAAATAAAACCAGAGGATGGTACTCTAAGGGGACTCAATGACCTGGATTTAGGAAGCTGTCTTAATATGGGACATCACAATGGGCCCTGGAATGACCCAATGGGTAAGCCTTGATTGGTATAAACACCCAGAGTAGGGTGTTTAAAAGCTGCATCCTAGGGTTGATTGCTTGAGAGCAATTTCCAGGATATGAACAGAGTTTTATTGGGAATGTCTAGAAGATAAGGCTCTCTGGGATAGAGGGGAAAACCAGTAAATGGCAGTGCAGTCAGGTCCAACCCTGTGGATGTGTTCAAAGAGGACCCATGTAGTGAAGGGCTGACTTTTCAGTTGATGCGCATACATACAGGAAAACACATTTTTGGACCTGAGGAAGATATATTTTTAGTATATGTTTTTAAAAATTTTTTAATACTGTGAAGCAACGCTTTTTTAAAATTCACCAGTCCTTCAGGTTTACAGCAACAAAGATGCAACTGGAAGCCATTATCTTAAGTGAAACAACTCAGAAACAGGAAGACAAATACTGCATGTTCTTACTCTTAAGTGGGAGCTAAATAATGTGTACATATGGAAGCAGAGCATGGAATGATGGACAATGGGGACTTGGAGGGGGGTGGGACGGGGGTAGTTGACTGGAGGTTGCTTGGTGGGTGCAATGCATGTAGCTCCAGTGCTAAATGTGCTGAGGGCCCTGAGTTCACCACAATGCGATATATCAATGTGGCAAAATTGCACTTTTATCCTATGATTATATACAAATAAAAACAAATAAGAGAAAATGAATAAATACAATCATCCAGTCTTTCAGTAAAGAAAGCCACATATATGTATACATGCACAGTCATATGTTCATATTCTGAAGGGGTGGTTCTGGGAGGCTGAGGGTTAGACAGTCATAGAGAGACAGAGCAACAGCCTACTGAGCAATGACTTTCTTGACTTTCACACCTTAAAGTACACTTCAGTGAGTGGGCGGTGGGTATCACCAAGTGAGAAGTGTCAGGGAAGAGACATTAGTGGTAAGAAACAGCTTCCAAAATGACAACCCAAGGGAATTTCATGACCTGAAACCTGTGCTTGCCCACAACAAGCCCAAGAGAGAAAACCTCTTGGTTATATTATCTCTCCTTCAGGAAGATTCACATTGCACATTAGCATATCAAAGTCACCACGAAATTCTATTAGTAAGGGAAAAAACTTAACTTCTTTAGACTGTATTCTCCAAAACCTGTCTGTTGATATGTACTCATAACTGCGGGACCCCCAAATGAGAAATGCAATACAGACAATTGAAGGGTTCTGTTTTAACAGTGGAGTGACATAACGAAAGAGGATATTCTTGAGGATTTATGTGGCCACTGAACACAAGATAATTTGGAAGTGAGACTACTGGCCCTGTTGAGGGAATGCTACAATGTGTCGATTTCAGTTCTTATCAGATGTAGAATGACGACAGTGGCTAAGGAACAGGAAAGGGAGAGCCAGGAGAGCAATTGTTGAGGACAGAATTGACTAGATTGGTCACTAACTTCTGTACTGATGGGGAACAGGGAGGACTCATGTGATCGTAAGACTGTAAAGCAGGAAATGACTTCTAGAGATTATCTAATTTGGCGGTTTTCAAACTTTTATGTAGCCACAGGACAAATAACAAAGTTTCAAGGAGAAGCCTAAAGCAAAGAACAGAAGAAAATAGGGCTGTGGAAGTGTTTTTTCAAACGATGGACAAAGAAAGAATGAAGGAGAAATTCCTGTCCTTCACATTGTAAAATTTTGGCTAGTAATGATTAAGGCAGTCTAAATCTGAAAGAAGGACTTCCAGGTATACGCTTAACAATGCAGGCATTATTTCTCCCACCCCCAAAATATTCCTGGACACATACGTTTCAGAAACAGGAGTATTTCACATAAACAGTTTTGGAAGCCTTGATTGGTGTAAACACCTGAGTAGGGTGATTAAAAGCTGCATCCTAGGCCGGGCGTGGTGGCACATGCCTGTAATCCCAGCACTTTGGGAGGCCAAGGCGGGTGGATCACAAGGTCAAGAGATGGAAACCATCCTGGCCAACATGGTGAAGCCCCTCTCTACTACAAAATACAAAAATTAACTGGGCATGGTGGCACATGCCTATAGTCCTAGCTACTCGGGAGACTGAGGCAGGAGAATTGCTTGAACCCAGGAGGTAGAGGTTGCAGTGAGCCAAGATTAGGCCACTGCACTCTAGCCTGGCGCCTAGTGACAGAGCAAGACTCTGTCTCAAAAATAATAATAATAATAATAAATAAAAACAGCTGCATCCTAGGGTTGATTGCTTGAAAACAATTCCTGGCTCTATCAAGTCATCCATGTTAATATCCAAAAAATTGTCTGGGCATGGTGGCTCACGCCTGTAATCCCCAAATTTTGGAAGCCTGAGGCAGGCAGGTCACCTGAAGTCAAGAGTTCAAGACCAGCCTGACCAACATGGAGAAACCCTGTCTCTACTAAAAATACAAAACATTAGTTGGGTGTGGTGGCAGGCACCTATAATCCCAGCTACTCAGGAGGTTGAGGCAAGAGAATCACTTGAACTTGGGAGGCCGAGGTTGTGGTGAGCTGAGATCATGCCATTGCACTCAAGCCTGGGCAACAAGAGCAAAACTCCGCCTCAAAAGAAGTAAAATCCAAAAAATTATTTAACTTCTCTGTGTGTACTTTAGGTTCCTCAACTGTAAAACTGGGGTACCAATTGACTGGCACTCATTTCATTGTGAAAATGAAATGAGCTATTTCATCTAACATGCTTAGCACAATGCCTAACACAGGAACAAGCAATACATTTAGCTCATTATCTAAGAAAGCTGTTGCATACCAAGCACTGCTAGTGCTAGAGAGATACAGTAGAGCAGGATACTATTTAAGCTTCCAAATAATAATCAATTTCATTTACTAAACACTTATTTTATTACAATAATTTTACCTGTGTGACCTCTTGTGCTGATTCAAAATATGTCCACAAATTCTTACACACCTTCTTCAAAAATTGAAGCCTCAGCAACCAAAATAAAAATGGACAAATGAAATCACATCAAGTTACAAAGCTTGTGCACAGCAAAGGAAATAATCAAGAAAGTGATGAGACAACCCGCAGAATGGAAGAAAATACAATCCATAGGACAAGAGATTGATAGCCAGAACATATAAGGAGCTCAAACAAATTTGTAGGAGAATTCTTATAATCCAATTAAAACACAGGCAAAAGTTCTGAATAGACATTTCTCAAGAGAAGACATGCAAATGGTAAATAGATATATGAAACGGTGCTCAACATCATTGATCATCAGAGAAATGCAAATCAAAACCACAATGAGATATCATCTCACCCTAGTTAAAATGGCTTTTACCCAAAATACAGGCAATAATAAATGCTAACAAGGATGTACAGGAAAGGTGAACTCTCTACATTGTTGGTGGGAATATAAATCAGCCACTATGGAGAACAGTATCGTAGGTCCTCAAAAAAAAACCTAAAAATAAAACTACCATATAAACTAGCAATTCCATTGCTAGGTGTATATCCAAATAAAAGGAAACCAATATATTGAAGAGATAGCTGCACTCTCATGTTTATTGCAGCACTATTAACAATAGCCAAGATCTAGAAGTGTCTGTCCAGCAACAGATGAATGGATAAAGAATATGTGGTACACACAAACAATGGAGTACTATTAGGAAACCATAAAAAGAATGAGGTCTTATCATTTGCAACAACATGGATGGAACTGGAGAGTATCATCTTAAGTGAAATAAACCAGGCACAAAAAGACAAACATCTCATATTCTTACATATTTGTGGGTATTAAATATTAAAACAATTGAAATAGAGAGTAGAATGATGGTTACCAGAGCATGGGAAGGATAGTGAGATGGGGAGGGGAAAGTGTGGCTGGCTAATGAGTACAAAAGTATGGTTAGATAGAATAAGATCTAGTATTTGATAGCATAACAGGGTGATTACAGGCAATAATAATTTATTATACATTTTAAAATGACTAAAAGAGTATAATTAGAATGTTTGTAATACAAAGAAATGAATGCTTGAGATAATGGATACCCCATTGTCCTCCTGTGATTATTATGTATTATATGCCTGCATCAAAATATCACATGTGCTCCACGAACATAAACTCCTACTATGTACCCACAAAAAATCATTTTAAAAACTGGAACTTAATTCCCGTTCCACTAAGGGCTGGACTTTGTGGCTTGCTTGTAGCAAGTAGAATGGCTGGAGGGATTTCCAAGACAAGGTGCTATAGATTCCTTCTTGCCCCCTTTGGATCACCCTCTCTGGGGAAAGCCAACTGTCCCCCTGTGAGGACAACTCAGCTCTTCCATGAAGACGTCCATGTTTTGGGGGTACTGAGCCCTCCTGCCAACAACCAGCACTTACTTTCCAAGTGCGTGAGTGAGCCACCTTGAAGCAGATCCTCCAGCCCCAGTCAAGCCTTCAGATGAATTCGGCCCTAGCTGACATCTTGACTGTCACCTTATAAAAGACACTGAGCTAGAACCATCCAGCTAAGCTGCTCTCAGACTCCTTGAGCCACAAAAATTGTGTGAGATGATAAATGTTTATTTTAAGCTACTGTTTCAGTCAGAGGTCTCCAGAGAGAGAAAATAGGATGGATATATATATATATAAATTTATATATATATATATAAATTTCTTTTTATCTCTGTATGTATGTGTGTGTGTGTGTGTATATATATATATATATATTCATGTATATATGTATGTGTGTATATATATACACACACAGAAGTGACTACAGTCAACAATAATTTTTTGTACATTTAAAAATAATGAATATATATATATATATATATATATATATGGAAAGAGAAAAAAATTATTAGAATTGGCTTACTTGATTATAGAGGGTAAGAAGTCATGACAGGCCATCTGTGAGCTGAAGAACCAGGAAAGCTGGTAGTGCAGCTCAGTCCAAGGCTGAAGGCCTCAGAGCCAGGGAAGCTGATAGTGTAATTCTCATTCTAAAGCCAAAAGCTGGAGACCCCATGGGTCCACTGGTATAAGTCCTGCAGTCCAACAGCCAGAGAACATGGAGTTCTAATGTTCAAGGGAAGGAGGGGAAGAGAGGGCAGTGCTAAGGGCAGCTCCAGAAGAAGAGTGAATTAGCCCTTCCTATACCTTTTTATTTTATCCAGGCACCCACTGATTGATTGGTGCCCACCAACACTAAGGCCAGATCTTCCCCACTCAGCCCACAGCCTCACATACCAATCCCTCCTGAAAACACCCTTACAGACACACCTGGGGCAACCCAATCATTCTAATCAAATACCAACCACCTGGGTTTTCCTTTCAGCAGATGACAGATAGGTTCAGTGTCTACTGAAGCCCTGATAATAAATAATGCTTTAGCCACTACCTGGGCATTTCTTAATCTAGTCAAGTTGAAATCAGAAATGAACTATCACAGACACTAAGTTTGGAGATAATTAGATAAATAGATAACTTGTCCTCAAAAAGACCTGGTGAGGGTTACTATCCATTTTATAGATGAGAAAACCAAGGCCAGAGATGTTAATCATTTCACTTTAGTTCACCCAGCTGGTTTGCGATGAGGCAGATTTTGAACTCTGATCTGTTTCCAAGGTCTAGGGTATTTGTACTCTATCACTGTATAGAATCAGTGATATAATATATCCAGCACATGTAAGGCAGCACCCATGAGAAGAAACCACAGCCTCCAGGAGGCTTTTTGTGTGTTTGTTACTATTATTTTTCTTTTTGAGGCAAGCCCAGAAGAGAATAAAGGACCCCTAAGCATCCATAGAAAGGCTCCACAAGGAAGGCAGATAAGACCTTAACCAATACACTGCCACATTACCTAAGCTACCTAACAGATACTACTCCATTAGCATTTAAAACTGTGGGGCAAAAATTAGCCAATAATTTTCTTCAGCCCCACAAAGTTCCTATTTCCAGCTTTTAGGACCCCTAAATAAAAATACACCTCACAGAAATACCTTTCAAATGCCACATTTTTCACTAAAAGTTAGCACAGACTAGAAAAGGCAAGTCAAAGGTAAAACCCAGGGCTGCACCATGCTAATGCTTGCCTTATCTCACAAGGTGCATCTTGGTGTGCTGAGTCCTTTCTCTCCCAGCTGTGATCTAAATTGTCTCCTAGGTCCCATTTTTCTCCTACTTCTTTGCATTTTCAGATCATGCCTTCAGGTTTATGAGGACAGTAATCTGTCATCAGCACCCACAGAGCCTTTTGCCTCGCTCTGACTGCATGAATTCCCCAGACTCTTACTTTCTGACAATTGATGGACTTTTCATCTCTAACCACAAAAGCCCAACTCCATTCTTTCGTTGCAAAACACCACAACATGTGGGTTTTTTATTCTTCCACAGGGAGAACAAGAAAGCATATGGACTACTAAAAAGAAAAGGTACTTTAAGTTTTATCCCTATTATTTGCTCAGCCTTTAAGAAAAGAAGCACAAGGAGAGACATCTTTGGGCCCATACCTGGTATCAGTGTATTCAGCTCTATGTTTTAACTGTGGTCTGCCACTCTTGAAAACTGTATATGCTAGAAACTTGTTCTCTTGAACAAGCTGACTCTTGAATAATGCAGGCTTGAACTGTGCAGGTCGACTTACACATGGATTATCTTTTACCTCTTCCACCCCAGAGACAGCAAGACCAGTCCCTCCTCTTCCTCCTCAGCCTAGTCAAAAGGAAAATGATGAGGAGGAAGACCTTTATCATGATCTACTTTTGCTTAATAAATAGAAAATGTATTTTCTCTTCCTTATGATTTCCTTAATAGCATTTTCTTTTCTCTAGCTTACTGTGTTGTAAGAATATAGTATGTAAACATATAACATATAAAACATTTGTTAACCCACTGTTTATGTTATCACTAAGGCTTCCAGTCAATGGTGGGCTACTAGTAGTGAAGCTTTGGGGAAGTAAATTGTTGTACATAGATCTTTGCATAGGAGTTGTTACCCCTAACTCTTTTGTTATTGAAGGTCAACTGTACATGTAAAATTAAAAAGCCAGCATAGCATGACAAAATTTCTGGCAAATCATAACAACTTCATATGCATTTGATTCATATAGGTAGGTTAAATCTGTTGAAAAAATGCCCATTTATTTAGAGACTTACCTGCACTCTAAGATGAAACTTTAGTGTTCTCATTTAATCTTCATAAAACCAAATAGCATATTCAGACAATAGAGTCCAGAATAAAAAAAAAATTGGAACTATGTATCCCCACCCCATTCAATCTAGTAATTTGTTATTTTAAGGACAGATTTTTTTAAATATGCATATAGTTGCACAAACTTTCTTGTAGCCTTTCCTTTATGCTCTCTAATTTTGGCGTGCTACGCATCAGTCTACGTGATTGTACGCATACATACTGCCCGATATTTCAACACAAGACACTTTTAACTGCAAACTTAGCCATTCCTGTTTTTCCTCTACACTTTTGAGAACCTAACCCTACCTAAACCCAATATTTCAACACAAGACACTTTCAACTGCAAACTTAGCCATTCCTATTTTTCCTCTACACTTTTATTTGAGAACCTAACCCTACCTAAGCCTGATATTTCAACACAAGACACTTTCAACTGCAAACTTAGCCATTCCTATTTTTCTTCTACACTTTTATTTGAGAACCTAACCCTGTCTAAGCTCTGATTCCCCTTTGTTAAATGTAGTTGTGCATCAGATATGACTTCATGGGAGAATTGACTTCAAATGTCCCATGTCTGGAATGCTGTATTCAGCTGTGGCATCTTTCCTCTATTAGCTCTACACAAACAGCCATGAGGACTCAGAGTCATTCTCTTCCGGAACTGATTGTAGACAGAACTTCGAAGCCAGCAATAGGTTCTTGGTAATAATCATTTCCACAAATGACTAACACTGTGCGAAGGTCCTTACCTTTGTTTCCTCATTGATTCTACCTAGTGTAGCTCATGCCAGACTCAAGAAGTAGCCTTGATGACCTCTCCTGTCTTCCTCACTCCCATAAAATATAAAAATTCATTGTGATGATTTTTGGGTGTGATAACAATGTTTTAGCAACTTCACTGCTCCACAAGGCAAGTGGGACCTGGATTATTCTTATTATTCAATGAATTAGTTAAACCCACTTTATTTCTAGCATCTGTCCTCTTGTAATTCCTTTCCTTTGCCTTTTTGCTGCTGACTCAGTGCCCCATTCCAAATACAATACCCCTAAACACCAACACCAACACACACACACACACACACACACACAATCTTATTTCTCACTCCTTAAGAACAATGGTTAAATTCACATCTTTGCAAAGCCTTGGTTCTACTGTCTTCTGTGGTAATGGTTCTTAAACTTTAACATGAAATAAAACCTTCAAGAGGACTTGTCAAACCATACAATTCTAAGCCCTCACTCCCAGAGTTTCTGATAAGGTAGTCAGGAGGTAGGAATCAAGAATTTTAATTTCCAGCCAGCTCCTCAGTGGTGCTTATGTTATCTCTGGGTTCAGGACCCAGACTTTGAGAACAACTGCTCTAGTTTATAAAACATGGCAAAGGATTCTGGTCTGTTGTGGGTTAAATTGTGTCCCTCAAGCAGATACATTTAATTATCAACTTTCAGCACCTGTGAATGTGACCATATTTGGGCCTAGAGCCTCTGTAGATATAATCAAATTGACATGAAGTCATATTGGATTAGAAATTGTCCTAAATTCAATGACGAATTTCCTTATAAGGAAGACAATTTCAGAGACAGAGAAGAAGACCAGAGATTGGAGTGACACAGCTGCAAGCCAAAAGCCACCAAGGAATGCCAGCAACCGCTGAAGCTAACGAGGCAAAGAACCTCCAAAGAAGTATGGCCCTGCCAACTCCTTGATTCCAGAGTTCTAGCCGCCAGAACCATAATAAGGTAAATTTCTGTTGTTTGAAACCACCCAGATGTGGTACTATGTTACGGCAGCCACAGAAAATTAATATACAGTCATTGCAGAACTTGAATAACTAGCCATTCTTCATTCTTCGTTGTGTTCACATTCCTGCCATGGCTTCTTAATAGGTAGAGTATATTTTCAAATGTCTTGTGATATAGTTTGGCTGTGTCCCCACCCAAATATCATCTTGAATTGTAGTTCTCATAATCCCCACATATCGTAGGAGAGACCTGGTGAGAGATCATTGAATCACGGGGGCAGTTTTCCCCATCCTGTTCTCATGATAGTGAGTCCTCATGAGATCTGAGTGGAATGAAGTGGGGTACTGACACGATTTAAATGAAAATAATAAGTATATTCCTACAAACTGATATGAGTGCTATGGAGAAAACTAACCCAGAATGGCAGCCTAAGAAAAACTTTGCTAGGACTTGTAGGCTTTTATCGAAGAGTAAGGTTACAATCAAATGACTTTTACCAAAGAGCAAGGATGCAATCAAATTGGAGTATGGTGAGTAGATTTGGGTCATACCATTCTGTTTGCTGCTGGAGAAAGGGCTGCACTGGGGAAGAATTGTACAGCAGATAGACTAATCAGTAAACTATTGAAATGGTCTTAGTGAGAGAAAACCATAGCTTAGACTTAAAGAGTACTGAAGATGAATATATTCCAGCTAAAATCTTCCATTAAGATCACCGTACTTTAAGCTCATTGAAGGAAAGTTTCACTCTTAGAGAGTTATTTTGCACAATTAAGGCAGATTTTGTTGAAATATGCCTGATATCAAATGAGATTATTCATATCAGAGTTCATTTCAACATATTTTCAGAAGCTAGTAGGGTAAGTTGCACTTTTACACCTGAAAAGAAAGTGCATTGAGATAGCATGAAGAAAGTATTGAGTGCGGAAGTCTCAAGTGTTGAAATCAGGCTCTGTCTGGTTGTATAACTTGGGGATAATTATCTATCCTTGCCCAGCCTTTGTTTCATGCCTATAAAATGAAGCAAATACTCACAGTCATTGTAAAGATAAAATGCAATAATGTATGTGAAGGCTTATTTTACCCGACATAATGATTAAAAGTATAAAGTATATTAGGTAATTATTAACAGAGGAACAGAAGGGTAGGGAAAGGACTAGTGAAATAACTACAGTAACTCATCAGCTTTAGCATTTCTGCCTAGTGAAGATTTCTGGTCATTTTGGAAGTAGTCATAAAAAGGGAGCCCATCACACCTCAAGCTTTTAACAACCTGGCATAGAATAGTTTAATTGTGAAAATAAGTTGCATCTCTTCTAGTGTTCTCTTGTGCTGATGTGTACAGGTGACAAGTAATTCCAGATGACCACTCCTATGCTTTTGCACACAGTTTACAATTTTCCCTGCCGGGGAAGTGGAAGCAACTCTGCTCAAAAGAGCTGCTGCAAATGTCTTAGATTGGTGCAAAAGTAATTGCGGTTTTTGCCATTTTTTTTTTTTTTTTTAATGTTGTCCAGTTGCATTGGCTCTTGCCTGTAATCCCAGCATTGTGGGAGGCCGAGACAGGCGGATCATGAAGTCAAGAGATCAAGACCATCCTGGCCAACATGGTGAAACCCTGTCTCTTCTAAAAATACAAAAGTTAAATGGGCATAGTGGTACGTAGCTGTAGTCCCAGCTACTAGGGAGGCTGAGGTAAGAGAATCGCTGGAACCAGGGAGTTGGGGGATGCAGTGAGCCGAGATCACACCACTGCAGGCCAGCCTGGTGACAGAAGGAGACTCCATCTCAAAAACAAACAAACAAACAAACAAAAAACAATTATTTTTGCACCAACCTAATACTTCAGGGTAGGAAATCCAGAACACAGAAACTTGTAGACAGTCAGCCACTACAGCCCACAATAATCCCACACTCTTTTTTTTTTTTTTATCAAGAAGACCTATCCAAAAGGGGCAAGTGTCCTGGACACTGTTCTTCCATGGCACACCCACGTTTTCCTGCCTGTCAGAAGAGGATCTGCATTGATCAAGTTAAGTTCATTCTGTGACTTAACTACAAGTCAGACTGGGAAGATTTACTACACACCTGGCAAGTAACCTGAGGCCCCTGTTACTGCTTAACTGAATTATATCCAAGTTCTTTGGGAATGGCTTCTCAGGCTTCCATGGATGATGAAAAGAGCAAACACTTATTGGGTGTCCATTATGTGCTAGGATAGCACATAGCACTGCATATACTCTCTCAGTCACTGCTGAGCACCAAACTCAGTTAGGTAATGTATACATTACAGTTATTAGTATTCCATGACGTGGGAAAACCAACACACAGAAATACCAAAGATCTTTGCTAACAACCAATATCAAGTAAATGAGAGTCAGGATTACAATCTAGTTCTGTATGTCTATGAGGCTTGAGTACTGAAGCCAAATATTCAGATAACCAGTTAATACAGAGGTAAATAGATTCTGCTCACATTTTGGACACAAAATTTAAGTCTGATTTTGAAAGAATACTTTCGAAGAACAGTGCTATAGAATTTCACCAACTAATCAACATACAGATAACACACAATGTGATTTAATTGTACACAATGTGATGTAAGCAAAAATAACTAGACTTTCCTATAAATTATGTTCCCTGAAACATGCTTACTTCCTCCAACAGAGCTTGCTGCTTGTAATTTCTCAACAAATGCTACTTATAACAATGATAAAAATAATGACAATAGTAACAATAAATTATTTATTGAGTACTTACTATGTAACCATAATTATGACCAAGAATCTGAAAGATATAACTTGAATAGTTGGTACTTTTTCTTATGATTCAAGAATTAGAGTTATTATTTTTTTCCTCTCAGTTCCATCATGTCAAAAATTTTAGTATTTAGGGTTGGAATCCTTTTGGTTAGGTTTAGATCTCCCTGAACAGAATAGAAACATAATCTATTTACTTTTTGAGATTTATGAATGTTTTCTATAGAGGCTTGTGAATATACCAACCCAGTTAGAACAGTAAATACAGTAAAGTCCTTATATGCACTATTTTAAATCTTAGAATCCAGGGAAATCTGTTGTCTCATCTCAATATTTCTTTTTTATGATTTAATTCACTATAAGGTAATGGTCTTTCCCTCCCTTTCTGTGCCCTCTGATGTATTCA
Source organism: Cebus imitator (assembly GCF_001604975.1). Classification (NCBI taxonomy): domain Eukaryota; kingdom Metazoa; phylum Chordata; class Mammalia; order Primates; family Cebidae; genus Cebus; species Cebus imitator. The sequence goes on along the minus strand of NW_016107383.1, from coordinate 4,704,905 downwards.
GAAATTTTTGAATCATTTTAAATATCACAATTTCTGATATTAAAATATTTAAAACCCCTCATTTTATTAGTAATGACAATTCCTAATTGGCCAAGTGCTTATGAATCCAGATTTGTGATCCTGTAATCAGTATTGAAATCTAGATGGGAGTAACACCACCAAGTTCTGCACTTAGGTGGACCTCAATCCCCTTGCTACAATTCATGTTTTGGAGACATAGGGCAAATTACTTAAACTCACTAAGCCTCAATTTCCTCATCTGGAAAATAGTGATATATGACAATATTATAGTGATTTAAAAAGATGATGTATGTCCAGGTGCTTAGACAGAGCTTGCTGCTTGTAATTTCTCAACAAATGCTACTTATAACAATGATAAAAATAATGACAGTAGTAACAATAAATTATTTATTGAGTACTTACTATGTAACCATAATTATGACCAAGAATCTGGAAGATATGAAGCGTAAGATTCAGTTACGGCACTAAAGGGCTTATGTACTGTAAGAAACAAATACTAGCAACACAATGAACACAGAATTTGGCTTATGAGAGGTATGGAGTGAGGTCTGGACTTTGTCCTTTACTAAAATTGGGAGTATAGTATCTGTTAGGAACTATACTTGGCTGCTGATTGAAAAAAAAAGACCAAAAATAAGTCATTTAAACAATACATGACTGTAGTCTGTGAAAGATACTAAAGCAGAAGCTAAGCTGTGCCCAAATCACTGGTCCATAAAAACTGAAGTAATACATGGGTATTGTTGTAAACCACTAAATATTGGGACAATCTGTAAACACCAGTAGATTAATACACGTGGCTCATCATGTTGCAGTATACAATTGTAATTCCTTCATTCTCATTACTTTATAGAAGGGTATAACAAGCTTTTTTCTTCTGCAAAGGGTAAGGTAGGAAACATTTGAGGCTTTGTAGGCCAAGAGGCAAAATTGAGGATATTATGTAAGTACATCTGTATAATTTCCATTCTTGGCAAATTATACTTTTTTGTGTTTTTCCCAACCATTTAAAAATGTAAAAATCATACTTGATGAGACATAAAAAGTAAATGGTGAGCCATATTTGACTCATTGGTTTTAGTTTGTTGACCCCTGCTATATAGAATTATCTGGTTATACCACAGTTCATCTCTCCAATCTGTTGTTGATAAATATTTGAGTTGTTTTCCATTTGGGAAACATTAAAATAACGCAGCCACAAACATTCTGGCACATGCCTTTTGAAGAACATGTGTATTCATATTTGTTTGGTATACGCCTAGGCGTAGAACTGCTAGGTCACAGGGTGAGCATATATTCAGCTCAATATTTCGGATGGTTTTCCAAAGTGGCTGTGAATTTGCACACCACAAGCAACATATGTGTCTTTACTGCTTCAAAATCTTGCCAAGAGTTGGTATTTTGTGTCTTTTTATTTGGACATTCTAGTGAGAACTGTAATTGTTTTTCCTTAGCACTTTCCAGGCGATTCTAATATTCAACCAGAATTGAAAACCTCTGCACAACTATTGCTTATCCCTTATTAGGCTGAACCACATGAAATTGCTTTATTTGAAGGTTTTTAAAATGGTCAAACATTGGCTATTTCATATGGTTGAAACTAACATCTCCTTCATATCTTATTTATACTAAAAATAAAATATTTAGAATGCACACCATTGGGAAATATATTAAAGACTTGATTTAAGACGAAGTTTTAAAATTAACAACAGATTTCAGTGACTTCTATATTTTAATATTACCCAGACATTTAAAAGGTTGGAAACAGACTAATAGTTTTCACCCTCAATGAAGACCGGAATCTCCTGTGGGTTTTTAACACCTTAAGTGCCTCTACCCAAACCCCTAAAAGCCCTAATTCTGTGAGACTAAGGTAAAGCTTAGGAATACCTATTTGTAAAAGGCTGACACACAGCCAAGGTTGAGAACCATTGATACTACCTGTCCTATGGCTTTCTTTCACATTTATTCAATCTAAGAAAATACTTAACACTTTGGTGATTTTATATGCATAAAATAGGGAAGCACCTGGATGTCAGTTCTTTCCAGGTTTTAGAATGCTTAGCTGCATATTAGGTTTCCCGTGGAAATTATGTCTCACTGAATGGGTCTCACTCTACTGTACCTAAAAAACAGGCTTAGGTTTGATTTGTACACAGCTCCATGGACTCAGAATTAAAGTATCATCAAGAGCATTTAATGGTTATATGCAGGTTTTTTTAAAGTACCTATACACGTATTATTATATAACCCAATAGGAGGACGAAACATGTAATTAGTGACCAGAACAACAGGTATGCCTGCATACACTTAGAAACAAAATTGTTTTTTTTTTTTTTTTTTTTGCTGATGACCAAGAGAGACAAAAACGTCTAAGTAGTCATCATGGGAAGAATCCGATTTTTGTACGTCCTTATTTGACAGAGATTAACGTTATATATGGGTGACCAGGTGAATGTGGTACCAAATGCATTTCTGAACTCAAGGTCTTTAAAAGTCTTAATCCAGTCTTGAGCCAGATTTATTCCCGAGGCTATTCCCTTGCCCATTCTAGCCATAACCGTATCCGTATTTCTACATGCAGGAAAAAATGTTTGGAAACTTAATTTTTACCGGCTGTCGACTTGTATTGCTGTCCACGTGATTCCCCTTATCCTGTCTGCTTATAGCATCCCCAGCACCTACAGTTAGGACGTAGGTTCAGAAGTTGAAGGAATACTGATTCTTAGGCACTATTAATTATTAGGCCCTATCCCATCTATTAACAGGCTCCAAGGCTAGGCAAACTGAAAGCCTCCTACCCAGGAAGCCAGGCAGGCTTTCATCTGACCTCCTCCGGGCCAATCCTGGTTCCCAGACTTTGTTCCTAACAACCCCTTGGGGATGATGTGTATTGGGGATTTTCAAGCCACTTTTCCTCCCCTACACCCCATGCCAAGTATTTAGCCACCAGAACCACCCTGTAGGATCAGAAGACTGCTGTATCAGCGGCGGAATTTCCCCCACAAAGCCCATACATCCAGAGTGCGAAGGAACAAGTTTCAGCCTCATCCTGGGCAGCGCTCTCTGGCCCAGGTGGAGAACCATAAGCGGCCGGTGGATTTGCTTTCCCCACTAAATGGGTAGTTCAGGAGGCCGGGGGGCGGTGCCGGCTGCCGAGGCCAGTGGACGAGCACGGGGAAGCTCATCACACAGCCGAACGCCACCTGCCCACCTCACCACACCTGCTAGGGGCCAAACCCCTTGGAATGGACTGGGAAGAGCTCAATCACGGGTCCCTACTCTTAGCACCGAACCGATCTCAGCGCACGGCCTCCTGGGAGATGTAGTCCGCACCGCTTCCCTCGACCCACACGTCCCCGGCACCCCGGGTCCCCTCACAACTTCCTCGGCCTGGCCAGCTGAAGTTGGAGGTGCCGTCGGATTGTGGGGACCAGACGGCGCCCCGCGGAGGACCCGAGGTGGTCTCCGGAGTCCGAACGAAGGGAGGGAACTACACTTCCCAGGACGCCCTGCGCGCGCCGAGCCGGGAGCCGGCTGCCTCGCTTTGCGTGACCGCGGCAGGTTGGTCCTGGAGCTGATGAGCGCAGAATATTTAGGCGAAAGCGAGAGGAGGGGGGGCGTGCGGGGCAGGAGGAGTACCTCGCCAAGAAAATTATGCATGTGTTAGGAAAGCTCTGAGAGAATGGCTGTGGAAGGTAAGGGACGCTTGGGGCATTTTTAAGCTCCCTCTTAACCCGCGCACCCCAAGCCATACCTCCCCGAGGAAGCTTGGCGACCGTGGGGGAGGCGAGGAAAGCGGGTGGCGGAGAGCGGGCCCCTTCCTCCTCCACCTCTTGGCACTCACCTGCGCCGCCAAGGCCAGTAGGCGCTTTAATTCAGTTCTTTGGAGAGACGTGAAGGGTAGGTGCGCAAGACTTTGAGGTAGAAGGTGTGCAGAAGAGTGTCCCTGATGCGAAACGATATCCTGGAAATGGGGGGAAACCCGGGGGATCCGGCACGAGGTTCTGGCCCCAAGACGCCCTTTTTCACTGCCCCCTCCTGCCGGAGCAGACTGCGTGGCCCCGGGGCTGGGGATGCTTGGCTGGCCCCCCTCACGTGGGAGACGTCCCCGGGCCAGGTGCGTCCTCCGGAAGCTCGGACTGGGAATGGGTCGAGGGCCCTTCGTCCTGTGCCCCCAGCAGCGGCGGCCGCAGATATACCCAGAGGGTGGAGGTATCCCTACACCTGTCTCTGCTGTTACAGCCAGCGCCCCGGGCTTAGCAAAGTTTACAGGCAGGAAATGTAATCAGCCAGGGAAAAGAAGTGCGACAACCTCTTCAATTTGGGTGAATCCTTTTCTCTGAAGACCACTTTCTGCTTACAGTCTTGAGCTTCGGCTTTGCAGTTTTGACCTTACAGCCCTGCCTCCCTTGAACTTCCTGGTTGAAAGCAGCATCGGGCTGCTCGTGAGGGGTCCTGAGTTTTTCGTTTCAGATTCTCTTACCTTGGAACACAAGCTTCCTTGTTTGGGGTAGTTTCTGAAGAAGGAAAAAAAAATTGTGGACCAGAAGCCTTTGTGATGTCACATTAGAGGTCAAGCTGTGCCTGAATGATGAAATGATTGTGGGACGAAATGGGAGCCTACATTCACCTACAGAATTATGGTTCCTGAGTGCGGTCAGGTCAGAGGGGAACTGAGGTAGGGAAAGGAGGGCATGCCTGCTAGCTGCTTCAGGCGCCTTGCCAAGGGGAAATGAGCCTGTTCCTTGTAGGCTAGAGACAGAGACTAGAAGAAAGCATAAGGGCTGGTTTGCTCCTCCCTCTCCTCCCTGCCCCAGGAGAAACAAACTGAACTAATTTGACTCTTGCTCCCCTTTTATTGACTGTCTTAACAACCCGAAGTAGCAACCCAGCTCCTACACTCAGCACCCATAAACTCTAAAAACTATTTGCCTTTGTGTTATCTCAGGTTCAGATATCCACAGCCAGCCACTTCCAGCTTTCCTAACTTTATTAACAAAAATGAATTCCTCTCTCTTACAACCAAGATTTTTCTAGGTTTTCTTTTCTGTGCAAATGTACCAGAAGGGTGACAATCTGGCCTTTTTTTTTTTTTTTTTTTGCATTGTTACCATTGATAGTGAGTCAAGACTTCAAATCAGATGCCAAAAAACAAAACAAAAGCCGAGATAAAGTTCATCTTGAGCCTGAGACGAAGGATATGTTGACCTGCTCCTGAAGTATCCCTTCTATGTCACCCATCAGGTGACACTGATTATGATCTCTCCTCTTCACCACTCCTGTGTCCCCAAGAGAGGGACACTCCCCCTTGTTGCTAGTCCACACTGTTCTTGAAAACAATTTCTTGTTCACTGTAAGAACTATAAATTTGCCGGGCGCGGTGGCTCAAGCCTGTAATCCCAGCACTTTGGGAGGCCGAGGCGGGTGGATCACGAGGTCAAGAGATCGAGACCATCCTGGTCAACATGGTGAAACCCCGTCTCTACT
>NW_016107383.1:4658453-4699285 GCF_001604975.1 Cebus imitator | reverse complement strand
AAAAAAAAAAAAAAAAAAAAAAGAACTATAAATTTGTCCTATTTCTTGCCTGATGGGTGATTACACCAGTGAAGCCAGACTTTACAAAAACAAGAACTTAGGAAGGGAGTACATGTGGACTATGGAGAATTTAATTTCTAGTGACTTATTTGGTTAAAGTACCTGTCTAGTAAACAGGTGATTCTGACTTTGATTCACAATGAGGTCTCAAATAATGAATTTTAATCCTTAACTGCAAATATGATTCCTATCTTTGGTCTTTGCAAAGATGTCAGCCTGGATCAGTCCCTTTCTAGTTACTCCTGCTTGGTCTTTCAAGTCTCAGAGAAAATGTCATTTCCTCTGGGAACCTGTCCTAGTCCTCCTTTTCCTTCTGCCTTCTCAGCAGTCTTTCCAGTCTATGGGAGGTGCCTCCTGCTCACATTTATCTTAACATTTAACATACTTAACCTGTCTCTTACTAGACTCTAAGCCCCTTGAGGGTTTGACTTGGACTTTATATTCCCAGTTCATAGCACAGTACTTGGCCCATAATAGGTACTCAGTGCTCATGAATTACATGGCAAATATACTCATGGAGCTTTTGTAACTGGTTCTATAAGGGTAAATGGGGCTTTCTTAGAAGCCTAAATGCCATACAATAAGAGATGTCTGACAGATTTGAAGACAGGAGACATTTAAAGGAAGTGTTCATCTCTTTAGTCTTTTATCTTGATGCCCCAAAAATCTTTTAGAGCAGTAGTTTACATCTACTGCTGAGTAACATTGTCCCTGGGCACATTTGGGATATGTAGGAACTGCTGCTGGGGGCTGCTATTGGTATTTTGTGCCTGTGGCCAGAGATAATAAATGTCCTGCAGTGCACTGCCATCCTGTATCAATTTGCCAAGCCATGGCAAGTAATGACCAGTTTACTCAACTCACTGAGAAATGCTGCTTCAGAGAATAAGGAGTTTTGCCAGAGGAACTGAAATAGAAAATACAGTACGGATTACTTAACAACTAAGCTGTAGTTTTCATATCTGGAAAAAAAAAAAAAAAAAAGGGCTCACTACTGGTTACTTGCTGGGAACATTGTGAGGATTAAATAAAGAAGAGGGCTTCTAGAAGGATGTCTGGAACCTGGATCCTAAGTAAATGTTACTTATACTGTCATCCCTCTTGAGAAAAGGTATACTATTTAGCATGTGTTTTATATCCTGAATTTTCACTTATTCATGCCAGCCAGTTTTTCTAATTAGTAACAAATTAGAAGGTTTTTACTATGTGTAACATTTGTAAGTAAACTTGAACTTGTAAAAGTGTTAATAGCAAGTAGTTCACTCATTTTACTGAACCTGCAGCTGTGTGTTTAAGATGAAAAAGAGGTGCTCTTAGTTTATTGTTCTGTGGCTACTTTGGGTTATGTTTTCTTCTCAATTTAATTGCATCATCCTACTTTTGTCTACTAGCCTGATTGTGACCCATGTTTTGCATTTATGGGCAGCTTACAGGTGTGCATTCCAGCCACAAAACAGAGTACAACCTTATTGTCTGTATTTGGTTTAGGATTATATTGGCATCCATTGTCTTTTTTTAAAAAACCAGTGTCTTGTGAAGCAAATGATCAGGAGTAGGAACTAGGACCTCTAGGAAACAGGTACCAGGGACCCCAAACCAATCCATTCTCTATGGACAGACTGTGTAGATGTTTGTGCCTGCTGATGTTTACTAACAGAAATGGGTTGCAATATTATTCAGGGAGAAGAAAAAAGTGGATTCATTAGGGACAGTGTCATGTTCATCTTTGTATTCCAGGGATGGTGCCTGGCACTTCAGAGGCCCACAGTCATTGTTTCATGAATAACATATAAATGCATGCGTCCCCAGAGCTAGAGAAAGGTTTTTTACTCCTCATCCCCAATTCCTTTTCTTGCTTTATCCTCAGAGATTTATGAAAAAAGTATGGAGAGTGGACATTGTACACAGTAATTTCTATTCCATGTCTGGCAGAATAGCACCTCTCACATGGCAGAAAAATGACTTCCAATATTCAACACTCACCTCTCTCCCCAAGAAAGGCATGTTTAATGGAAGGCCATGTGCTCTTAATGACATCTATATTAAGGGATCTGAATTTTCCATCAAAAATGAACAAATTGGCTTACCAAAATCTTCTGATAAGTCATTCAGTGCTCAGGTTCTATGTTTTCCTCCTGTAGGAGAGGGAAGAAACTACCCATCACCATTAATATTTTAAGGCTAAGTAATAATACCAGTGACTAGGAAAATGGGAAATGAGATAGTGTCAAACATTTGTGACAAATAGAAGCAGTCATGGTAAACACTGGGCTTTGGCAGCCTCATAAATGATGACCCTTACCCAACTTGAATTCAGAACTGCATCACAGAGTAAAAGGAGTCACATAGGAGATAAAAAACATCAATTTTATCACAAGGCTACAGTGGGTTATTTTTTCTGATTTGGGGTTGGAGGGTAAGTAGGCTTGCTGATATTGTACCCAGCAGCAAACTTACTCATCATAGGGGTGCCTCCCTCTATACTAGTGATCCTCAACCTTTTTGGCACTAGGGATCAGATTCGTGGAAGACAATTTTCCCATGGAGGGGTATGGGGATGGTTTTGGGATGAAACTGTTCCACCTCAGATCATCAGGCAGGAGTGGCTCATAAGGAGTGTGCAGCCTAGATCCCTCACATGTGCAGTTCACAGTAGGGTTTGCACTTCTATGAGAAGCTAATGCCTCCGCTGATCTGACAGGAGGTAGAGCTCAGTGGCAATGCTTGCTTGCCCACTGCTCACCTTCTGTTGTGTGGCCTGGTTCCTAATAGGTCACAGACTGATACCAGTTTACAATCCAGGGTTTGGGGACCCCTGCTCTATATCACTGACAGGCTGGAGAGCAGAGAGAACATGGGCTCCTGTGGCAGGCAGGTGGGACCCAAAGGAAGAGATGGGGAACCTATGCTTTGTGCCTTTTCACAGACTTGCTCATCAGACAGTTGACTTCTCCTCTCCTGAGGAGGACTCAGAGGGTGAAGAGGGAGACCAGAAGTGTAATTCTGATGGATTTCCCTCATAGGACACAAGAAGCTCCCTCCTGCCCCTGTGTGACTTTCTTGGTGTTAGTTCACCTGTGCTTTCCTATCTACCTTTTCCTGCTGAGAACATCATTTGAATGTACCTCTTCTACTGGTGGCATTTTCTAAGGGCAAGGACTATGTCTCATGTCTCATCCATGAAGCTTGAATGAATGAATAGAGACAAATGAAGGAATGGGTGAGTTTATGACTGCTTTTGATTTCCAGAGTAACTCTCGTACACACTTAATGAGAATTTCCAACTGTGTTCCTCTACAGAGCAGATGTTATGAAAGCAGTGAGACCATGGACATGTTTCCCTCATAGGTACTTATCACTGCAGCAGCATCATGGTGTGATGGTTAAACTAATTACTACCTCATTCTCTCCCATTCACTTATTCCCAAGGGTCTTATTTTCTTATTTTTATTATGTTCCTTAGACCACCAAATCTGACTTTCCTGCACCAGCAGTTTCTGTTGATCACTTTGTTTTAGGAAGGAGAATGGCGGCTAGAAGTTCACCATTGAAAATTCCTGTCCAGTAACTGTGTGAACAAGAATTGGGTCCTCTAGGTTTCAAAGCTAGTTTGAAACTTGCTGTGGCAGTGGTTCCTGCCACCCCCATCTCTTATGTAGCCCTCTTAGCTAGTTCAGACACGGCTTCAGTCTAATTGTACAGATGTATTGCCTAGCCCAGCCCTTCCTAATTCCTTTTATCTCACCCTTTCTTTCTCATCTGCCTGACTGTTCTCTCATGCCTGATGAAACAAGGGCTGGTGCTAAGAAGTGGAACAGGGAAATCTTTGCTGGTGTAGCTGTGTTCTGTAATGCTGAGTTGCACTGGATGATGCGGTGACATGTTATAAGGGTGGGGGGAGCTGGGGATCTGAAGCCCATGCTTGAACACTGGTGAGTGTCAGCTGTTGTGCATTTAATTAATTAGAGGGGATGTTACAAATGCTCATTCACTGGCATTCAAGCAGGTTGTGCATTTCTGTTGATAAACAGTTGAGCAGCACCCATGTACAAGGAACTCTATGAGATGTGGTGGGGAGTCTAATGAAGGGAGCTTAGCCCACTCAGCCCCCTGCCAGCCCAAGCCCTCCCCTGCAGCCTCCACTTGGGGGAGGGAGACAGAGAAGCAGATTAGGCTGACTGATACAAGTGCTAAATAAAAGTACAAGCACCATAACGTGGGAGGTCTGAGAACAAATGGAGCATTGAGTTATGAGCTGGATGGGGATAGCCTAACGAAAGGAGTAGCATTGAGTGAGATTTTGAGTAGGATTTTGTTGTGTGGGAATCAGGCAAAGGGCATGAAACTGAGTAGTGCTGTATAATGCATGCTTCCTAATGGATTTCCCCCACATCCCAGGGATGTGGCAGTTTAGCCCTTTATAGGAATGAAAGTGAATGGGAGCCTCCTAACTCATGTCTGGTAAAGTCCTTTTCTTAAAGGCTCTATTATCTGCTTGGCCAAATCTGCAGCACTCCCCGCAGTCCAGTTGGATCTTGCATATGGTCCTTTTGAAACCACAAGAGCAAGTGAAGAAAGCTGCTCTCTTGTAAATCAAGCTGATTCCTCCCCAGTTTTCTGAAGTGAAATGTGGCAGCACCACCTGCTCTGAGCTGGCTCATCAAGGCAAACATGGCTATATTTAGTCTGATTTTTCTAAAGTGTGGGTGCAAGAAGCTACTTGTACAGCTCACCTCCCATGTGAAGAGCAGGACAGGATGGCAGCTGTCAGGTGGCAGCGGTGGCCCACCCCACTGCCTCCAGCAGCCTCCTTCCCAGAGCGCTGGGGCTGGCAAGAGCCCCTTGGCAAGTTTTATTCCTTTGCTCCTCCCCGCTTCCTGCCCTTGCTGCTGCAGAAGGTGTTTGTGTTCTATTTGGTAAATCCTGAGCCTCAAGTGATTTGACAGATGTTTGTGAACTGGCTATAGGGTGTGGCTCCTGCAGCTACAGCTGCCCTTGAGACCTGGGGTACAGAATGGGCTCAGCCCTGCTGCTGGTTTTTAACTGCCTCCACAGTGCATGACTCTCCCTTTGGGGATCATAACAGTCACTGTGTCATCTTTAAATGTGCAAGATTGGCAACCAGGCTAGATGTGAACCCCAGCTCCACCCAGGACCTGCTGGGTGCCTCAGTAATTCACTGAACAGCTCTGAGACTCCTTTGCCTGTCTATCAAATGAGAATATTAATGGTTATGACCTCATAGTCATGTTGAGAAGATTCAATTAGTACAGGGGACGCTCTTAAGACCTGGTTTGTGGTAGGTGCTCAGTTAACAACTGAATAAGATGTTAGACAAGATGATGGTGATGATGTTGTCTGTTTCACCTTGTCTTCCTGCCATACTTAGGAAAGCATCTAAGCCATTTTTATAGCATTTTTATAGCCCCATGATATTACAGGCTGGCTCAATGAGGTAATGTAGGTTATCAAGTTGGAAGAACACCAACAACGTGTAATTGATAAAATACAAGGTATCCTCATCTTAAAATGTACTATTTGATGTATTCATTATCTGACTCTGTACAGTTATGAGGCAACAGAGGGAAGTAAAAGTTATGAGTATGTTCACTAAAGACTCATCACTTACATAATTTTTCTCTACCACAAATTTGCTTGCCACTTAACACCAGCTATTTTGTAGGCTGGTCTCTTTCTGATTGTCTGATCATCACCCATCCATATATGTATGCAAAGTAAGTTGATTACAAAGAAATTCCAGATCTTGCAAAAGAGAAAATAGTTCATGGACTCCATGAAAGTGACATTGGGAAACTATTGGAATAATATGCCGTGGCCCAATTAAGATCTGACTGAGCAAGGCCAGATAACCATTAAAGAAGAGAAAATTGACTAAGATATTGACTTGATAGGCATTAAAGAGAAATAGTAAGACCTTTTAGGGATTAAGAGAAGTCTTTAGTGAAAAGAGATGCTCTAAATATTTTGGGGAAAATGTTTCCTTTATATTTGGGCTATGAAAAGTCAAGTATGAAATGAAAGATATTTTGTCCTGAGGACATAAGTCCTGTTGCTAAAGTTATATAACAAAAAAAATGGTTTCTTTTTTTGTTCTAAGAATTAACACATATTTTCAGTTATAAGCTAAATTTGGTTAAACATCAGATAAACGTCCCTGTTTCTCTTTTCAAGGTGAAGTACCATTCAAACTCTTTCACTATTAATTTTGAAACTCTAGTCCCCATTGCAATTCTAGTCCCCCTTTTTCTTCATTTCTCACTCTTTCAGGGTTTTCTATTGGTATTTAAATTGGTTTTAAACTTTGGGTTGTTTGGGTGCAATTTACATACAGTAAAATCAGCTTTTGTAGCTCTGTAAGTTTTGGTAAATGAATTAAGAGAAGTCTTTACTGAAAAGAGATGCTCTAAATATTTTGGGGGAAAATGACCTCCTTTATATTTGGGCTATGAAAAGTCAAGTATGAAATGAAAGATATTTTCTCCTGCTGACATAAGTCCTGTTGCTGAAGTTATATAACAAAAAATGGTTTCTTGTAACCACTACCACCATCAAGAAACAGAGCAATTCGTACACCTTGTAAAGTTTTCTTATGTCCCTTTGTGGTCAGTCCTTCCCTCCACCCAAAGCCCCTGATAACTACTGCTCTGAATTCTGTCCCTGGGACCACAGAATGGAATATTTGAAGTTGGGATTACTACAGAACTCCTAGACAAATAGCTGCCTAGACTTTTACCTTTTCTAGATTTCATATAAATGGTATTATACACTATGTTGCCAGTCGAGTCTTGTTTCTTTCACTGAGTGTAATGCATTGAAATTCTTCCATGCTGTTGCATGATTCAGTAGTTCAGTTCTTTTGATTGCTCACTAATATTCCATGGAATATCTAAACAGCAGTTCATTCACCTATTGAAGTACATTTAGTTTGTTTCCAGTAATTGGTAATTATGAGTAAACCACTAAAAAGCAGTTGCTTACAGGTTGTTGTGGGAACCTAAGTTTATTTCTCTTGTGTAAATAGAAGTGTGATTGTTCAAGTCATATAGTGAGTGTGTTTTACCTTTATTAGAAACTGCTGAACGGTTTTCCAGATTGGCGGTGTCTCACATGTGTTCTCCTTTATTTGTATTTTTTCCCCTGTGCTTATCATCTTCTGCTACTGAGGACCTCACAAGGATAAGAGAGTTAGATTAATGGGGCTATACAGGTAGTTAGATGGGATTAGAAAGACACAGTTTTCCAGAGGTAAGTTTCTTGAGCTACACTGCTACAAGATTGGACAGTATAACTATGGCAGATGTTAAGTATAGGCATCAAGCATGGATATGGTTCAGAAATGCCACTTGTTTTGGCATATAGAAGAAGGCTTCTAAATAGTAACTTGTAATAAGAATTTGTCATCAAGTTCTGTTTTTTTGACTTTGCTGTTGTTATAGAAAAACAATTAGATAAGGAAAACAGGCCAGGAAGAGCTTATTTGGGGGGAAAATTAGGTAAGAAAGAAAAGACAAGACTAATTTTGAGAGGTCACAGAAGGCGAGTTTAGCTAGAATGGGAAAAACTTACCTATCCCTGAAAGGAATTGGTCTTGCCTGCCAAGGTTTGTTATGTATTCCATCTCGTGAAACCTGAGAAAAGGTCAGTTCACCATTTCTTGTATGGTTAAGTTTTGGGGATGGCAGGGGTGAGGCTTATATTTTGCTGCCCTCTGTGATTCTGATTTAGAACAGAGTCTTGCAACAGATGTCCACTTATGCAATGGGTGCAGTGCTTGGTTCACTTGCAAAGACCACATTTTACTCAGCCACATATTGGTTATGGGGCCTGATAGTGGGATTGTTTTCAAGTGCAAAAGACTATCTTGAAGATGTGATATTGGGATTTTCCAGAGCTTCCCACTGGTCTCTGGGACCATAGAATAGAATATTTGAATTTAGGATTACTATGGAACTCTTAGGCAAATGGTTGCCCAAATACTTGTTGTCTGAGGTTGTAACATGTGAACATTTCAGTTGAAGGTTTTGTTTTTGTTTTTGGAGAATATGGCTGTGCAGTACATGGAGGAAAAAATGTGATGTTATTAACCAGGCTTCCATAGGTGTACTTTGTGCTTGATTTTGTTTGAAATTTGTCTATTGCCTGCTTGATGACCAGTGATGTTTTTGGTGGAAGAGAAGGTGAAACTAGTAACCAAGAAATGAGGATAGGGATAGGGAAGGGGATGGTGTTGGAGATGGAGCATCCAAATCCTAGCCTCAGTCAAGTCATTACCCTTTTGGTCTCTTTCCATCTCTGAGAGTAGCACCAGGTATATATCAGTGCTTTGTCATGCCTTAGTCCTGCCTTACATTTTTTTCTGCTTTCTAAGCTTTTTTTTTCTAAGCATTTCTTTCTGCTTTCTAAACTTTTTTACATTGTGGTCATTTAGTAGGTAATTTTGCCTGGATAAATGGGATTGATATTTTGTGCTAGTCATCTAGGGAAGTATATCGTGGGTATAGCATTCATTTCCCATCACTTACAAGTACACTGAGTACCTACTATATGCCAGGATCTAGAAGAATTTGATTTATAGTTAGATAGTAGGATGGGTAAGCTTAGGAAAACCAGGTGTGCCAGAGTCCGAGCTCTTAGGCAGTGTTTCCTTAGATGATAAGATTCTCCTGGGGCACTTGATAACATCCATATTCCTACTTCCCTCACTAGGGTAACCTTTTCCGGTAAATCAGAAATGGGGCCCTGAATCTAACATGCATCCTGAGTCGTTCTTACTAAACTTATTTAGGAAACACTGACTGATCTAGGGGCAGAGTTCTTAATGTAAGATGACAACAGGGAACCGAAGGATTTCCTGAGATCCTTGACCCCCTGGCAACTGTAGGCACAATGTGTATCTGGAAATTATGTGTATTTTCATGGGGAAAGAGACTGGAGCTTTCATTCTATTCTCACAAGGGCTAACGATAGTAACCTCCGGTCCATGAGCACATGTATTTGACTTTTTTTATTCTCTAATCTATTGGCAGTGCCTACAACCATATCTGGCTAATAGAAGCACACCAAAAACTAATGTTATTTTGTCATTCTTCTGAGCCAGGATTTTTATGCCCTCTCTCTAAAACTTAGTTTTCATAATGCAATGAACTATGTGAGTTTTTTTCCTGTCTAATCATTGAGAGAATTTAGGTCCAGAGAAGTTAAGTAATTTTCCTGAGGCCACACAGCTAATTTGTGGTAGAACTGGGCTTTGTGGCTATGTCTGCCATATGCCAGATTCCTTGCTTTTCACTCTGCTGGATTGCTTTCTGATTTGTCCAAGTTTGATAATCTGGTTCTGATTTACTAGTTGTTTTTTGGAAACCTTGATTACTTAAGAAAAATGGCATTGTAATAAAAACAAAAAATTGCTTAATTGGGCTCTGCAATGGGGAAAATTCTTTTGGATTTTTTGATCAAATTTTGAGTAAAGTGTTTATTTTAGTATTAGCTTTCTATACTTTTGCTTTCTCTCTTTTTACGGAGCTCCAGGTCTTTGAGTTTTTTCATGCTGCCTTCCAAATTCACCTGTACCCCAGCATGCAATTAGTGTAAATTGCTACTTTAAGTATTCTCTGTGCACTTGCTATAAGCTCAGCGCTGTGAATGGCACTGGGAAATACAAAAGAATCTATGGCTATTGAACTTACTGCTCCTGAAACTTACAGTCCAGTCAGAGCTTCAAGATTTCTGTCATAAACGTGTCACAGCAAAAAAGGTTGGGACATGGGCAGGGCATGGCAGGAAGGCTCAGTGGGGGCTGTGCTCTGTCTGTATCAGAGGGGAGCTGCCATACCCACAGCAATGGTCCTCCCACTGCCCCAGACCCCCCTGGAGAGGTTATTATATGAATTTGTTTTGTTTTTTTAAATAGAATGAACTAACTGCAATGGAAAGTTCGGAAATAGGGTGATAAGGAAAAATAAACGGGGGCAGATATTAGAGCTGCTTCTTAGGTGAAACAGAAGGTAGGGTTTGGGATTGTTTAGTTCTTTTTTTTTTTTTGAGACGAAGTTTCACTCATGTTACCCAGGCTGGAGTGCAATGGCGCGATCTCAGCTCACCGCAACCTCTGCCTCCTGGGTTCTGGCAATTCTCCTGCCTCAGCCTCCTGAGTAGCTGGGATTACAGGCACGCACCACCATGCCCAGCTAATTTTTTGTANTGTTGACCAGGATGGTCTCGATCTCTTGACCTCGTGATCCACCCGCCTCGGCCTCCCAAAGTGCTGGGATTACAGGCTTGAGCCACCGCGCCCGGCCTTGGGATTGTTTAGTTCTAAGAAGTGATAGATACATAATTGCTTCCAACTCTTAAGGACTCTCCACTGCCAATAAAATAAAGTCCAAACCTCTTGGCATTCAGAGCCCCTCCCAGATTGGCAGGATTTCGTGCTCCAGGCTGATGTCCATCTCTTTACCCTTAGGAATCTTCCTGGTTCTTCAACCAAGCTCAGCTACTGTTTCCTGGGCTCTTCGTGTACATTTGCCTACAGATGATAGTAAAATAAAAATTCATAAAGTAGTTCTTAATGAAACAGATGTGTAACAGTAAACAGTGTGGTACAGAAGTGCTCAGTGAACCCACTTTGTGGGTTGTTCTCCTTTGTCTTTGAACTGCATGGTGGCTGGAGGTGCTTCTGACAGTTTTCACTTTGCAAACTTTTGTTCCTTGGTGAAGCCCACCATGCTATGACCACCCTCACTCACGGATTCACTGAAAATTTGGGTGACTTATTATCTTATTTGTTTTTATTCTGTCTTTGAAAAATGTATGTATAGCTCACATTGATTTCAATGTTTTATATTAGAAATGTTTGGGATCTTTATTTAGAAGTTTAGGTTTTTAGGACCAGAAATACGTTGCTGGAACATAACTCATGTTTATATCAATTAACTTACGGTAAAATTGGGTTCATTATATGTTGTGTCACTTAAAGTTGTCATTTCCAAGAACCTATTGATGACCATTAAATGAGGACTTCCTATATCTTGGACCCCTCTTGTCTTTGTTGAGGCTGTTCTTCCCTCCTCTAGTGCCTTCTGCCCACATGCTGACATGTGATACTTTTCAAATCCTTTCAGCACTTTGGGAGGCCAAGGCGGGCGGATCACCTGAGCTCAGGTGTTTGAGACCAGGCTGGTCAACATGGCGAAACCCCATCTCTACTAAAAATACAAAGATTAGCCGGGTGTGGTGGCATGTGCCTGTAGACCCAGCTACTCAGGAGGCTGAGGCAGAAGAATTGCTTGAACCAGGGATGGGGAGGTTGCAGTGAGCCGAGATCATGCCATTGCACTCTGGCCTGGGCAACAGAGTGAGACTCCATCTCAAACAAAACAAAACAAAACAAACAAAACAGAAATCCTTCTATCCTTCTACATATATGATGTCTAAGGCAAGAGGAAAGGTGAGCAAGAGTAGGAGATTCCCTCATGTGAGAAAAGCGTGACTGCCAGAGAGTGCAGGACTTAAGGGATGGGACAGGGAGCAGAAACTAGGAAACTGAAGGAGACAAGCAGAGACAGCCAGTGGTGGTAGACATACCATTTCTAAGTGGGGTGTGTCAGTGAGGCGAGGTGCACAGCCAGCCAGCAAGGTGTGTGCTAGGAAGTGCCCACTGGGCTTGGCAAGCAGTAAAAGGCGTTCTGATGAAATGGGGAGGCAAATTCATATAATAATGTTTTCAGGATTAAATGGGTGATGAGAAGGCTACTCTTGATGAAATGCAAAGATGGCAATGTATTGAAGTAGAAAGAAGGGAGAAATAGTTACAGCAAGAGAGAGATGAAGGTCAATATAAATGTGGCAAGATGCTGAAGGAAGGAAGATAAAGGGTTATACCTAGACCAGAAACATGTTAAGCAAAGGTTTTATAAAAGATAGAAAATATTTGAGAGTATTTATTGCCTAGGCACATTGACTTAGTGGAGAGGAAGATTTTGAAGATACAAATGATAGAAGAGATGACTGAAAGAGCAAGGGCCACCAGGAATTTAGATGTACTAGCCCTTAGAGAAGGTACTGCTCCTGCTGGAAGATACAGGTGCTGGGTAGGACAGATAAGGAGTGTTATAACTGCAAAGTAAATATATAACTATGAAAAATATTCCTGTACTACATGATAGGCATTATTCTAGGTGTTTGTCATATATTAACTCGTTAATCTTCACATCAACCCTTTCAGGTAAGTATCATTATCATCCCTATTTTCAAATTTAAAAAGGGACTCAGAAAGCTTAACTTGTTCATGGTCACACAGCTAATAAGCAGTAGAGTTGAAATTTGATAAAGATGTTGCCTAAAAAGATGTTTATCCAATTTCCTAATTAGGACGTTTGAGGAATACTGGATCAGGACTTTGTCATCTTCAGAATTTTCTTTACAAATGGGACTATTAATTATTCCTTGTGAATTCATTTATTTTGCAATAACTCACTCCAGGTAGGGTAGTAATGGAATAGGACTTCTAATTCTCAAAGGTTGGGGGAGGATATAATTTTCAGAACGTGAGTCATTTTCTGGAGAGGTTAAGCCTTGGTAGGTGCTTGCCTATGGAGCAGGGCTTGGGTGTACCCACCAGCCAGGTGGTACCGTGAGGGTACTCTGACCTTACAGCTTTGGGTTGGGATTTAAGTGAAACAGTAGAAAGTAGGGGGAGTGTCAGAAAGAAAAGGTAAAAAAGATGCTGAAAATAAACTTGGTCACCTTCACAATTTTGCCAAGACAGACACATGATCTCCATTTCTGCCTCCTGTCTCTGCTTCCTTCCTGCTCTTAGGGGCTTTAAGATTTAGATTTCTACAGTATTGCAGTTTTTGCCCCTGGTTTTAATGGTAAAGAGTGATTCTTCTTGACTAATGCTCAGTCTATTGCTTGCTAAGTACCACTATGCAGCCTTATGAATCCTGCCTCCTCTGACTGCTTTGCCTGACCAGGTTTTTTTTTGTTTGTTTTTTTGTTTTTTTTTNTTTTTTTTTTTTTTTTTTTTTTTTTTTTTTTAACTGAAACTCAATAGCTGATAGCTTTGACACCTGTGTGTTTGCTGGGGTTCACCCCAGGGCCATCATTACTGAAATCATGCCACCTAGCTTTACATATACGCTGTGCTTTCCAAAATACAGTTTCTCATCTAAGCCACTGTTGATACTCTGGCAGCTGGAAAAGGTGCTCTTCTTCCCATTTCACAAACAAGGATGTGAAAACTCCCTTACCCAAGGTCACATAATTAATTAGCCGCAAAGCTTGGGTTTAGAACTTGATATCTTGAGCCTTTTTGTTGAGCTTCCATTATTACTGCCATGATTGGAAAGGATGGCACAGGGCCCACTTTAAAGGGTTTGCAAATGGGATATTAAAAGAGAACCAGAATCTTAAATTATGGATGAAGGCAGCCAGAGGAGGGCCAAAGTCTTGCGGCTCTCCAGGTTGCCTACTGCATGGCTCAAAGTGATGAGAGTTTAAGTTCCTTTTGTTTTTCCCTAGTGTTTTGTTAATTGACTCTCCAATACCAGATCTTCTAGATTTCCATATTAAGCTAATTATTTTAAAACATATTTTCTGGGCATGAAAATTCTTTGTATTCACCAGAGCAACAAAAAAATTATAAAAACACAAATAAGAAACTAACAATACCAGTTATTAACATTTATTAGGCACTCACTGAGAATTAGCAGCCAGAATTGCTCTTCAGTCACTGAACCCTGGTACATACAGCTATACTGGTCATTGATGATCGGTATAGGTTCTGATGGGTTTGTGTTCAGGCCATACTGGGGGTTGTTGTTTGTTTTGAATATCCCACTTGCTCACAATAATCCTATGAGATGATGATTAATATTATCTCTATTTCCTTTTTTAAAAAAAATTTCATAGCATCTTAGAAAATATCTCCATTTCCTAGATGAAAAACTTGAGGCCTAAAAATATTAAATAATTTTTCTAAGGCCCGTAGCTGACAAGGAGAGAATAAGAATTCAAACTCAAGTTCAGATGACTTCAGTGTTTTATCTCTTGCCACTAAACAAGCCTACTAACATACCTCAAGGATTATTAACATTTCCTTCTGTGCTTTATATAAATGACTAGCTATACTTGGAGTAACATAAGCTATTCTTGCAAATCTTCTCAGTTGTTGATAAAATATTTGTAAAAATGTATTTTTTTCACTTTCTTTTGGGAAATGTGTGTAAGCACAATGAGTAATCATACAGCCCTTAATGAGGCCAGTGATGGGAGCTTGAGAAGGCAACAAGTAACTGTTCAAGTTTTAAAAGGTATCATCCCTTTCTGTTCTATCCCTGGGATTTTTGATCGTCATTGTCGAGGCTAGAAACTTAGAAAACACTTAGTTTCTCTAGTGAAAGGTATATCTGTGTTGGCCCAAATGGGAGGTCTTTGCAATATAAAGACAGTATCAATCCTAGCACTGTGGGAGGGCAAGGTGGGCAGATCACCTGAGGTCCAGAGTTCGAGACCACCCTGACCAACATGGAGAAAACCCATCTCTACTAAAAATACAAAATTAGCCAGGTGTGGTGGTGCGTGACTGTAATCCCAGCTACTTGGGAGGCTGAGGCAGGAGAATCACTGAACCTGGGAGGTGAAGGTTGCAGTAAGCCAAAATCGCATCATTCCATTCCAACCTGGGCAACAGAAGCCAAACTCCATTTCAAAAACAAACAAAAGAGACAGTATCTAAGTTATTTATAAACTCACGGTTACAAGATATTTATTAACCTATGCTCATCTTTCTTTATCACAGCTTACTGATTATCCACATGCATTACTTTTATTTGATGATTTTGATGATGGCATTTTATTCTTGTAATCAGCAATATATTATTTTAGCAAGGTTTTCTACCCATCTTTTTCTTTTGGGGTTTCATTTTGGTTTGGTCTGTCTAGTCATCTCCCTAGTGTTTCATTGGTCTTTTCTTTTTCTTCGTATACTGTGGAGGCTGTTCAGCTATTTTTATCTTAATGTTTTAAAATCCTTGATTAAACATTCAGAAACACTGCAGCTCTTACATTCAACCACTATATTTCTGTGACCTTTTAGTGTCATTATTTCTAAATTAGGATTTGGTTTTTAGGTAATAAAACATCTTATATGCAAATATTTTATATACAAACATATATAAACTTCATATACAAATATAGATAGATAAATATTCTCTACCATTTATCAAATGCTTAGTTGTATACCAAGTATTACAATCATTCTCTTACAAACATTCTCTCTGATGCTAACAACATTGTGGTTATTCCCATTTTGTACATGAGGCAACAGGCTCTAGGTAGGTAACTTCCCGGGTACCATTTATTGGAAGAAGCAGTTGGAAGTGAAGCCTGGTATGTATGTATAGTTGAAATCATCATTAAAATAGTGGCTAAATGTATCTAGTACTATATGCCAGGAAGTATGATAGGCACTTTATATAGGTAAAATTTAGATTTTATTAAAGTTAATACATTAACATAATTTTAAAAATTAGTCATTGTGTTTTAAAATTCTTGCTTAGTAATTTGTTATTGTTTGCTGTGTTCTATAAAAGTATTACTAATTTAAGTAAAAACTTCCCTTATTTGTTAAACTTTCTTCCAATACATTAATATATTAGGAATCCTATCAGTTTCTTCTCATTGCAGAAATTTCCCCAAGAGAATTCTGAAACACGTTCCAAATAGGTCATTCTGTTCTCTTGACTTGTTCCATGGCTGTTGCCTTTGGATTTCCTTTCACCATTGTCCATGGGGTGCCTTTCTTGTCTTTGTGTTAGTTTTGCACTAGGATCCTGAGTGTTCTTTGTTTTCACCTTGGTTTTGATGGAGTACATCCTCCTGAGAAGAGCTACCTGGGAAACACAGTTTTGATAACTTGCATGTCTAGAAAAGATTTTATTCTACTCTTGTACTTAATTTATAAGTCGACTGGATTTAAACTTTTTTTAAAAAGTTGGAAATTATCTTTCCTCACAATTTTGAAATGTCTAATATACTCTAGTTTCCAGTCACATTTTTGGGAAATCTGAAGCCATTCTGATTTTTGATCCCTTGTATAAAACATACTTAGTTATTCTTGAAATTATTGAATCTTTTCTCCAGTATTAGTGTTCAGAAATTCCATGAGAATATGCCTAGGTGTGAGTCTATTTTGTCCACTATGTTGTGTATTTAGTGGTGTTTCTGAATGAAAACATATTGTTCATTTCTGAGAATTTTTTGAATTATTTATTTGATTTTCTTTTATCTATTTTCTTCTGTTGTTTTTCTTAAGCTTTTATTTTTGAGATGATAAATTGGCTGGACTGGTTCTTATTTTTTAAAGTCTATGTTTGCTATTTTTAATCTGTTATTTTTGTTTTATTTGTGGATATATTTTATTTTCATGTTTCTGTGGCATTTACAATTTCTACATAATTTTTAATTTTTAAGACCTTGGTTTTTGGAAAAAAGTTCAGCATCCTATTTTGTGGATGTAATGTTTCTATGTTTTATTGATTATCGTTTATTAATGATATTTTTATTTTCTTAAGTGCACTCCTGTCTTCATAGTTCTTTCTTCCTAATTGTTTTTGTTTGTTCATTCTGATCTTTTTTTATATTAAATGTTTTCTTCAAATATTTGGCAATATTAGAGACTTTGCTCATATTTGAGTGGCCCACTTTGAAAAAAACATTGCACACTCTCTAGGTATGAATGGGGCTTGTTGATCATCATCTTCATTGTAAGATCCATTGGCTGATTATATTTAGATGCAGAGAGAGGGTCTTCTTACATCTGACTGTTTAGATCTTTTTTAATAGGCTAGTTAATTACCCAGAGAAGAGCCAGTATTTGAACTCCCAATTTCTGATTCCAGAGTTTGTATCCCTGTCCATCCATTTTACTAACTTTCAGATAAGGTTCAGTGTCTATGTACATTTTATTGTGTTGTCTCTAAGATAAAGTTAGCAATTGAAATGTAGATTGGGCATTCTCATTTCTGAATATAATTCCTTTAATCAGGGATTCCTTTCTATTATAATTGTAATTTTTTAATTGCATTTGAGCACCCAGAAGAATGCTTGGTGCACAATAGGCACTCAGGAAATAATTGTTAAATGAATTCAGATATTGTGCACAGCATTGGACTTTCTGAATCATATATGATAGGATGTAGAAGAAAGCCCAAGTGTCCTAAGTCCCATTCCAGTGTTGCAGTGCATGTGTACACACTCAGATTTGGCAAAGGCAGTTGTGCAGACCAAAATGTCTTCAGCCCTGAAAGAGGTTTCCTGTAATGGAACTTCTTGGGGCAAGCATGTTTTTCTTTTTGGGAATTGGGAGGTATTATTGAAGTGGTACCGACCATAAGTGGGCCTAAAAGGACCAAGTGGATAAAGACTTTATGGAGTACAGAACTACTGTGCTTAAGAACACTGGGTGTACTTGCATGTGAAGATTGCAGCTTCTGGATCTTGATTTAAGCCTTCAGTCTGCTGACTGCTTCTCAGAGACCTTCCCATCTGTTCCTTTCTGCTGAATGGGTCTTTTTAAAATAGAATGGAGAAACATCCCTATGGGCCACTGCACAGCTGTCTCTTTCCTTCCCCATTAGGTTTCGTTCCTCTCTTTCTCTCTCTTTTACCCACCAATTCTTCATCATTGGAGTAGGGATGGGGTGAGAGCTTGTTAACGTTGACCTGGCGTTTTTAGAGGACCCAACTGCCAAACTAAACAGGCTCAGCATTGGCATGGCCATTTGCTCTGTGATACTGCTTTGACATCTAGCTCTCCATTCTTAGGGAGAGATCTATGGAGTAAGGCTTCCCCAAAAGAAGCAGGAAGAGAGCAAGACCACAGTATTTCTACAATTTCTCTTCTGATGATAATGAGTAATCATGTTTGAACTCACGATACTCAGTCTGCCAGCCATGTTACGTTTTTGTCAGTGAGTGGGATAAAAGAGAGTTGTACTCGAAAATGGAATGCTAATGAGGAGGGTATGGTGTCTGGAAATATTTAAACAAAGAAGAGTCACTGTCTAGGCATGGAGAGAAAAATAATTTATTGTTTTAAGCTATATCATAAATTTAGATCTGAAAGCATAGTTTGTATATAAACCGAAGTATTTTTAACCTAATTTAACATATTCTGGTAATATCCTAGAGCAAGATACTGTTAGAAATTCAAGAATTTAAAAAAAAATGCAACATAGTAACATTTCCCTACCTTTTACATTAACCTTTTAAGATAATTATAATTATATGCCTATTATATATAACCTTTTGAAAATAGAAAAAAATATCTCCAAGAATTCACCTCCAAAAGACAGCCACTGTTAGTATTTGGCATATTTTCTTCTAGTCTTTTTCTTTTTGTATGGTTTTTAGTTTTGCATAGCAGTCATAAGACATTTTCCTTGCCTTTTAGTGGTATATTTTTGGTCTTCAATTGGAGTTGACTGTGGTTATGTACTGATAATGCATGTCTGTGATTTATTCTTTTCTTGTCATGAAGCTGAATAAGGAGTGCCTTAGTTCTTGGCTTGAATAAATTCTCTATATTCTTTTAACATAACACATTGTTCAGATTAGAAAGTGAATAATCCTTAGAGCAAAGGAGTGTGATGTATGTTTCACAACCACTTAAAAAAATACCAGATCTAAAAAAAAGCACAAATGGCTTGGGAGAAATGTGCATAACAAAGATAAGACTTGAAGGTTCTTGAGATGGGAAATGGTCCTTCAGAAGTGCTAGGATACATTATTGGTGCCTAGTAATATTTATTAAATATGTAATTATTATTACACATAACATGGTGGTCTTAAGGCTGAGAGAGAAATATCTTTTTATCTAGAATAGAGGGGAATGTAGTGCAATAGAGGCACCAGTGATGCCAGAATTAGAAATTATGATACTGTCTGCACTGCTGACTATTAATATTTGCCACCTCAAAGACACCTTTGCTCAATGTCATCACCAATAAAATGGTCTGCAAAGCCTGAAATATTTACCATCTAATCCTTCATAGAAAAAGTTTGCCAGTCCCTGATCCCAAAACCTGTCTTCTTTCATCCTCATTACCTTTGTCCTAACTGAAGCCTTCATTTCTTCTCACTTGGAAAACTCAAGAGACTCTACATATATATATATTTTTTTACTGTAGTTTGAACCTCTCAGATGTATTCTGCATAGAGGCAGTATCATTTTTAAAAATTTGGAAACACCGTTTTTGCTTGCTTAAATTATTTGGGACACCTTGCTGCACTCAGAATAGAGTCTAAGTTTCTTACCTAACACACAAGATTAGAAAATCACCACACTTTACTGAAATCTAAAGACCTTTACAATTATGAGAGACTAAGTTTTATGTTACATCACGTATGCTGTATGAAAACCCAAATGAACTCTACCAGGCCTAAGTAAAAAGAGGCGACATACTGTTTCCCATACCTCAGACATCTATGAGTAGATCTAGCCTCAGTAAACTCTGGACCCGGATTTCTAATTGAGTTGCCTGGGCTCTGTTTTTTTCTGTTGGCTATCCCGTTCTGATCACGTGGAGGCTTTCACCTCGAGAAGTCTAGATTGTTGTAGCAGTTCCTGCCTCAGGTTTTTCCAGGTTTACATATGGTGGGAGAGAGAACAATTCTTTCCCACTAATTCCTACACAAGCTGTAAGGTCTTTCTGATTGGACTGCCTGGGTCATGTGATCAGGGATAAGCGCATGTGCTGATTGGCTTAGGGCCGGTTCCCACACTGTAGCCTTGGAGTTAGAGGGGAGATCCCACCTGAACCATAAAGATTTTATCTCCAAGCAAACATTGAATTGTTGTGAAAGTGGCGTGATTTGAGGTGAACTGGGACAAAACTACCAGTATTCACTGAGCACCCCAAAGGCGTGGGAGCCTTTTGACAGAAGCAGTACCGGCAGTGCTCTGTACCTGAGCAGGCCAGCAGGGAATGTTTGTGGC
The DNA here is from genome assembly GCF_001604975.1 of Cebus imitator. Classification (NCBI taxonomy): domain Eukaryota; kingdom Metazoa; phylum Chordata; class Mammalia; order Primates; family Cebidae; genus Cebus; species Cebus imitator. Next base: position 4,679,205 of record NW_016107383.1, on the reverse strand, counting down.
TGCTTCCCGTGGTCTTGTTGACTGCCTTCTCATGTGCACCTGGTCGTCACTTGGTTCTTCTGGGCACGCGATAGAACGTTAAACTCGGAAAGGTAGAACCGAAAGGAAGTTCACACATCATTAAGTCTATCTCCCTTATTTTACAAAACAACATGTCGTGCAGAGAGGAGGAGGAATCAAAACTGTAGGTATCTGTATTTTGGCATTGGAAACCTAGACACATTGCATCTCTGCTGCAAGATGTGCACACCATGCCAGACTCCAAAGTACATGCCATCCATTTTGAGTTCAAAATAGAATTAGGTGGGTGCTTCTGCTGGAGAGGTGTTTGAAGCTCAGTGCGTACCTCATTCCTCCTGGGTGCTCGATAGGGCCTTGCCTGGGATAATTAAAAGTAAAGCAGAATTGCCAAGTACTTTCTCCTTTTCTTTGCTAACACTTTATTCCAAAGAAATCAGACAGTAAAAAATGGGTGGCAATTTCAGACAGATCACATGGTTTTGGGATTGTGGGTGCCTTACTCAGTGGCTCTTAATTCTGGCAGCTTATTATAATCACCTGATGCCTGGGCTCTATAAGGCTCAATTGACTCAGGATTGCTATGGTTGGCCAGGTAAGACTGATTGCATAAGTTCTTCAGATGATTCTAGTGTATGGCCAAGATTAACTATTGACTGGATATAGGTCCTGACTTCATTTACTGGTTCAGTGACCTTGGGTAAATAACTTAATCTCTTAGAGCTTCAATTTCTTCCTCTGTGAAATGGGGACAATCCTATTCACCCAGAAAGGTTGTTGGAAGGAATAGATGATGTGATGTACAAAAGGTTTACAGCTTACCTATGTTCTCAAATAAGCAGCTTCTCATCAGTGGTTCTTAACTTTATAAGGGATATTGTGTTAGCCTACTAGAGCTGCCATAACAAAATATCGTGGAATGGGTGGCTTAAACAACAGAAACTGAATTTATCACAGTTGTGGAGGCTGTAAGTCCAAGATCTAGGTGTCAGCAGGCTTGGTTTCTCCTGAAACCTTTCACAAAATATCACAGACTGGGTGGCTTAAACAACAGAAACGGAATTTCTCACAGTTCTGGAGGATGTAAGTCCAAGACCAAAGTGTCAGCAGATTTGGTTTCTCCTGAAACCTTTCTACTTGACTTGGAGATGGCCTTTTTTCTGTGCTTGCACAGCCTGGTATCTCTTCCCCTTCTTGTAAGGACATCAGTCACATTGGATTAAGACCCCCACCTTTATGGGTTTATTAACCTTAAATACCCCTTTAAAGGCACTATCTCCGAATATGGTTACATTAGGGGTTAAGGCTTCAGCATATGAATTTTTAGGGGTGAAGCAGTATAGATGCAATTCAATTCATAACAGATATGGGTTCTGTGATTCTCAGATGAAAGCTAGATTTCCTTTAACCAGAAAAATGCAGAGATACAGAGGCATATCAGACCTTGCATACATTTGTCGGACCTTAAAGAACCTTTTAGCAATAGCTAAAGCAGCCTTGCAGAAGAAAATAAATATGAGAGAGAGAGGGATGGGAGACTATGTATAACACAGAAGAGGCATCCCATTCTCATGTGTTCCTTCATTCAACAATTATGCACAGCATGCTGCCCACGTGCCAGCCATTGTGTGAGGATTATGAAACTGGCAAGGTCCCTCCTCTTAAGACTTACAATTTTTGTTGGGGGAGATAGACAGGAAACAAACACATATGCCATTAAATTACAGAGTACCAACTGCCATGTAGAGAATCAAAACAGAAAGATGCAGTGCTGTTTGCCCGGGAAGCAACTTACATATCCTCATTGAGATGATGATGGTGGAGGCTTGAGTGACAAGGAGTCAGCCATGCAAATGAGGGCACAGGGTTTATGGCTGATGAAATGCCTGGTACTCTCTGGTTTATTTTAGTATCAGTTGGCAGAGCTACCTCCTTTCACACCAGCTGCTTCCCAGATTCAGTTCTGCCTGCAGGGCGAGACTTCAGGATTTGCTGTGATAGGCGTGACTGTTGTGGATTGTGTCCCTAGCTTGGGATGTTTTTCTCTCATCCTCTCTCTGAAATGTCTAGGTCATGTGTTTGAAGGGGCAAGACCCATCAATTCAACCATCTGTTTCTCTAAATCCTCATTGACATTACCAGAGTTTAGTCACTATTTTCTTTAGCCTGAATTAAAGCAACCATGGGGGTGAGGGAGAGTCAGCACTGGTGGTGTGGCAAATGCACAAGGAATATTTGCATTGCAATACGTGCTTCTATAATGGTCTGATGGGGCCCTCAAGAATCCAAAGGGACCTCAAACAGGAGCTGATAGGTCAGAAAGACTTCTAGAAGCTGAGACCGAAGGAGCCCCTATTGGCCTTAGGATAAATAGCAAAATCCTTTTGTGGCTTGTAGGCTTCTACAGATCTGTAGCCTGCCACTGTCTCCAGCCTTGCCTTGTACTACCTTCCCACACCCTCTGTGCCCCATGCATGCTAAGGGCTTGAATGTATCACTGTCTCTCCAGCTTCACAGGCTTTGCCCATGTGATTCCATCCACCTAGCTGACTCTTTGCCCAGTGGATTCCTGCACTCTCAGTAAAGCTTTTCTCAGTAAACCCTATACTAGATGAGGGTTTCCTGTCTCCCAATCACTCCCCCCGCCACACAAGCCTGTCAGTGCTCTGTGTGCACTTTTTCCATCTGGAGAACCTGGAACTGTTCTGTTTGTTTGATGTCTGTCTTGTCTGCTAGTTTCTTAGATTTCATAGGCATGGACCACATCAGATTTACTCACTAACTATTCTTCAGTGTCCAGCAAAGTTCCTGGCAAACAGAAGGTGCGTACTGAAGGAAAAAGAGATCTGGGAAGTAATAGATGGAGCAGGAAGAACCCAACCAAGAATGGTAAAGTGCCAGATGCCAAGGGAGGGAGAGCATGGAGTTTGCCAGTGATCCATAATGGTAGTTGCCAGGCCAAAGTCTGAAGCTTCCTCCAAAGTTAGTATTAAGGGGTAATTGGTAGAATCAACCACAGGTGGAAGAGCCAGATTATAGTGGATTGAGACCTGGGTGGGAGGTGGGCATTAGATATAGCAGGTGGATAGGGTTCTTGAGAATGGAAAGATGGAGTGCTTACAAGTGCACATGTGGCAGACTGCTTGTTTCAGATCCTGCCTCTGCTACTTGTTTGCATGTGAGTTGGCAAATTACTTCAGCCTCCTTGTCTCAGTCTTTTTATCTGTAAAATAGGACCCTCATGCATCTAGTTCCTAGAATTTACATGTTCTTGGCAGGTGTATTGGCTATTGTGTGGAATCTGAGCAGCTAACAAGGACACATTTATTTTCTCATTCATAGTCTTCAGGTGGACACAGCTTGACTCCAGGCTTCTGGCTGGGGTCTGCTCTGTAAACAAAGTGTGTGTCCTATTCTGGAATCCAGGTTTACAGAGCAGTTGTTCAACAACCACCCTGGGTGTGATCTTCCTCTGATTATCACAAGTACATAAGGGGCTGAATCAAACTATCTGAGCACGTTTAACTCCCCTGCTCACATCTTGTCCACTTACATCCATTGGCCAAATTCGTGGTCCAAAGTCATTGTATAGGGACCGTCCAAATTCATATGCCAACATCATTGTATAGGGACAGACATGCAGCCCTAAGGGGTGAGGAGTGAATATTTATGAAACACTGATGTAAAATGCTTAAATAGTACCCATGGAGGTCTGTCTATACTGTAAAAAAAAAAAATGTACTTCTGACAGTCTGACTGTGGGAAAGAAGGAAAAGAAGGGAGGAGTTTTTAAATAATAGTCACTTGGAGAGATTATTATATAGAGCAAGACTGGAGCGTATTAATTGACTCATGGAAGGAGTCATTGGGCTGGGTGAAGATAAAAGAGCAAAGCATAAGAACTCAGCTGAGGTTTGGAAACAGGAACTTAAGAGTGCTGCTGTCTTCCTTATGGCTTTTGGTATCAGCAGTAGCCAAGGAGGCAAATGGTTAGATTGATAGACTTTCTCTGATCTGAGCTTTGTGTACTTGATTTTTTTTTCCTTCTCCCTGATCTTAAGGAGAGACTTAGATTGTAACAGTTGGTGTTTACAATGTTTTAATGGCTGTCATATTGAGAACTGACTGGAAGCATCTTTAGAAATAATTTATACCGCCATAAAATGCATTGCTAATCTTTCCAAGTGGATTCTTTAGTCTTTTGTTTTTTTTATATACCAGCCAATGAGATCTAGACCAATGAGAAAATTGGTAAAATATTTTAGAAGCATTGTCTGATTTGAAAAGCTAAGTAAGAATATAAATCCTTTCCTAAATATGCAATCACACTGTCTGCCATTTGCTTGACGTTTTGTTTCTTTAGTTGTGCCTTAGAGCAATGTGCACGTATGTGATTAAGAGGTCTATGGGATGCACATCCACCAGTGCTGAGCTGTAGGAGGCGTGGGTGGGAACGTGAGGAATATGGATGTGTGTTGGTTTGAACCAGCAGTCATTATTTATCTTCTCTGATGGGCCCATATCTAAAGGGATGTAGGTAATGGTGTTGGTTAACAACAACATTATTTATGGAATGTCTAACTTTTTGGTGGTGACTTGAAGAAGTGGAAATGCACTATCCTGGGTAGTGCAGATAAATACTCTAGGAGATTAAGGAATACAGGTATATGTTGGAATAGGAGAGAAGGGTTTTAATGAGACAAACTGTATCACGAAGGATGCTTGTGTATCAGCACAGGAATATTGCCAGCCTGTGTTTATTCGTCTAAATTACTGAAATAACGTGGGCTAAGTTTTTCCCTGCTTAAAACATTTATTGACTTTCCAACTGTTTAGTGAAAAAAAAAAATCAAATTTATTACTCTAATACCCAAAGCTCTATGCACCCATTGTAATGGGTCCTTTTTTTTTTTTTTTTTTTTTTTTTTTTTTTTTTTTTTTTTTTTTTTTTTTTTTTTTTTTTTTTTTTTTTTTTGGCTTGGAAGTAAACATTTTCTTTGATAATTTTGCAACCTCTTATTATTACTTTCTCTGCAGCTTTTATTTCCACTTTCCCTTAATGCCGTATAATCTGCAAGATAACTATTGGCTAGCTTATTTTTGGTCCATTGCATAGAAGTACTTAAACCTTTAGCTTTCATAGTTTTTAAAATAGAGGACACATAGTTTCAATAGAATTTTTTCTTTTGCTAACATTAAAACTCATGTGCACAGATACATATACACTTAATTATCTAATTTCATAAAATTTGGTCAACACCAAAAAATGCAGACAAGACAGTAGAAGCATAAAGAACAGACCTTTACGGTGAAAACAATTGGCCAATGGAAAGCTTACAGAGTTGTTTTGGTTTGTTTTGTTTTTTTTCCATTTTGCTGAGGACCACTGAGCGCTTCCTCACATGTTTCTCTTTTCTCTGGGAAGGCATTTGGGAGCCACTATTTTAGTAGACTGTGAGCTTTACCAGAGCTGATTTATCTCTGAATCCCTATTTATCTCTTTCTCCCTCAGAGATAATTTGGGATCTCTAAAACCTTATAACAAGAAAATAACTATGATTTGTGACACAGACGCAATCAGTTTGGGGGACAGATTATTCAAAGATCTGACAGTTGTCTAAAATAACTAAAAAGGAAGTTGCTTTTATAAAATTATGTGTAGAATGTGTGTGAAAGTCAGAATAGTAGACAAGTTGTAAAGGTTGTTTATTCTTAAAAAGCTAAATTTCTAGAATAAAATAATAATTGGCATGTTTACTTTTTCTAATTCTGAAAGTGTAGATGTGGTTACTTAGATCATTGAAAACAATTACGCAACTATAGAAAAGAAAATAATTTTCTGAAGTAATTTCTGACTTCAAATTCTACTTTTCTCAGTTCTTTTAAAAACTAACATTTACAAAACAAAACAAATTGAATTTAACATTGAATTTTCCCAGTGTTAAAGGACACTGATCAATTTTCAAACTTGTGCTATTCAATAGGACTTTATGTGATTATTGAAATATTTAATAATCTACACTGTCCATTATGCTGTACACAGCCACATGCGGCTACAGATATGTGGCTAGTGCAACTGAGGAGCTTAATTTTAAATTAAAAAATATAATTAATTTAAAATAGTGACTACTGGCTCCTATATTGGACAATGTAATTTCAAAGGATTGACCAAAGTACATTCAGAAGTATTGGGCTGTTATTAGTAATGCCAACGTTGACGGCAGTTTTCTTGGTAAATTTGAGATTTTTTTTTTTTTGAATTAAGGTGTGTTTAGTAACTTGTATACTTATCAATGGCTCCATTGAACTTTAAACTACTTTTAGCCTTTGGATCACCACAAGTTTTTAAAGCGCTCATTCTCAGTTCATGAATTAAGCTCATGAATAATTTCCTTCATTATTATATCTCTCGCTTTAGAGAATGTGATTTTTTTATTTTATACATATATATTATATGCACATATACACATGTATATATGGACATTGGTGAAGATCAAATGCAATAAGGGATGGAATTTGTTAAACTTGAATGTTCCTTTAGTCCAAATGTTACTATGAATAGAGAGGGCAAGCAAACAAAATTGCCTGCTAAGATTATCTTGCCCCACCCTCTCTGAGAAGAGAGATGCTCGCATTCATTAAGTCAAACCAAAACATCTCATGGCTTTTTCATATTTCTGTAGTTTAATAGATACTTATGTTTCTGCCTAGATTGTTCTTCTTTTAAAATTATTATTTCCAGAATAAAATCTTCAAGAGAATTTTGTTTCTCTTTTTTTTTTTTTGAGATGGAGTCTTGCTCTGTTTCCCAGGCTGCAGTGCAGTGGCACGATCTCGGCTCACTGCAACCTTCATCTTTCGGGTTCAAGCGATTCTCCTACCTCAGCCTTTTGAGTAGTTGGAATTACAGGCATGTGCTACCACAGCAGGCTAATTCTTTGTATTTTTAGTAGAGATGGGGTTTTGCCATGTTGGCCAGGCTGGTGTTGAACTCCTGATCTCAGGTGATCTGCCCACCTCAGCTTCCCAAATTGCTGGGATTACAGGTGTGAGCCACCCTGCCCGACCAAGTTTCTCATTTTCTTCTCTGAAGCCTGTGTCTGACCTTTGTAACTCTCTACTTTCCCTAACACTAAGTCACCTCTTTCTGTTAGTGGAGCTGTGTGTACAGGTATATGCAGATGTATGTACAAATGATCTAGGTATTTGATTTTTGAAGAAATCAATATTATTAAAATGATTTAATAATGGTAAAGGAAGTAATACAGCAGTGGTTACCATTTTTTGAGCACTTTCTATGTGCCAGGTATTGAATAAACACTTTAAATATGCTTCAATTATTCTAAAATCTTAAAAAGATGTTATGATTTTTCTAATTTTACACATAAAGCAACACCAAACCTAAAGGGAATTAACTTGTTCAAGGCCACACAGCCACTCTGTGGGGGCAGCCAGATTTGACTCCAAAGCCCATGATTTACCTACTAAACAACAATTAAATTGCAGAGGCAAAAGAAAATCTCATTCCCCAGAGTAGCATGGTGTGGTAGGAGCTATGTGATGTAAAACAGTCTGAATTCCATTTCCCCCGTGCCATGTTTTTTCTATTTTTCATTTTAATGGTGGCCTTAAACATGTTTAGCATCTCTTAATCATCCCTTTTTTGAACGGGAGCCTCACTCTGTTGCCCAGACTGGAGCTCAATGGCACAGTTCCGGCTCACTGCAACCTCCGCCTCCTGGGTTCAAGCAGTTCTCTGCCTCAGCCTCCCAAGCAGCTGGGATTACAGGCACCCATCACCACGCCCAGCTAATTTTTGTATTTTTAGTAGAGATGGGGTTTTACCATCTTGGCCAGGCTAGCCTTGAACTCCTGACCTTGTGATCCGCCCACCTTGACCTCCTAAAGTGCTAGGATTACAGGCATGAGCCACCGTGCTGGGCCATCTTCCCCCTTTTTTTAAATAGTTATCACCACCTTCATGATAGAGGATGAAAAGTCCTTTGAATATGTTAATTCTGTATTTTTTTCTTCTTCCCTCCCGAAATACCAGATTGTCATATGTAAAGACTTCCTAAATGATTCGGGTCATCTTTTTTTTCATTAGCTTGGTTTCACAGAGAGTGCAATCAGCTTGTCAGTAGAAACTGTGTTACAAGATGCAGATATTTGCTTTTATCTCTTAGTTTTAACCTCATTTCCCAGTTTGCTCCCAGATTTTTTTGATATATTTGAAAAGCTGTTCTTTTTTCCTTCTTGTTTTCTTACTAAATTATATTTTAGTTTGTCTTTTTCAGGTAGGATTGCACTTTTTAAGTCTATACTATATTCTTTAAAAGTGCATGGTGACTATTTAACTTATTAAAATTGTTACCACGTAATATTTGTCTACTGTGTTGGAGGAGGGCAATGAGTAAAAGTGGAGGATTTATGTTCATTGAACACATGGTAGGTGTCAAGAATTTCATATGTGTTATTTCTATTTATCAACACAATAACATGAGTGTAAAAAAATAAGGTAATATTAGTATTGCTGTTTCACAGAAAAGATGATATAACTTGCCCATGCTTGAATATGTATTGTAAGAAAATGGTAGAACTTATATTTCAATTAATGTGTGTTGGCTGAGGTTAGAGTTAGGAATGAAAACATGTAAGTCAAAAGTCATTTATAAACGCTTTTGAAAAATGAAATATATCTACTGTCTATATTCTGTTTTGTTATGTTTTTGAGATTATTTTATATACAATAAAAGTACATATTTTAGGCCAGGCATGGTGACTCTCGCCTCTAATCCAAGTACTTTGGGAGGCCAAGATGGGCAGATGACAAGGTCAGGAGTTCGAGACCAGCCCGACCAACATGGTGAAACCCCATATCTACTAAAAATACAAAAATTAGCTGGGCATGGCGATGCACACCTGTAATCCCAGCTACTCAAGAGGCTGAGGCAGGAGAATTGCTTGAACCCAGGAGGTGGAGGTTGCAGTGAGCTGAGATCGTGCCATTGCACTCCAGCCTGGGCGACAGCAAGACTCTGTCTCAAAAAACAAAAAACAAACAATAAAAGCACATATTTTAAGTGTTTAGTTTGATGAATTTTGATACTTGTATAGTATCTTGTAACCAAAATCAAGGTGGAGAACATTTCTGTTCTCCAAGTGCCCTCTAACCTTTCCAATTAAATTATCCTTTGTTTCCTTCATTCTGTTGTTGAGCCCATCCACTGAGCTTTTAATTTTGTTTATATTTTTCAGTTCTAACATTTCCATTTGGTTATTCTTCATGTCTTCTATTTCTTTGCAGAGACTTTATTTTTTGGCTAAAGATTATTTTTTCCATTTGTGTCAAGTATAATTGCTTAGTGAAGCATAGCTGCTTTAAAATTTTTCTCAGTTAGTTCTGACATCTCTGTCATCTGGGTGTTGGTGTGTATTGATTGTCTTTTGTCTTTCAGTTTGAGAACTTCCTGGTTATGAGTGATTTTCTTTTTTTTTTTTTTTTTTTTTTTTTTTTTTTTTTTTTTTTTTTTTTTGAGATGATGTCTTGCTCTGTCACCCAGGCTGGAGTGCAGTGGCACCATCTCAGCTCACTGCAATCAATCTCCACCTTCCAGTTTCAAGCGATTCTCCTGTATCAGCCTCCTGAGTAGCTGGGATTACGGGCACATGCCACCATGCCCAGTTAATTTTTGTGTTTTTAGTAGAGACAGGGTTTCACCATGTTAGCCAGGATGGTCTCAATCTGTTGACCTCATGATCCGTCCACCTCAGCCTCCCAAAGTGCTGGGATTAGAGGTGTGAGCCACCGCACCTGGCCAGTAATGAGTGATTTTCTATTGAAACCTGGATATTTACATTTTGCATTATGAGACACTAGATTTTATTTAAACCTTTTGCTTCAGCTGGCTTTTTAAAATGCCAGTCTGACCAGGGAAAAGAGAAGATACCACTTAGTTACTGCCAGCTAGAGTTATAAATCCAGGTTCCCTGCTCAACCTCAGTTGATACCTGAAAGGTAGGATTTCTTCCTCATGGCTGGGTAATAGTTAAAGTCCTAAATGCCTACCAGACTTCCTCTGACACAATCCCAGGAAGGATAGTTCACCTCTTGTAAACTGGTAGAGGTGAAAGTCCAGCCTTGCCATATCATCTCAACTGACATTGTGGGGATGAGGAGGTACCCTTTTTATCAGTTGATAGAGATGAAAACCTGGACTCCCTACTTGGCCTTCTATGGCATTCTCCTGGGGATAATGGGGCACCTAAGTGCAGCCTGGTGAGGGTGTGAGTCTAGGCTTTACACTCAGCCTTTACTTATGTGATGGTTGAATCACAATTCTTTTCTGTAATGTTTGAGTAAAGCAATTATTGTCTACATGTTTCCTATCTTGATAGGCTGTCTTTCTTGGTTGTTTGGCTGTGGAGAGCAAACTCTTGTTGTAAATTATTTTTTGTCTGTGCCTATAGGTGTTTCCAGGTTGCAGGCTTCTTCAGTTCTAAGTCTGGGATATATGAGGCAAGAGGAAGCTGAGAGAACTTGTACGATCATGTTATTCAAAGTCCTTCAAAGTCTTTAGATGGTCAGCCTTCTCTTAACTATTCAGTCTTCTTATGTTTGTCTTGTATATAATGTCCATCATTTTTAACTTTACTAAGTGGGATGAATTGAGAAAAGTACGTCTATTTCTTCTTCCCCAAAGGATGCAAGAGGTACTACTTTATTTAGAAAAATAAGGAGTAGATTATGTGTAGAAAAAGAAAGTGATGTTTCATAAAAACTTGGTTCAATTCATCTACATAGATAAAGATGTTTGGTCACAGATTCGCAATATGAAATCTGTTTCTATAGTATCATAGTTTAAAATGTTTTTCAAGTCACCAGTGTAGAGCCCTTATCAATCTCTCAAACTGATAAAGCATCATAGAACCTCTGCATGTATCTCCCCTTGTATTCTCCTTGTGAATGAGAAGAGTTAATGTTCATGCCTTGGACATCTTCCAAAGTCTCTCCCACTTTACTGATGCTACAGTACCAAAGGTAAGCATTATTTTAATTTCCCTTGTTTTAGATTGTCTGGATATCAAATGTAGGACAAGTGAATATTTGATGTGGTGATTAAACTTAAGTAGTCTTTGGAAAACGAGATTCCCTTATAGTAAACTGTTTTTACAAAGATGAAATTGTTTCTGTAGACAAGTAAACCAGAGTGAGGGAGCATCCTGGGGCTCAGAGAAGACCATGTCCTTGCACTGCTGCATAGGGTCTGAACGTCTGGCTGTGCTGAACAGTCATGTAGGTCTAGCTTGGACAGCCACATCATAGTTGTCAGGCTACTCTGGACAGACTTGTGAGGATAATAGAGTGGGTTTGTGGGTTCAGCCTTTCATTTTCCATTTAGTTTCTTCCCCTGTCTTTCTTATTGATGTAGTGACTTCATTCTTCCCAGTCTCTTCTTGCATGGATAGGGGAGCCATCTATTATTGGCCACTTAGACTTGCTGAGGGTGGACATGTTCAACTTTTAATGCTACTGAATTACCCTTCTGGACATTTATAGTTTACTCCTGTTTTATATTCATATAATTCCCATGTGTCATAAAATGTTTTTTCAGACACTTTAAAATGTAAAAGCTATTTTGGGGTCACAAACCACATGAAAACAAGTGGCAGGATGGATTTGGTCAATGGGCATAGTTTGCTGACCGCTTTCCTGGAAGAGATCTGCTGGGCAGATTCCTTTGCTCAAGGAGATATTGTGCTCCGTATTAGAGAAAACAAGCCTGTATTCATGAGACATACTTTCTGATATAGTTGTTGTATTTTTACGTTGACACATAAATGACCAGATACACATGAACACATTCCCATTCATTGATGCAAAAGTTTTCTGAATTATCTGGGCACTTTTCTGGGTAAGCAAGAAATTTTCATCCTCAGGTTTTCACACTGTCATCTGGATTGATTGATAATGACATGTATTCCGAATGTGGATCTTCCTTGCTAAGCTGTTATTAATACAATACTTACTCAGCTTTCTAAATTATAATAGGAGTTGTGAAACCCAGACCAGGACATTTTGCTAGGATTTCAGTTTTCTCTTTTTTACAGAAGAGCTAAACAATCCTGTGTTATTGGTTCAAATGAAAACGCCATTTTGCAGAGGATCATCTGAAAGTTATAGAAGACTTAACCATGGCCTAATAAGCAGGGAATTACTTTTCTCACAGACTATCAAGTCCAGAGCGGGACAATGAAGAACATATTTCGAGTAGCCCAATGATGTCAGAGCCAATGTGGCTATTATTCTCTTGGCTTTTTTTTCATATTTGTAGCCCTGTGGTCACAGCATATTCTGTAGCAGTTCTAGACCTCACATATGCATTTAAGGCAGAGTGAAGAGGGAAGGGAGTTATTAAGATCTTTCCTCTTTTGTCAGTTCCAGAACTGTTTGTTTCCCATCAAACTTCTGCTTATATGCCCTCGAGGGGAATCTGTCATCAGCCTCACTTGTGTCTGCAAGGGAGGCTGTGAAATTTTGTATTTGGCCTTGTGGCCATCTTTCAATAGGTGGCAAAAATAAGAGTGTTGATAATGTGTAGCCCATCAGAAGTGTCTGCTATAAAGAGTTAGACATTTTTGGTGTTCATATTACTTCTGCATGGTAGTCTCTGCTGAATTCCAATCCAGAATACAATAAGTGAAGCACCTATAATAATTAATATAGTGAATTAAACATATATTGGAGAGTGTTATGTGTATATTATATGAGGGAAGTGTTAAAGCAGGACCATATCCTTCAGGAGCTTTAGCTAGAAGCAAGACATACACATGAAATTTTAACCTATCTCAATTCTAATGGTGGGGATTGGAGGATATTTGTTTTTAAGGTCATTGATTCATTTAGCAACATTTGTTGAGGGTTGAGTTTGTATAACTATTTAGGCTTTGCAGGTGCAAACATGAGGAAGATGGTCTCTGCTTTGCAGATGGGAGGTAAATCAGTAGTTTCAAGAGAGCTTTACGGTTTTGTGATTTAATATTTTTGGTGAATTATACAATTAGATTGGAAGCAACTTTTATTTGCTTTTTTTGAAAAATATATGTTATGCATCAGGACTGAATGGCAGTGAGTAGGATTGAATCAGTATCTTTCCATCATATCTTTACTCAGTCTATAAACAACGGTTGAGCACCTACTGTAAGGCAGTTATGTGGCTAGATACTATATTTGTAAAGCTCAATAAGAAGTAGTCACTTCCTTCCAGGGGCTCCTAGGCGTAGACTTAGCAGCTGTGTCAGTAAATATTTGCAATGCATGGTAAATACACACATACAAGTCATATAAAAAAAGAGGTGGACTGGGCATGGTAGCTGACTCTTGTGATCCCAGGACTTCGGGAGGTCGAGGTGGGCAGATGGCTTGAGCCCAGGAGTTCAAGACCAGCCTGGGCAACATGGCAGAATCCTGCCTCTACAAATAATACAAAAATTAGCTGGATGTGGTGGTGCACACCAGTAGTCCCATCTACTTCATGGTTGAGGTGGGAGGAACACTTGAGCCTGGGAGGTTGAGACTGCAGACACCACTGCACTCCAGCCTGGGCAACAGAGCAAGACACTGTCTCAAAAAAAAAGAAAGAGGGGAATTATCAATATTGCTTAAGTGCAAGATTAGTTAAAGCTCTCCAGTAGAGAAAATAGAAAATTAATATTTCCTGAAGCAGGCATCTATGCAAGTAAGGGAAAGGAAGAGTGTATGATGTAAAAAGATCACTTCAGTCAAGGCAGAGAAGCACAACACATTTCAGAGCATGGCTAGCAGTTTCTACCTGGGGGTTCCTTGGTTGGAGAACCAGTTCTTTCTGAGGGGCAATTGGGAGTGTTTGCACAGTGTCTCTATTCAAGGCAAAACTCAGAATAGTGGAACATTAAACTTCTATAAGCCTTCATCCCTTGTTTCATGACAGAGAGAGTGTGGTGTGGGTGGCTTTCTGGAGAGTAAGATGCACTTGTTCTTGGGAATGACCGCAGATGCCAATGCATCCCTCAACTCCTCTTGCATCACTGTGAGGAGAGAAAACGAGGACTGGCACTTCATTCCAGATAGCCTGTGACTGTCACCTAAATCACATGAGAATGACATCCCTCAGCCACTAAGCCCCAGAGAGCCCAGGCTCATTTCCAGCAATCAGCAATTCCAGCCCTGCTTCTGCTGATTAGGATAAGACCTGTTTTGGAGAACATTTCCTTTCTAGGAAAATTCTGAAGTAATCTCATACTTTTGAGCTATAATTTTTTAACCTTTTATTTAAAAAAAAACAAAATAACATTCTAGTTAAAAATCATGACATTACTCATAAATAAACTCTCAAACCTTTGAATAAAAATATCTTTGGAACTTCTCTTTCCATTTATTGAGGCATTAGGGAGTTGAAATGAGAGGGAGTAGGGTTTTTAAAATTTTATTTTTTATTGTGATAAAATATACATTAAATTCATCATTTTAATCATCTTTGGTTGTATGGTTCAGTGGCATTAGATACATTCACATTATCATATAACCATCACCACCATCCATCTCCAGAGAGTTTTCATCATCCCAGAGTGAAACACTATACCCATAACTAACCAATAACTTCTCATTTTCTCTCCCACAGCCCCTGTGTAGCATTGCTCCATTTTATTTCTCTATAGATTTGACTAACTCATATAAGTGAATCATCCAATAGTTGTCCTTTTTTGTCTGGCATATTTCACTTAGCATAATGTCTTCAAGGTTCATGCATGTTGTAGCATGGATAAGAATGGCATTCCTTTTAAAGGCTGCAAAATATTTCATTATATGTACCACATTGTGTTTATCCATTCATGTATCCATAGGCATTTAGCTTATGCCTGTTTGACTGTTATGAATAATGCTGCTGTGTATGTGAGCATACAAATACCTGAGTTCCTTCTTTCAGTTTTTTTGTGTGTATATACCTAGAAGTTGAATTGTTGAATCTAACGACAATTCTATGTTTAATTTCTTGAGAAATCACCATACAGTTTTCTGCAGGGGGTGTATCACTTTACATTCCCACCAGCAATGCACTTGGTTTTCAATTTTCTGGGGAAGTAGGTTTTTACACATGAAAAAAAGATGGTGTCTTCAAAACGGCGTCCCAAAACAATGCTAAAATATGTGCATTTGCAGGGAAACATTTCTCTCTTAAATTTTTTTTAAGAACACTGTTTGTGAAATTCATTTTGGTTTATAACTCTTCATTTTGAAGAATTCAGTATTAGTGACATTCAAATTAAGCAAAAGTGACAGCAGCAGCACTTACCACAAAGACCACAAGCTGCCTACAGTGTCAATTAAATAACTAGACATCCGTCAGGCACAGGAGTGGTGATAAAGATTAGGGAAACAAGAAGAGGGTCTCAAAGCCTACCGGTGTGCTGCCAAGCCCATTAAATTAAGTAAAAAGTAAAAATAAAGTGTAGTGATGAGCACAGAAAAGAGAAAGCAAATGGGGACACCTTTGACACAAGCAAAGAGATGGAGGTCATGCATTGTAAGAGGCCGTTGGAAAGTTGCTTGATTTGTAAATATTAGGGACATTGAATTTCAGGGAAAACAAAACAAAGCCTGTCAAAAATGGTTTTAAATAAATAAGCCTAAGCGCAAAAACCTAAATCAACTACTGGGTTTGCAGTGGAGGAAGGAACATCTATGGAGAATTAAAATATTTGTGTGAAGAATGAGACTACGTGTGTGGAAAGTCAAAAAACTGTATTCTGCTTCCTGTTTATAGATACCTTACATTTTGACTGCAAAGTATTTACTAGCAGAGAAAGACTTCCTTCTAATTTAAGGCATGATTGTGTAAAGGAAGGGGATTGCTGGTTTATTCTGCAGCAGAGTAAGTATTTCCTTAATGTCTCTTATGTGCCAGATCCTGGACTCAGGAATGGAGGTCATGGAGATGAAAAAGGGATGATATCTGCCCTCCAGGAGCTTACGGTTATGTTGGGCCAGGCAGACAGATCAGTTACATGGACATTCTCAGTACTGTGAGGAAAATGAAGCACCAGGGGACTGTGTGCATGAGGGGGCATAGGAAATGGGTTCTTGCTCTGGTAGCCAGAGACCCCTAGAAGGTTTTCTGAAGAAGAGGTCTGAGCTGACATGAGGTGAATAGGAGTTAGCTTCCCAAAGAGGAGGAGATAGGATTGGGTTGTAGTAGGGTCAGCGTTGCTAGGTGGTGGGACCAGCATGAGCAGAAGTAAAGGAAGTATGAGAGTCAAATTTGGTGGGGAGGTGATAGGGGAAGAGAATAGGAGGTCACCAGCAGTTTAGTGGTATTCCTAAGTCATGAATTTCAAGGTAGGAAGCAGCAGAGGGTAAAGCTAGACAGAAAAATCAAAGCTACACATTTCTCTTTTCTTCATTAATGTCTGAATCCATCCCATGCCTATCACCCATCTCCCTACACAAGCACACCTTTTAAAGATAATCACAACTTTGGTGTATTTAATTGAACATTCATTGTAAGTAGGCTAGTCTTTGGAGATGGAGAAGCTGATTGATATTAACAGTAATTAGCTTCATGCTCTCAGAGGCTTTGTCTGCTGAGCACTCTTTCCAGCACTGCCTAACGTGGGCATTGTGGTTGGTTCCTCAGCATCTATTCTGCTACAGCCCTGCTGAGTAGCAGCAGTGTGGTTTGGGGAGCTGACCCTCTGAGTTGGTCAGTTGATTTAAGGATAATCTTATTTCCACTGCCAGGGTGTTAGTTCAGTAATAGGCATGTTATTCACTTGTGGCCAATAAGAAAAGAGAATAAAATTTGAAGGAGGTTTGGGAGAAAAAGAGCCATAGTCAACCAAGCCCTTTCTGCTGCAAGATGAAAATGAAAAGCTTGTAGTTTAGATGCTGCAAAGGGACCCAGGTTGAGGATAAAGGTGATGCTGTGGATAATGGAATGGAGAGAGGAAAAAAAAATCACAATACTTGATGACACTTGATGAAAATCAGCTAATTCTGAACTTGTGCCATCACTGGACTTCTTGTTCTGACAGTTGATAATTTTCCTTACTGTTTAATCCAGTTTGGATTTTTCCATCTGTAATATGAAATCATGTGCATCCGAAATGATCCATAATTTCTGTGACTTTTCTGTATACACTAGTATAATACAGCCTTTTGTGATCCTAACCCCTTTGAGCCTCATTTTCCTTATCTGTGAAGTGAATATAATTATGTCTCAGAGTTTCTCATGAAGATTATTTGAGATTCAGAACAAAGCCTGAAAAGGGAGACATGAACTAATAAATGTTAAGTGCCCAGAATGTACCACTAAATACGAAGCTTAGTGACTAGAAGAAATTTATAAATAATGTCCACAGAAAGAGGTACAAATAAGATCACATGCATTTGGACCTTTGTACAGTTTGCTTTTTTTAAAAAAAAATGTCATTCATTCAATATTTGAGCAGTATGTTGGGTATAGAGCTATTGGATTTGCTGATAGATGGAAGGGAAGTGATGAATCATAGAGTGATGTTAAGGATGTCTCATCAGCTTCTGTGTAATTTGGGAAGACTGGAACAGGCAAATTGTTTCTGCTGTAGTTTTACTTGTCTGACATTCATGAGAAAGTTCTGTCTAGGCTGAAGTTAATATTTGGGAGTCACCAGAATGTTGATTGGGAACATGGGAATAGATGGTCCTGTTAAGGAGGGAGCAGGGAATGGGAGGAAAACATGTCATTTCTCTTGGGAAGCCTGTCTCATCCTCAGGTGTAAAGTACTCGTCAAAATCCTGGCAAAGAAAGGGCAAAGAGGAAACTGGCCTGAACGGAGTGCCGAATAGAGAGTTAGACTATTGGAATCACAGAAGCTGGCTGGAGGGGAAGAATGCTGAAAAAGGAGAAAGCCTTAAAATGTTGGGTAAAAGGAGATTATTGATGAAGTGGAGACCTGGGGAAGATATGGGTATTAAGTATCTGGCCTTAACTTCTCTGCAAATAAAGGAAAGGGGATGAGGATAGGAATTTACCTTAATTTTAAGAGTTGGGGTCACAGGGAAATGAAATAATTTACTACCCGAGAAGTCAAAACACACATACCTGCCACGCGCACACAGACATACATGGTAGTTCATGTAGTGGAATGCATGGATCTTACAACATTCACTGCTATTTATTTGATAGTAGAGGGTACATGGGGCAGGGGAGCTCAGTAAGCATTTGTTAGATAAATAAATATCCCCAGATTTGTATCCCTCAGTTTTAGATTTTATTTGTGGAATATCTATGTTAGAGGACATGGGGAGAATAAGATGCAAAAAACCAGAAGCCGCTGGGCTCGATGCCCTTGAGCCCTCTACTCTGGCTTTTTCTTCTTTGCCACACAGAAGTGACAATTCTGTATTAAAATCACCAGTCCTTTTGTTTGCCTCCTTTATTACATTGTGAGTAACATCTGTCATATGTGCATCTGTGTTTCTAGGATCTAACCCAGGGATGGCACATAGTAAGTGCTGAAGAAATATTGCTTGAATGAATGCAAGAGGATGGACTTGAGGGAATGCTTAAATAACAGAGAAGGTCACAAGGAGAGGGGGAACACTTGTCAGATGGAGGAGAGATATAAACTAAACCACAGGGTTGACATAATTGCTTGTGTGGGATGCAGTAACAACGTTGCCCGATTCTCATCTGTAATGTGGGGATTCGTAACTTGCTGCAAGTCAAACAACTTGCAATTGAGGGCTTCTGGATTTGCACCTAAATCTTGCTGATTTCCAAGCTCAGGGTTTCCCACTATAACATGCTTCCTTGTCACCATATTATTTCTTGTAGTAATCACCCCACCTTTCGACTCACAGATGCCTTGTTTTTTTTCCTCCTTGGTCCCGATGAAATATTTTCTGTCATGGACACCTTCTTTGTATGGTTGTTTTTCTGAGTTCTATTTGTTGCTCTTTCCTAGCTCTCCACTGTGGTTTGAATCCACGGGGTATTGATCACCCTGCCCATGCTGAAGGTATTAAACTCCAGATTGAAGGTGAAGGTGTGGAATCTCAATCCATTAAAAACAAAAATTTCCAGAAGGTACCTGACCAGAAAGGAACCCCCAAGCGACTGCAGGCAGACGCTGAGACGGCTAAGGTGCGTAACATTCCAGTTAATTACGGAGATTTGAAAGCTGCAGCCTTGATATGCTGTGGTCCAGCCATAGAGAAGAGCTGATAGTGCTTTCACTAATAACCGTTGTATCTGTGGTCAAATGAACACTGTATCTTGCTGATAAATAATTATAAAGGAAAATATTAACTGTATTCCCTTTGGAATGAAATGGAAACACATTTGTGGCCCATCTCATAGCATGAGTCTCTGAGGTTATAGAGAAGAATGCCCTGGACTTAAAGCTAAAAGATTAATCCACCAGGCTCAGACTTACCACTCTATGGTGTTGGGCAAGTCCTGTAACTTTCTGAGTTGCAAATTCTTCATCTACACAAGGGAATCAGTCATAAAATAACTTCTCTTATCAGATTGAGCAGATCAAACAATTGCATGCTTATGAAAGTATTTTATAAAAGTCCCAGTACTGTGTGAGTGTAAGAGGCTTGTGCTTACAGGTATTGTTAATTAGTAATAGCTGATACTTTATGAAATATGCATGTATATCCCAGGTACTGTTTGAAGGACTCTTGATCTGTAGACTTACTGTGTCCCTGTAACAATCTTGTGAGGTAGACAATATTGAATAGTACCCTAACCAATGACAGAGAAAATTATTTTATTCTGCTGTAGGATACTTAGTTCTTTTCAATCTTTAGACTAAACACAGGTATCATAGAACTGACAAAATAGGTGTTGGTGAAGATGGAGAGAAACTTGGGTTCTGTGGGGTAGGTAATTTTTTAGTAAGGACAGCCTCTTCTAAAGGCTGCCTACAATGGAACTGGCCCTACCTGGGTATTTGTCTGAAATCAATGCAGATGTTCATGTTGGGGGCACAGTGTTGTTAGAGATACTCATATCAGTTTTCCTCTTAGACACTGAGGAAATTAATCTTCATAAAGTTTTGTTTCTCCCTTTGTGTATTCCCTGCAAGACAATGTGCTTTCAAATGTTGGTTGAGTGAATGAATGTATGCATGCTTTGGAAAGCAAATATTGTAACCACCCAAGAAAAATCTTAAGGAAAAAGGTCACTTGTTGTTGTACAATAACCACCTCCCTTCTCCTCCAAATAATGTCTTCCAAAATCATATGTGAATTTTTTTTTTGCTTTATCTACAGTTTTGAATAATTACTGTTATTCCTTTTCTTCTTTACGGATAATTAAAAATTTGACATTAAGTATGTGTGTGTGGTAGGGAATGGGGAATGATTACCAAGAAATATATGGCAGGCATTTTACACTGGACATTTTAGCTAAGAGAAATGGCAACTCATAGGATATTGACCGATGATCAGTGAAGTTTGGCTTGTGAGCAGCATTGGAAATAAGTAAACCCTGTTAAAACAGCTAAAGCTGATCAATCCATGTTGCTACATGGATATCTTGAAGGAGCCAGGAAAAGAAGCCTTAAGGGTCCTCTTTAGGAAGATAAATAGACTTTCTCTGAGTGAAATATTTTCTAAAGGATGCTTAAAATATTAAAAATTAGAGTAGACAGAAAAGAAAAGTTAACTATTGATATTTGATTTTTAATTCAACTTTAAACATTT
>NW_016107383.1:4650821-4656938 GCF_001604975.1 Cebus imitator | reverse complement strand
ACTTCATGACCAAAACACCAAAAGCATTGACAACAAAAGCCAAAATAGACAAATGGGACCTAATCAAACTCCACAGCTTCTGCACAGCAAAAGAAACAATCATTAGAGTGAATCGGCAACTTTAAACATTTCTAGTGTGTATCTCTTTTATTTGTAAAGAGATTGGAAATATAAAAAATTTGGTTCAAATCTGATGTGATTCTGTTTCTGAATTATCTTGAATATGTGATATTGTTGTGAATCCTGAAATTTTGTGTCTTTGCCTCTGAAGCACTTTATAGTTGCTTTGCTGAAAACATACTTCAATGAGTGTGTATAATGAGCCTTTCTTCTGGAACAAACCACATATTGGAAACCAGATTCATTTGAGTTTATGCAAATCATCTACAGTGAACACCTATTCCCAACAAATGAAGTTGAAAGGAGATTCTGGGTTTTTGACAATGCCATCATACTTAGAGGCGAACAAACTAGAGGCTTTAGTAAAGCTTACATAAAGAATTTGTTCACTTGTTTAAATGGAGGACTAGGGAACGACAGTGGCTGCTGGGGGAACAGAGTTAAAATCACTATAATGTGATTACTGTGGATGTCAGCAGCATCACAGCCCCTGAAGCTTCTGTACCTTAGACAATGTGAACTTATGTTGTACAGGTACAAACACATTTACATTTTCCCTTCTGTTGCATTTAGAGGCTAGTGCAGTTGTGAGCCATCTTCTCTTTTCTTGGGTATATAATTGAATCTCTGGTAAATTGACCCACTCGAAACCTACCTTAAAAAACCTGTGGCTAGAAATACATACATCTATAGCCATTCAATAATGTAAATTCTTGTAGCTTTTCTGGATGACAGCTTGATAATCGCTATCAAAATTTTAAATGTGTGCAGTTTTGGGACCAATTTTTTCTCTAGGAACTTGCCTAAGGAAATAATTATCCATATGTACAAAGATGGCTATAGGAAAACACACTGAAACTAGCCCAAATGTCCATTCATGGGACACTGGCTAAAGAAACTGTATTAATGTGATGGGATACAATTTTTCCTTTGTGAGGATACAAGAGACTTATATGTATTTATGTGGAAAATGTGATAATATTTTAAAGTAGAAAGGGAATGAGAAGGGTAGGTTATGACACAGTAGATATAGTATGTTTCCACTTAGGTAAAAATGTCTGTCTCTGTATAAAGGCATCACTGAATCTTGGAGGGTTTTCCACAGTTTGAGCAGCAGTTTCTATCTGGAGTTAAAATTATGGAGAAAACTTTCACTTTCTGTATTTCTGCTTTGCTTGAATTTTGAATAAGATATGTATTATTTTAAGTGTATTTATTTTAAAGCCCTTTTTGGATTGTCCCATTAACTTTAGTAACTCAACCATGACATTTTCTGTTTGTTGGGTTAGTATTATGCTTTTAGGGTACTGAATTTGCTCACGTGGCTTCTAATTCTTGCTGGTGGTTTATTTGGCGGATCAGTAAATTATTGTGGGATCTTTTTGCCCATGTGTGCCTTGGATTGTAGAGGCTTCTGATGAGGTCCTTATGCATCTGTCTTCCCCTGAACTCTGGGATGTGAGTGCTCTGGCCAGGTATTACACTGATGTTTTAAGTTGGTGTTCTGTCTGTTTGCTTCTGACTGATTATGCAAATCAAGTACCTCTGTATGCAGACTTCTCACAGGGAACCTGGTGTATCTCTGGGCCTTACCACTTTGATTCCTGCCATGTTGGGCTTTGAAACCAATCCCTCAGCACACCATCTGTTCCGGAGTAGCTTAGTGACCTTATATTTAATAGGCAATGCTAGAGTCTATGTGTATATGTGGGTTGGGGGAGGATTGTAGCATGTCCTTAATCTACCCAGTTGACACTGAAATTTGAATTGCTTTCATAACTTTAAAAAGTGTGTGTGTGTGTGTGTGTGTGTGTGTGTATTCATTCTGGGTAAAATAATTATCTATCTTAGAAAGTGACATTTTGGGACCCTTAGCCCCAATTCCTCAAAGACTCAGAACCCTTACTCCAGAAAAAGCTTTTCTGGCTACAAGTTGCCTCCAGCTCTTATAGACCAAAGAGAAACCAATAGAGTACCCAGATCACTTGTAAGTCTTATTGGGAAGGATAGAGTCTAGTTGGAAGTAAAAAAATGAATCCAGTTGAAATGTGGATCAGGATAAGTCCTAAATGCTTGTGAGTACTTGGAAATTCAGAGAGAATATGTATGCCATGCCATGCCTCAGCTATAGTTACCAGTTTAAGAGGAAAATAATTGCGTCTACTTAGCTTTACAGGAGGGTACAGGCAAGAAATATAGTAGGCAAAGCATTTTCATCTCGTTAGGAGGCCCAGAAGTTATCCAAGCACACAGCTTCTTTTGATCCATCACCCACACAGCTGCCACAATTGAGAGTCCAGGTGAGGATGAGTCTCTTTGATATATAAAAGGCTGAGCCTCTTTTTTTCACCATTGGTTTATACCATTCTAGTAACGTAGACTCAAGACAAAGCCACAGCTCCTGAAGACCAGGAGTGGTTCCACATAGCAGTTTCCAAAAAACCAGCACTATGGGAAACTGAAGTCCTTCTCAGACAGGCCAGCTCTGAGATTGATTAACCCTTTACTTACAGAGCAGTCAGAACAAGACTACAAGGGAGGGTACTCTAGCACAGGTAGAATTTGAACTGTGCTGCGAAGTATGAATAAATTCCCATATGTAGCCCTAAGAATGGAGGGTGCCTAGAGCCATGAAGTCTAAGCACCTTGAACTGAGGTATGGCAGCAGAAATGCTCAGGTGTGTTCAACATCAGTCTGTTCAAGTCAGAATTTGTGTGGCAGAAATCAAGTCTGAAACAGTAGGTTTGGGCCAAGCTGTGTGATGGAATTTGAATGTTGGAGTGAGTACCATGGATTTACTTTCCACCTTCATCATTCAATACAATAGCCACTAGTACATGTGGATATTCAAATTTATGTAAATTGGATAAAATGCAAAAATTTATTTCTTTGCTCATACCCGCCACATTTCAAGTGTTCATTATCCCATGTTTTGAGGGGCTGCTTCTTTGGACAGTGTGGATGTGGAACATGATCATTATGGCAGAAAGTCCTATTAGACATTGCTTCTCTAATCTATGGGAAACCATTGCAGTTCTCTGGGTATAGGAATAAGATGTAAAATGGAATTATGTTGATATTCTCTCTGATCCTCATCCTTGGGCTTGAGTGGACAAGTGCTTCAGTCATTAAAAGTCAAAATACTGGGGAGTTTCTTTTGAAATTGATATTCCCAAATGCTCTGATGGTTGGAATTTGAGATTCTGTGGTGACTCTGGCTATGGAATAAGATGAGCCCATCAGCCCATCAGTATCCTATCTGTTTTCTATCCTGGAATACACTAATGTATCTTTACAAGTGGCCTAAACGTGACATTGGGAATTCTTGACTTCGAGACTTGATTTTCTATATGTTTATGAGGAAACATCACCTTGCTGTGTTTTTATGCCTGTCAAATAAGGGTTTCATAAGGTTAATAATCCTTGTTTTTCTGGGTTGTTTTTTCCTGTCACAATGCTAATTCCTGGAGTCAGTGTCCTTTGAGTGTTCCTTGTATTTGCATGCCTCCCCCGTACCTTTTCTTTACAAAATCTGTATCCCCATTTTACAGCTGAGAAACCCAAGGATGTAAATGACTCACTAAAACTTAGTTTCTGGCTAATAATCTGGAGGAAGATATAACTCTCTCTGTTTAATGGCTCTAAATTCAGGGTTTTTTATGCTCCTAACATGAAATATACAAATCATCTATTTATTTGAAAAGAAAATATAGCCTGTTACACTGAGAATCTGGCCAACTAGGCAGAAGAAGAGGTTAAAATGCTGCATGTATTCGTTAATCCTCAAGGAGAAAACAGCAAATCTTGATTGTTGTATTATATAAGGGAGAAGCAATGCCAACATCTAAAACAGTGAATAATTGCCTACACTTGGCTTTGGGATGTATTATGTGAATCTTTGGCAGCAGATAGGCTTTTCTCATTAGGCTAATATTAGATTTAGTTTGTATTTCTTTGGCACAGAGTTTAAAGGATCTGGCCTGGAACTTGGTGCTGGAGGCAGGAGGAGGAGAAAGCTGGGTGCTTTAGATAAGCCACAGGTGGATAAATGAGAGTTGACTGCAGGGCAACTTGTGGACATTTGTAACGGTAAGCAGGAACCATTAATCTGAGATTAAAACAGAGAGAAAAAAGAACTTAGACTTAGGTTAAGAGATGAAGGGTGGACTGTACTTAACCTTGATCAAATTACATTGCTTAGCTGCCTTTGAGAAGGTCTGTTGCAATTTAGGGATAGAATGATCTAATTCTTGACTATCTGTATTTCTTGGCTCAAGGAGCACAAATGTCTCCAAACAAAGCTGCCAACCCAGTATAATGTCACCAATGATAGGAAAGAACACAATGCATGAGAAACATAATGAGATGTACTTTCTTAAGAATTCTCATAAGGGTCAGAGCAAGAGACGAGCAAGTATGACTTCATGCTATGTGAGTTCCAGGACCCCAGCCCATGTACATTGAGTTCCTGGAGAGGGCTCAAACAAAACTACAGTAAACATATCCGAAGAGGTAAGCTTTTGTTACTAACATGTTAAGCTCTGAAAAGTATGAAATTAATAGGATATATTTAAGCCATAGTTCATTGTGTAAACAACAAAGAAGAAAACCTAGAGAGCATTTGACCATCTAATTTATTTTACAGGGAGATAAGATTCAGATGAGACTGAATGACTTCACAAAGATCTTGGAGCTAGCAGCAGCACAGACTGCCTAAAACACAGTTCATCCAACACATGAACAGTGCTTTTCACTCTTTTGTGCTCTCAGTTCTATAGGAAATAAAAAGTGCTTGGAGCCACTTGGTTAATAGTATTTGTCTAGTGGAGTAAGACTACAGGATATGCCATTTGACAATGTATAAGGAAGGTAGTGTTCAAGAGAGTGTATCAGAGCACACCAGATTCATTTGAGTGTATCCACCTAAACTACAAAGTTACTAAAGTGATACTCTTTGGAGATTATTGGTACTTGCCATCCCTTCTGCCTATGATGTTCTCCCCTTGATTATTGTTCAGCTAGTTCCTTGTCATTTAGGTCTTAGCTCAAATGTGCTTCTCCAAGAGGTCTTTCCTGACCACCCTAACTAAATGAATCCCCAGTCACATTCTCTGACATCACTTGGTTTGATGTCCTACATAGAACTTTTCCTGGTCTGAAATCATCTTGTTTTTTTCTGTCTCTTCACTCAGAATTTAAACTATTTGAGAGCAGTGATCTTGTCTGTCTTGTTCACTGCTGTAATATCAATGCCGGCTACTGTGTCCATCACATAATAAAAAGATTAAATTTTTGATGAATGAGTGAATAAGCCAGTTGATGTAATACAGAAGCCCCTTGCCTCTGGGTTTATATCTCTTGCCTCACAGTTATTTCATTATCTTTAGCTCCTCCACAAGTGAGCAGAAGGATGTCTTACTGAGTTCTGTAATTGTTGATGATATGAAGAGAATGCTTTTCTGGATTGGTACAAGTGGCCTATTATCTATACAGTGGACAAGGGATACTTCCAAAGCCATTCCATTACCCTTCACCCTTCAAAAGTTTACTCTGTGTTATCACTGAGACCAAGCAAATTCCTGATTGCCGTCTGTATCAATCTATACTTCACTTATATATAAGCACCACTGTGAAATACAGTATGGCGACTCCTCAAAGACCAAAAAACAAATACCATTTGACCCAGTGTGTTAGTCTGTTCTCACATTACTATAAGAAAATACCCAAGACTGGGTAATTTATAAAGAAAAGGGGTTTAGGCCGGGCTCAGTGGCTCATGCCTGTTATCCCAGCAGTTTGGGATCCCCAGGCAGGTGGATCACTTGAGGTCAGGAGTTCAAGACCAGCATGGCTAACATGGTGAAACCCCATTTCTACTAAAAATGTAAAAAAATTAGCTGGGCATGGTGGTGGGCACCTGTAATCCCAGCTACTTGGGAGGCTGAGGCAGGAGAATCACTTGAACCCAGGAGACAGAGGTTACAGTGAGCCAGAAT
>NW_016107383.1:4619220-4650696 GCF_001604975.1 Cebus imitator | reverse complement strand
TAGAGACGGGGTTTCACCATGTTGACCAGGATGGTCTTGATCTCTTGACCTCGTGATCCACCCGCCTCGGCCTCCCAAAGTGCTGGGATTACAGGCTTGAGCCACCGCGCCCGGCCAAGAAAAGAGGTTTAATTGACTGACAGTTCTTCTTGGCTGGGGAGGCTTTAGGAAACTTACAATCATAGCAAAGGCACCTCTTCACAGGACAGCAGGAGAGACCATGAGTGCCAGCAGGGGAAATGCCAGCTGCTTATAAAACCGTCAGATCTTGTGAGAACTGACTCACTATCACAAGAAGAGAATGGGGGAAACAGCCCCCATAATTCAATTACCTCCCACCAGTTTCCTCCCACAACATGTGGGGATTATGAGGATTACAATTCAAGATGAGATTTTGGGTGTTGACACAGCTAAACCATATCACTCAATATATTCATTTGTTTTCATGCTCCTGATAAAGACGTACCCAAGACTGCACAATTTACAAAAGAAAGAGGTTTAATTGGACTTACACTTCCATGTAGCTGTGGAGGTCTCACAATTATGGTAGAAGGCAAAGAGGAGCAAGTCATGACTTACATGAATGGCAGCAGCCAAAGAGAGAGATAAATACTATCAGGTCTCATGAGACTTATTCTCTATCATGAGAACAGCATGGGAAAGACTGCCACCATGATTCAATTACCTCCTACCATGTCCTTCCTATAAAACATGGGAATTCAAGAATTCAAGATTTTGTGGGGACACAGCCAAACCATATCATTCTGCCCCTGGACCCTCCCAAATCTCATGTCCTCACATTTCAAAAGCAGTCATGCCTTCCCAACAGTTCCCCAAAGTCTTAACTCATTCCAGCATTAATTCAAAAGTCCACAGTCCAAAGTCTCATTCAAGACAAGGCAAGTCCCTTCCACCTATGCAGTCTGTAAAAGCAGGTTAGTTACTTCTAGAAACAATGAGTGTACAGGCATTGGGTAAATACTGCCATTCCAAATGGGAGAAATTGGCCAAAACAAAGAGGCTACGGGCCCCATGCAAGTCTGAAATCCAGCAGGGCAGTCAAATCTTAAAGTTCCAGAATGACCTCCTTTGACCCCATGTCTCACTTCCAGGTCTCACTGATGCAAGAGGTAGGTTCCCAGGGTCTTGGGAAGCTCCACCCCTGTGGCTTTGCAGGGTACAGCCTCCTTCCTGGCTGCTTTCCTGGACTGACAATGAATGTCTTCAGCTTTTCCAAGCCTATGGTGCAAGCTGTCAATAGATCTGCCACTCTGAGATCTTGCGGATGGTGGCCCTCTTCTCACAGCTCCACTAGACAGTGTCCTAGTAGGGGCTCTGTGTTGGGGCTCTGACCCTATATTTCCCTTCTGTATTGTCCTAGCAGAGGATTTCCATGAGGACCCCGCCCCTATGGCAAACTTCTGTCTGGACATCCAGGCATTTCCATGCATCTTCTGAAAGGTGGAGGTTTCAAGACCCCAGTTCTTGATTTCTGTGTACTGACAGGCTCAAAACCAAATGGAAGCTACCAAGGCTTGAGATTTGCACCTCTGTAGCCATGGCCCAAGCTCTTTGTTGGTACCTTTCAGCCACTGCAGGAGCAGCTGGGATACAGGGCTCCAAGTCCCTATGATGCACACAGCATGGGGACCCTGGGCCTGGCCCACAAAACTACTTTTTCCTCTTAGGCCTCTGGGCCTGTGATGGGAGGGGCTGCACTGGAGACAGTTTCCCCATTGTCTTGGGGATTAACATTACGTTCTTCATTATTTATGTGAATTTCTTCAGCCAGCTTGAATTTCTCCCCAGAAAATGGGATTTTCCTTTCTATAACATTGTCAGGCTACAAATTTTTTGAACTTTTATGCTCTGCTTCCCATATAAACCTGAATGTATTTAACAGCACCCAAGACACTTCTTGA
This sequence comes from Cebus imitator, assembly GCF_001604975.1. Taxonomy (NCBI): domain Eukaryota; kingdom Metazoa; phylum Chordata; class Mammalia; order Primates; family Cebidae; genus Cebus; species Cebus imitator. The sequence continues at coordinate 4,648,774 of NW_016107383.1, read as the reverse complement.
ATGCTTTGCTGCTTACAAGTATCTTCTGCCAGAGACCCTTAATTATCCCTCTCAAGTTCAGAGTTCCACAGATCCCTAGGATAGGGACACAATACCACTGTCTCTTTGCTAACATGTAACAGAGTCACCATTGCTTCATTTTCCAACAAGTTCCTCATCTGCATCTGAGATGACCTCAGCTTGGGCCTTATTGTTCATGTCACTATTAGCATTTTTGTCAAAGCCATTCAACAAGTATCTAGGGAGCTCCAAACTTTCCCACTAAAATTGAGCCCTCTAAACTGTTTGAACCTCTGCTTGCTACCAAGTTCCAAAGATGTTTCCACATTTTTGGATATCTTTTCAACAACACCCCACTCCTAGTACCAATTTATTGTATTAGTCTGTTTTCTTGCTGCTGGTTAAGACATACCCAAGACTGCGCAGTTTACAAACGAAAGAGGTTTAATGAGACATACAGTTCCACGTGGCTGGGGAAGTCTCACAATCATGGTGGAAGGCAAGGAGGAGGAAGTCATGTCTTACATGGATGGCAGCAGACAAATAAAGCTTGTTCAGGGGAACTCCTCTTTTTGAAACGATCTGATCTTGTGAGACTTAGTCATGAGAATAGCATAGGAAAGACTTGCCCCCATGATTCAATTACCTGCCACCAAGTCCCTCCCACAACATTTGGAAATTCAAGATGAGATTTAGGTGGGGACACAGCCAAATCATGTGATCTGGTTATCTTAAAACTGGGCATAATATACCCAGAGGAATAGAAATCATTCCATTACAAAGATACGCATATGCTTATTGCAACACTATTCACAATAGCAATGATATGGAATTAACCTAAATTCCCATCAATGGTAGACTGGATAAAGAAGATGTGGCGTATGTACCCCATGGAATACTATGCAGCCATATAAAAAAATGAGATCCTGCCATTTGCAGGGACAAAGATGGAGCTAGAGGCCATTATTCTTAGCAAACTAATACAGGAACAGAAAACCAAATGTGGCATGTTCTCACTTATAAGTGGGAGCTAAATTATGAGAACACATGGACACACAGAAGGGAACAACACATACTGAGAGGCCTGTGAGAGTATGGAGGATGGGATGAGGGAGAGGATCGGGACAAATAACTAATGGGTACTAGGCTTAATACCTGGGTGACAAAATAATCTATACAATAAACCCCCATGACACAAGTTTACTTATATAAAAAACCTGCATGTATACCCCTGAACTTAAAAGTTAAAAAAAAAAAAAGTCTCTGATTGCCTGAATAGGGCCCTATGACCTCTGCTACCCTATAGCATTGGCCAAGATTTCAGATGGCATGGCTCTTAAACCCTCCTCTGCAGCTCTATTCAGGGTCACAGGTCATCAGCTGGCTTCTGTGATTTCTACCCCATATCCCTGATCTAGCCCAAACTTGAAGGAAATGGAAAGCAGCTTCTTCTCTTTCTCTTTAAGTGCTTAGGGATTCCTGACTTAAACTGAAAAATTGGAGCACCAGGTGCCAAGTAAAACCTGAAATATTATTTCCAAGGCTGTATGGATTAGAAATTGTTTTCAAATGTTGATTTCACACATAGCCTTAGATATATGCTGTATTAGTCAGCCTCAGCTGCTATAACAAATTACTGCAGACTTGGTAGCTTAAACAACAGACATTTATTTCTCACAGTTCTAAAGGCTGGGAAATCCAAGATCAAGGTGCCAGCTGAGTTGGTTCCAGAGAGGATGCTCTTTCTGTCTTGCAGAGACCACCTTCTCACTGTGTTCTCAAATGGCAGAGAGAAAGTGAGCTTAAGTGTCTCTCCTTCCTCTCTATGGATGCTAATCTCATCGTGGGGGGCCCATGCCCTCACTGACATAATCTAAACTCCCAATTAACTCTCAAAGGCCCTAGCTTCAAATACTACCCTATTGGGGGTTAGGGCTTCAACCTATCCATTTTAGGAGGTACACACATTCAGTCTGTGACATATACAGACTGAATATCTCTAATCGGAAATGTTTGAGACCAGACATGTTTTGGGTTTTGGATTTTTTCAAATTTTGGAGTGTTTGCATATTCAAATTCTATATCTCATCCAAATTAGATATCTTGGAGATGGGATCCAAGTCTAAGCATGAAATTCATTTGTGTTTCATGTACATGTTATATATATACCCTGAAGGCAATTTTATATAATATTTTAAATTTTGTGTATGAAACAAATTTTTGACTGACCCATAATATGAGGTCAGTAGTGGAATTTTCTACTTAGGGCATCATGTCATTGCTCAAAGTTTTGGGTTTTGGAGCATTTTTGATTTTGGATTTTTAGATTAAGGTTGCTCAACCTGCACCAAATTTGCATTCTGACCAAATGCCAAATGACTGAGTGTTAAATCACTATTGGCTGAAGTTGAATATCACCGTCATAAAATGAATGTCTGGTATACAAGAATAAATCTGAAATATTAATAAGAATACCTATTTACTACAGCTTAATTAAAATTATACCAAGCAGAATTTTTTAGAATTGGCATTATAGAGCAGTGGTAATAATTTCTCAGATGTCAGCTCCTGTGGTTGTTCTATTTCATAGTTATGATACTGAAAATATGCTCTTTTTCAACTGAGGTCAGTCAAGGAGCAAAATACGCTTTTATCAAGCTCTGCCATTACAGTAGTAGCGTTAATGGTGATATTCCCCCCAAGTCACTAAGCTATCCTACTCTCCAATAATAACTGACTCCAGTAAAATCTTTAACTCCTGGAATTGCCAACTTGCTGATGATCATGATGCGATTTCATTGAAACAATCCCATAAATTAAAGCTTTGGATTGTACAAGAAGAGGATTTCTTTTTTAATTTTCAAAATCAGGCTTAATTTTGTTTTTTTCACTTGAGGGTTTTCCTCTTAAGCAATGTTTTCACAATATTCATTGTAAAACATAGTCCTCAATTCAGCAACCAGAATGATCTTGTTAATGTGTGAGTCAGATCATGTCCCTCTTTTGCTCATAATCCTCTAATCACATCCTGTTTTCCTCAAATTAAAGCCAAAGTTCTTAGTGCCCTACCAGGTCCTGCATGATCTGTGCCCTGGCAAGTCCCTCCTGTCATCTGCTACTAGGCTCCTCTATGTTCAGGCTCCTCCTAGTTCAAACCAGGTACCTTCCCACCTCTAAGCCTTTATACTGGCTGTTACCTCTTCCTTGAAGCATCTTTCCTGGGGATATACAAGGCTCACTCCTTCATTTCCATCAAATCTTTGCTCCAGCATCACCTCCTCAGTGAAGCTAACATGGTCAGTCTCTCTTCCAAGGCCCCTGATTCCTGACTCTGTCCTGTAATTTCTTTACCGCACTAACACACTCATCACTTTCTGAAACCATATATAATTTATGTTTATTATTATTTTAGGTCATCATCCACTAGAGTATAAACTCTGTAAGGCAGGATCCCATGTTTTGTGACACGTCCCTGACAATAACAGCCATTCCTGGTACATGGAAGGACTCAACTATTTGTTTGAATGAATTCTTATAATAATTAGTATACATTTAGTTTTCAACTGGCTGGTAGGATTTTAAGATATAAAGCAAACTGGAACAATTTCACTGTTTAAATCACATCTAGAATATCTACATTTATTACAAAGGCAATTTTCATAAAGCAACAGTAAAACCCAAGGTTTTACTATTTGTTATTGATGATATTAAAAAGGAGCAGCTATGCGGGAAGATGGGCACAGGATCTGCCTTTATAAATACCTTGACATAGGAAAAGAGATAGCCTATGTAGAAAAGAAAGATCATTATGCAAGTTTCCAAATGGCTCAGAATGATATGAGGGAGATCATGTGGTTTCATCTGAGTTTTATACTTAGTGCAATGGAAGCCCAATGAAAGGTGTTACATAGAGGAGACACTTATAAAGAGAAGACTCTAGCTGCTCCATGGAGAGCTGATTAAGAACTAGCAAACACACAAACAGGGAGGTGAGGAAGGGATTTTTGTAGCTTACACAGTCGAGAGGAGATGGTGTCTTGAGCCAGGATGGTGTCAGTTGGTGGACAAATTTGACATCTATTTTCAAGATAGAATTAATAATACATGATTAGGTGTAACCTGTGGAAGTAAAGAGAGGAATTAAGGATGACTCAGTAGTTTCTGGTTTGAGCAGCTAACTTGATGTTGGTATTATTTAGTGAAATAGGGAAAACTGGTGAGAGAGAGGGAGAAAAAGGGAAGCCTTGGGGTGGTGGGGGAATCACAAGTTTCATTTTGACCATGTGAATTGTGTAATTTCTTAGTCATATCTAAGAGAAGATGTCAAGTAGGCTGTAACTTGTAAATCCAGGTTTCCAAAGAGATCTCAACTAAAGGAGTACATATTAGAGGTCACACTTGTCATACGAGGTATGTGCATGTGTTAAAGTATGTAGAAACTAAGGGGTTTTCTACTGGTCCTTGTCTCTAGGAGGTGGTGGTGTCCCTTCAGTTTCCCTGCCCCTGCTGCTTCTTTGATGAATATTATCTTTGCTCTGTCATCATTGGACTGTGAGGAGCCTAAGGGCTCAGCTGTTCAGTTTGAAGGGTAATGGCACAACATGAAAGGACTTGGCTAGAAATAGCTCATCCTGGCCTTTCTCTTTCAGTCTAATTTTTGATCCTGCTTTCCAACCATGTTTACTTACAGTTAACTCTTTAATACTTCTAGTAAAAGGAGGCCAATGCATTTTGTAGGCAATTGAAAAAGAGGAAGAATAGGGCTACTGGCATGAGCTGGTACAGTCTTGGCTTTAAGTCTTTATTAATTTCCTGTAGGAATATGAGGGTATATTTGCTTTTCACCAGCGCTGTCATGATAGATATTACTCGAGTTCACCAAAATCCACTTCTCCTCCCCTGCTGGGTTCTTGGGAGACTGTATTTTTAATCTCCCAGAACAACTAGTTCTAGATAGTGGCCTATGAGAGAACATGGCATGCTGCACTTACAGGTTGGGGCAGCAAAAACCCCAGTGCAGTTTCCAACTTCCTTTTTCTCTTTGGGGAGTGTGGTGGCCACATATTAAGATGGCAGAGCCCAAAGTCAAAGGAGCTTCAATCACCAAGTCACTGCATGGAATACAGCTGCTCAGACGCTGACTTACAGCAACCTTTGTATAAGTGAGAAATGTACTTTCATGGTGTCCCTAGATTTCAAGGGTTGTTTGTTACTCCAGCATAAGTGCAGCCTAACTAGATTAATCCAAGTGGCATCTGAAAACATTGCAATGCTGCATCCTCTTAGGCTGTAAGCTCCTCAAAGACAGGAATCTTGCTGAGCCTCAGGTCAAGTGCAAACCCCAACAAAGATTGGTATGCTTAACTGTTACTCTCCAGTCAGTATTGATCATGACTTTCTTTTTACCAGATAGACTATCAGAGCTCTTTTCAGTCTGAACTACTGAACTAAAATTAAATTGCCATTTGAAGATTTTAGAACTTTTCTCCTGGGCCCCAGCAATTGTTACTCATGTCAGGACATTCTAGGGCATGCATCTCTCTAGTGCCCCATTTTGTATTGTATGTAAGTGACAGAAATTAGTCACTGCTTCCCTTTACTTTTGTGTGGCTCGTGTTTTTTTCTGCCATGTATTACTGAGTACTTGGCACCTGTACTGGTCTCAGTTGTTGGGCTTGAGACTTAGAGATAAATGTTGTTTTGCCAGTGCCATTACTGTATGTGTGTGTGTTGAGGGTGGTTAATCTGCTTCAGCAATTATTTTGTTTTGAAGAAGCTGACTTATTTTTACCTCCTCAGTGCAAATCTGGTATGTATGGCTTACCATTTACGCATCGACTTTCTGAGACACAAGTGCTTCTCCTTGAATGACCTCTTCTCCTCTTGAGCTTAGCTGGCTAATATTTATCAGCAACATCTGGGGCTTAGCACAATGAAGTTATTTACAGAAGTGCTTATTAAATACACTTTTGTGAGTCATGGTTCTTTCTAGCCAACTCTGCCATTTTGTTGAGGATGGCACCCAGTGGAACCCCAAGATTTGCAGCTATTAGGAAGCAGAGGCTTGTGTGCATTGATCAAAACTCACAGATGGTAGAGGGAAAAGGAACAGTTACAGTGGAAATGGACATTAGAAATCATCTAATCCAACCTGTTCATTTTACTTCTGAGAATATTGACAGGCAAAGAAACGAGATGACTTGCAGTAGCTGCAAGTGAGTTATAGAGATGTAATAAAAATTAGAATCTTTCCTTCTCAGTTCACCATGGCTTTTGTTTCTTGGGACTTTATTGAGTACTTTAAGCACGTATTTATGAAGGAAATGCTTTGTTTGTAAATTGTTTCTTAAGTATTGTTTTCACTCAGGGAAGAAAAATATGAGAAATTTCAAGTTGTGTCTGAGTTAGTTATTTTCAGTGTTTTAAGAGTTTCCCAGCCTTCCTTCTGAGTCCTCTTTCGAGCCATTGCAAGGTTAGGGCAGAACAGGCCTTTAGCTTTATATTCTGGGTATGGATGGGGATGGGTCCTGCTGACAATGAAATGAGAAGAGGACTAGCTCTCCGACTGTTGTCAAAAGTGATTCTGGTGAAACCCCGTCTCTACTAAAAATACAAAAAATTAGTTGGGCATGGTGGCGCGTGCCTGTAGTCCCAGCTACTCGGGAGGCTGAGGCAGGAGGATTGCCTGAACCCAGGAGTCGGAGGTTGCGGTGAGCCAAGATCGCACCATTGCACTCCAGCCTGGGTAACAAGAGCAAAACTCCGTCTAAAAAAAAAAAAAAAAGTGATTCCCAGGGTCACATGTATTTTCCTACTCACTCTTTTAAAAACTATATGTGATTCTTGATCTTTATATAATAGCATGTAATGTATGTTTGTATAACTGATAGTAAAATTAACACTGGTGAATTCATCACCAAATTTATGAAATAGGCTCCTTGCTCTTGAATTCATCTTCTTATGTGTTCTCTAGATGTGACTGGCTCTCTCAGTTACATCCTTTTGTTTTCTTGCTTTTCATTTTGTCTTTCTATAAAACGTTGTTGCCTAAACATATGTACAAATGTCCTCTATCTTTAAAATAGCCACAATTAAAAACAACCTGTTTCTGTTTTTCCACTCCGCTCCTCAAATATAGTGATTTATCAGACTGTCAGCAGCCCTTTTCTTAAGTTTCTATCATTTGCTTCTTTTGCAATCTCCAAGAAGATGACAGCTAGCTCATCTCCATGCCTGACTTCTCTCCTGGGTCCTTCTGGTGGGCAGGCCTACCTGAATGTACTCCAGTGACATCAAAGGGCCACATCAAAAGAAGTAGAAGAAAATCGCCTTCTCCTTTGGCCACCCTCCTGATTTTAAAAACATCCTTGCTTTTAATCCCAAATAAATGTCCTCAGGGAATAATTTGTATATACTTCCTGTATTACTGCATTGTGCACGCTTGTGATTTGATCTGTGGCTACACTGCTATAACTGTAGTCCGTAAAGTCAACAATGAGTTACATTTTTTTCCGCCATCCTGCTCCATCTTTTGGTGCTTGTTCTTTCTCACAATTCTGCAGAGTTTTACATTGTGGATCAATTCCTGTTTTGTGTGTTTGTATTTAGAAATGTGCCTTCTTCCTTGGTCTGTGAGATGCTGCTATAACCTGGTTTCCTGCTTATCTTTCTGATTCCTTATCTTTTTCCTCCTTTTTTTTTTTTTAAATGACCTCTTTGACTTTTCTTTATTTCTCAAATAAATGACTTCTGAGCCTTTCAGCAGCCTTTTTCTGGTGTTTCTTACTATCCCCCTCTTTGGCAGTTTCGATGCGGGTGACAAGCCAGATCCTTGTCTTCAAGTTCGACCTCTCCTGAGCCCTTCTCCTTCACTTTCAGCTGCCTGGTAGACATTTCCACTTGGATATACTGCAATTATGTTAATTGACAAAATAAAGGGAAAACAACAGAGGAAAGATTATATCACTTCTTCAGGAACTCATAAGCCTTTGACACAAAAATCAAGGAGAAAAATCCAATGTGTATTAGACAGCAGTCAAGCTCATTTCTCATCCATCTTGTCATTCTCAGGGAAGGTCCTTTTTAGAAATGCTGCACATCTAAATTTGATTCACATTATTATTCTAATTTTTATTCTTTTATACTCAATTACTGGGTATTGATTTCTATATTTGTGGACTAGAGATTTATTATATTTTATACCTTTCTGAACAAAATTTATTAATCAGATAATCCCATGAACCATAAACTTTAGCACACTAGTTACTTTTACCTCTAGTCAGGTTGAGAGTTGTAATTTAACATTTGGCTTCTTTTTTATTGATGAAGGCAGTTTGAGACTGATTTGGTTTGACAGTGTTTGTACCCAAATCTCATCTTGAATTATAGTTCTCGTAACTCCCATGTGTCGTGGGAGGGACCTAGTGTGAGGTAATAGAATCAAGGGGATGGTTACCTCCATGCTGTTCTTGTGATGGTGAGTGAATTCTCACTCACAACATCTGATGGTTTCATAAGGGACTTTTCCCCAACTTCTCTCTGCACTTCTCCTTGCTGCTGCCATGTGAAGAAGAACATGTTTGCTTCCCATTCCACCATGATTGTAAGTTTCCTGCCGGTGAATTGTGTCAATTAAACCTCTTTCCTTTATAAAATACTCAGTCTCAGATATGTCTTTATTAGTGACATGAGAACGGAAAAATATAAAGACAATGAGAAAAGTTAAAGTTTTGAATATTTATAAATGGTTTTAATTTCTATTTTAAATTAACCATACAGAAAAACAATGCAGATATAACTTAAAATGTAGAGATGTGCTTTTCTTAAAAATTTATTTTCACCAAATTTATTTGTTATGCATTATCAAAAGTTTAAGTTTGTATAATGTTGTCATCAAAATAGCATTGTTAAATCATTAAATTGGTTCATTTTTACTTTGTTTTCTTCTGTTTTTGTTTTGGACCCTGGAGAGAAGGTTTTGTGGTGTTTAAAGCTTTGGGAAAATTTCCTACAAAATTTGAAACATAAAAACTAGTATAGTATGAGCATTATTTTAGAATAATAACAAAAATACAAATTTTAAAAAGCTGACAAATACCACTAACATCTCAAAATACAGAAAAATAAGTTTTTATTAACTGAGTAACATACCCCTATAATACTTTTTGGCCTTCATATTTTGACTGTTTGCTCATTAACTGTGTCTTTTTAAAACAATGAGTTTGTAATATTTCTCTGTTTCAAGAACAGATAATGCAATCTTTCCTCTATTGTGTTTGACTGAAATTTCTTGGTATTATTGATATTTGGATTTCTATTATGTGACCTCTCACATACACATACTCACTGATTATTGTAATGATATAGATTTGAGCCCTAAAATAGGAATTATTATATATTCTACCTCCTATTATTCCATATAAAAGAAAAAGAAATAAGATGTGTTTATAATTGTATGTGCCCTTTTATCAAATCTGTTTCACATTTCTCTTCTGTTTCATTATCTGTGAGAATGAGCTTTTTAGCTTTCAGTTTTTCAGGTCTAAAGATCGGAAGAATCTCTCAAAGCCTAGCTCCTGCTTCATTACATTTCAGAGCTTTTTTTCCTCCAGTGCTCATGTTTTCCATCTACTGTCTCGTGACTCTGAATGAATCCAAATGGGTGGGAAGGTAGTGCAGAAGTATTCTTAGAAGTCATTTGTATACTCATACAGCTAGTAATGACTCTACATGAGTGTCAGTGAACCATATCATACCATAAAGACTATATAAATACATCTCACTAAACTCAAGCTAAATGTGATTCCACCTTAACTTCTCCTTACCTGGGTCCCCAAAATGTCTGGGATTCCCTAGAATTGCCTGAAAATGGGAAGGTATGACTGAGGAAAGTAGGAATTGGAAGAGACAATTATTTTAACTGACTATGGATGAAATATCTCACTTTTGAAAAATTCGCACATTTTACCAAAATATCATGTAAATCCACTGGCAAGGCTTGTTTTCAGCCCTGAGCAAATGAGGGATCTTAAAGTTTAAGTTCCCTGAGCTTCACAGTATATTTGCTCCCTTTATCATAAATATAAATAATGATTGCCAAAAAGCATTAGATTTCTGAATCTTAACAGTTTTAGTTATATATTTTATAGTTTTAGTTTTATATTATTTTGAAGCTTTATTTTTAAATGTGTTTTTAAATAAAAATATTTTGTTTATTGGCATCACCCCTCTCAACAAAGAGCACATAATCAATTTCAAACTGAATCTTTACAACACCCCACTAGATTTTTATATAGGAATATGCCTTAGTTTTAAAATGCATAGTTTTGTATCATCATTCAGTAAAGGTAACACACTAGACTTTCTATGCATGTCACCTGACTACTACACAAAGAAGAGAAGAGGAGACAATGTTTTTAATTACAGCAAACACTTGTAGCAGTTATCACAGACCAGGGGCTGTTCCAAGTGCATGTCACATGTATCTCCACCTCTAGTTCTGGCAGAATTGCACAAAACATAAGCTAAAAGCCCTCTCACTACAATCTCAAGAAATTCTAGATAAAATAGAAATCCTAATAAGCGTATGATGAGCCTTGCAGGGAAGTAAAGCAAATCAACAGATGCTCAAAACAAAAAGGAAACTGCAAATCAGAGAGGTACATATGTGGGACTGCTCTGTGGAGCCCTTGCTAGAGGGCTGATATTAGGTGTTAATACTCATTTGACGTTGGAGGCAGGAGAGTTGGAACTGCCATCACTGCATAAAATAGGAACTCTCAGAGGACTGTATTCTATGGGAAAGAGTGGTCTAAAGAGTTACCCATGAGTACAGGAGAGCAAAAGCAAATTCATCTATTTTAATCTGGGTTCTAGGTAGGGGGAGAGTAGGTCTTCTTGGAAAAAGCTGAGTTCATGTACCTGTGTTCCTATGTGCTCCAGGAGCTATAAGCTGAATAATTAATTGCTAAATTTGTGTTGTGCTAGTGACAGCTTTGGGACAGTTGCCAGAACCAAAATATACTCTAGAGGGAATCCTTTTGAGATATTAGAGAATCATTAAATAGCTCTCATTTTTTCTCCCCCTGAATTGGGACCCAACTAAAACGTAAAGTGTTGAGTCAGGCTGATATGAGTCAGAATTTCTATTCCTGAGAAGTCTGGTTGAACAACGTATGACATGAGTTTGCTAGCACTTGACCCTCAAGCGTGATCCACTTCTCCATTAAGCCTTAGCTCTGTGTCACTGTCTCACGCCCCAAAGATTGTATGTGGTCTAGCAGTCCATCCTTGCCGGTATATAACAATAGTGTTATCAAGATGTTATACCTTACTGGTAAGATGTAACAATTCTAAAGTTGCATGCACATAATAAAATAGCCTCAAAATGTGTAAATAAATGGAATGGAAAAATTGACAAACTCACAGTCATAGAAGAAAGTTTTAACTTCCTTAGTATTTGAGACCTAGGTAGACCACAGTTAGATATAGAAAATATGAATAGCAAAATAAAAAATCTTGATTTATCGGGCAAGGTTAGAACCCTGGACTGACAACTAGAAAATACACATTCTTGTGCATTACAAGGCAATAAGTTAGAGGTGACAAAATTAAAGATAAATATGCTTTAACCTAGAGATTCCGCTTGCATAGAGATACTTTTTGATATGGGAAAGAAGATATTTACAAAGATGTTAATTGTAAAATTATTTGTAATGGCCAAAAGTAAAGAATAAGTGAAATTTTCATGAGTAGAATGCCAGATAAATGATTTTTTATATTCATGCAAAAATACGAAATGTTAAAATTATTGAACTAGAGTTATATGACTCAAAATAGGTTGGTCTCATAATCTTAAGTGATGATCTAGTTGTAGAATAATATATGAAACATATTTATGCTAAGGTTAAAAAGATAAAAAATATGAATGTATATAAATAGAAGTTACAGGAACATGCTAGAGTTTATAAACAATAATATTAGGATTTTATTTCTAGAGGCAGGATAAATGGAGAGCACAGGCTTTACAAAGGTCCTTGTGTTTAAAATATTTTATTTCTGTTTTAAAAATATCTTGAATTTCATTAGGTATAATTTCAGAATGACAAATTTGAATGAAACCACAAAGATGCAAATATGCACATTAGTTATGTGAAAAAGTCTGTGTACCACTAGTACTCAGGTCACAGTGAGTCTTTGGACTCCAGTTTTCTTTCTGCCCTTTCATAGCTACTGTAGTTGAGGTCATCTTTAAAGACTCATTTCAGATGCTCTTTTTCTCTGTGAAAGCTTCTCTGATCTACTCCAACCCCAATCAAAATGAACCTTCCTAAATATTCCCTGTGTTAGTTCATTCTCACATTGCTATAAAGATACTACCTGAGACTGAGTAATTTATAAAGAAAAGAGGTTTAATTAAATCACGGTTCTGCATGGCTTTGAAGGCCTCAGGAAACTTACAATCGTGGCAGAAGGAGAAAAGGCACATCTTACATGGCAACAGGCTAGAGAGAGCAAGCAAAAATGGAAAACTGCCTTATAAACCATCAGTCTCTTGAGAACTCACTATCCCTAGAACAGCGTGGCGGGGAAAACACCCCTGTGATCCAATCACCTCCCACCAGGCCCTTCCCTTGACATGTGGGGATTATGGGGATTACAATTTGAGATGAGATTTGGGTGGGGATGTAGAGCCAAGCTATATCATCCCCCACTCTTTGCTTGTTCCTCTACTATGGCCCTTATGTCATGAGTAACTGGACCCGTGTCACTTTCTATCATCAGATTGAGAGTTTCTTGAGGATAAACTCTGTGTGCCTTTGTCATCTCTGGCTATCAGCACCTTCAGAATTGATTAGATTCTGAAAATAGGATTAACAAATGATATTGACAATGACAATTCAAATAATCTTGGAGCCCAAAAATTACTCATTGGTGATAGCCAAAAGGACGTATGCAAACATGTCATTTGCCAGTTGGAAAAGATAGGTCAAAATGTCTAAAATATTGTGATTTATAAGTGATATTTGCAAGAGAGTCCTGATCAGTTCTGTCACGTGAGTCATGAAGAATGCCATTTTTGTTTAATACATCAGGCCATATTAGCAATTCTAGAAGACCATGCTGAGATTATAGGGGTGGCATTTTCAATTTTAGAATTTAAAAGGATAAACTTTGGATTATTGAGAATACAAAAGAATCATACTCTAAGTGGGATTGTTTTTCATTTAAAACTTTGACACTTATTTCTTAAGGTCACTGGTTGATAGATTTCTGTTCCCTACATTTTAAAGATGAGAATACAGGTGAGGCATAAGAGTGAGGACTCCAAATCTAAATTCCAGACCTTTTGCTCAGTGCTCTGTCCATAAGTATTTTGCCCTGGCATTCTCCAGTTCCCCAGTCTCAGAGTGTGACTTATTCTTCTTTTTTCTAAGCCAGTTTAATAGAACATTATTAACACCTAAGATAGTCACTGGAAATCACCAAATAACAAGGACTGGTAATTGTGCCTTAAAATGATCTTTATTAAGTGTAAATTGACACACTGCTCAAGGATCCAGTTGTAAACATTACCCAATTTTACATTGCAATTGAAAGGGGCTTCTTCATTGGCTGTGGTTGGGTTGCATATAGTGTAATAAATACTTTCTGATGGTTTGTTTCTCTGTTTCAGGAAATGTAATGATAAACATACAACAGAGCTAGGAGTTGGTCTGCAATTCATTGGCACTATAGATTATTTAATAGAAACATGGAGATTTAGAATGTGCTGATTTGCAGAGTGGAGGAGACCTCTTATTTAAATTTTGTGATATGAATATTTTTAAAATATTGATTTGGTTGTCACTATGGGCTATAGAAATCATTTGGTTCTTTAATTCATTAACAAAAGGCTTTGTATGTAGTGTCCCTGGGATAGTGTGGAGGAAGATAAGCTTGTTGTTGCATATCAATAACACAAAGTGATGCACTAGGAGAAATCCTGCTGGCTTCATTTGCAGGGGAAATGAAGAGGAGGAATACTGTTGTTTTAGAAAAATGAATTCGGTATCTTTTTTTCTGGCACCCACTCAAAAAGAGAAAAAAAACACTGTAAGCAAACTGTGAAACTTGGGTAGGAGTGTTTTAGTTGTTGTATTAGCGATTTAAAGAAAACAATGAACGGGAATCAAGTGTAAAGATAAACAACATCAGGAAAGGAATTCTTCAGTATGTTTCCTAAAAAGGTTTTTGTAGAGGCTAATTTACAATTCATTGATTTGAGGAGGTATGCTGTATGTGTCTTACTTTGTTTTATTCTTACATTTACTCGGTTAACCAATAACAGATGAATATTAGCTCTTTTGTGCTTGTTGAATTAATATTTTCCTTTATTTTCTTTCCAAACCCCTATTGGTCATCTTTAGTGTTAATTCCTTTCCCCCAAATGCACAAACATGGAAAAATATAGCTTATTACTGAGGATTCTCTAGGGAAATGGAACAATTAGAGGTCCAAATCTAAATCTGTCTTTCTATTGACAGACTAAAGAATCGGCTCATGTGGCTGACCTGTCTGAAATTCATAGGGCAGGCATACTAGCTGGAAACTCAGGCAGAATTTCTGTGTTGCAGACTTGAGGCAGAATTTTTTCTCTGGGAAACTCATCTTTGCTTTTAAGGCCTTTAACTGATTAGGTGAGACCCACCCATATCATAAAGGGTAACCTGCTTTAAAGTCAATTGGTTGTAGATGTTAACACATACCTTTCAAGTAACATCTAGACACATTTGGCCAAACAACTAGGCACCATAACTTAACAAGTTAACACATTAAATTACCCATCGCATGGGGTGTGTGTGTGTGTTTCTTTTCAGTATAAAGGGTATTAAGACCACATTTAAGTTATTAGAAAACTAGGAAAGAGAAGGAATCATATATCTATTACTCTACCAGATTCTGTTTTATTTTCTTCCAGTGTTTTTAATAAAAGCGTTTCTTTTAAAATATCTTGAACATATTTGCTATATGTTACAGATATGAAAGCTTTTGTGTCTTGCTCATATTTGTTCCAGTTGTTAGAGAAAAAACACTATCATGGGAACTTGGTGCTCTTGATGCTTGTCCATTCTCTGCCTAATTTCATTCTCTGTCAATTTTCTCACTAATTTCATGAGTTGAGAAAGAAAGAAGGTCCTTCCGAACTGTGGTTTCCTTCTCTATTTATGAAGAGTTTGGGTTTGGTAATCTCAAGTGACCTTCTGAGCTTAAATATTTTATTAACCTAGGATGTCCTCAAGTGTGTTATGTGCACCCCTCTATGACTATATGCCAGAAGATTGGAGGTGGTATGAGGATGATCAATGTTTGATTTAGCAATTTAATATTGTGTATATTTGAAAAAGAATTAAGGCACCAAATCATGATTTTTCTCTGGTAATTGCTTAAGACAAGGTGAAAACTAACAAAGGGAATTACTTTAAAGAAAAATATTGGGAAAATACATATTTTTCAATTACATAGAAAAACATTAATGGCCAAAGTTTGGGATGTATACTGTAATAACCTGTGAATCTGATTCAATATGCTCTCACTCTACCCTTCAAGAAACCCATAAAGACCACGTTCTCTTAGCAGACAGCAGTGTAGACAGGTCATTGCTCAGTTAATACTTTGCCCAACCTGTATTGTGCTAAGTACTGTGCCAGGTGCAAGAATCTTTGGGTAAATGAGATGTGGATTTGGCCCTTGCTTACTTAGTCTAGTGGGGCATCAGAAGCGTAAATGATTAATTACAACCCAGTACTTTATCTACAGTAAGAAAAGTATGTTCTCCTGTCAGGCCGGGGATAACAGAGGAGAGAAACTAGCCTTACTCGGGACGTCCAAAAAAACCTCACTGAAGTCATTCTTGATCTGGCCAACAAATTGGCAACAGGCATTCAGGTGCAGGGAATAGGATGTCTGAGAGTTTCAGCAGACTCATAGGTATTTGTGGCTACATTTTTTTTTTTTAAAGGAAGTGCCTGTGGAAGATGCTGTTGTAAAACTTTTTACCTGGTCTTGAGTGGCAAGCGCACACCAATTTTTCAGTATTCACAGGTTTGATTCTGGAATATTTGCCATCTCTGAGTTTTTCTGTTACCTAACTTGGAGCTTCTATTTCTTTATTCCTGAATGAGTCTCAAGCAAAAGTCTGAATATTCTGTAAACATTCTTTTTCAGTATGGCTTCTTTTTTTTTTTTTTTAAGAAAGAGAAAAGGAAAATGGTTTTCAGTGATCTTGGATGAGGGAAACTTTGTATCCTTAATTAAATGCCTGCGTTTGGTTTTGTGTTTGCTAGGAGCCTAGTGTAAAGCAAACTGATGTGGCCTTCTGTTCTCTTCCAGGCACCAAGTGCTTTCTGGGCTCAGTTCCCAATGAGTCTGTGTAATGCATTCCTTCTGTCCCATCCCATGTTGCAGATCTGTGGAGGCTGACATCATCATCTTGAATAATAAAGCTATTCCCAAATGTAACAAGTTCAAGTGCCTAAATGGAGGAATGGCGGTTAGGGAGATGTAGCGGGGCTTTCCAATGAGTTCATCATTGCAATGGTGGTTTGCCTGCTATTAAAAAAATCTTCTTCTAGATATGTCTCATTGTAATTAAGGGAGATTAAACATTTAAATTTATTTTATAGGGCTAATTTATTGCTCCACGCCATCTGCCCAGCAAGCAGATCTGTTCATCTGTTCTCTTGACAGGCAGTGAGATTCAAGTTTGCCTTCCCTCTCAGTGGGCCCCTTTCTAGACCTTGGAAGCTGATGGGAATCCTATGGACAAAGTTGGGGTGGGCTGCCAGGAAAAATTGTTGGATTCAGTGTTGTCTCTGGTTGAGAGCAGAATAATGGCCTTCATTCCACATCAGGGCTGGGATTCACAGAAACCTCACCCCATTCCACCTCTTCATTTGATGCTAAGTGCTACTCAACATTGTCCAGTTCTCAGCTTAAATGTTAATTGGTCCAGGAGCCTTGCCTGACCACCTAAGGCTTGGTTTAGTCCCCTTATTCTATTCTCCGTTAGTACCGTGTTCTTTCCTTCTCATCACATGTGGTTCTCTCACTGCACTGCAAGCTGTGTGAAGGCAGGAATGATGGCGTTTGTTTGGAGCTTGCTTTGTGCGGAGAATTGTTCTAAATGTTTTATGTGTGCTCCATGGAGAGAGGTATATGACAGAGGTTAAGGGTCCTGGTTTTGGAGCTTGACTACTCACGTAAGCTCTGTGGAGTAACCGAAGGTAGTACTTGGGCTCTGATGGGCTGGGAACAGATAGTGAAAGATAGGACACCAGACCCAAGAGCTTATACTTTGTTCTGTATGCAGTTCTTTGCAGTGGGAACAGTCTTAGCACAGTCTCTCACTAGCTGTGTAACTCAGGAAATTTCATCTCACTTGCCAGGCAGGTAACCACAGATTAATCAAGACACTAGTGGAAGCTTGATACATGTTAACTATCTTTCATCTGTTCAAAAATGTGCATTTTTTAAACCTTTTAACATTTCTGAAATTGGGAGGCATCTTATAGTTGCTTGCATAATATGATTTCATTGCCAGTGTATTTTTCCCCCTAAGGAAAATGTAAAATAATGATGTGTCGGGCTCATCAAGATTCATTGAAGTATGGTATCTCTTTCTCTTTCCTCCACTTTGGACAAAGACTATGGGGTCTAGAGGAAGAAGTAGATACCCTAATTCAGGAGTTCTAATGACCTATTCATAAATGCTTATGCAGTGTTTAGAATTGCCTGGGCTTCTTTTTTTTATTTTTGGAGTCTCACTCTTGTCACCCAGGCTGGAGTGCAATGGTCCAATCTCTGTGTACGGCAACCTCTGCCTGCCAGGCCCAAGTGATTCTCCTGCCTCAGGCTCCATAGTTGCTGGGATTACAGGTGCCTGCCACTACACCTGGCTAATTTTTGTATTTTTAGTAGAGATGAGGTTTCACCATGTTAGCCAGGTTGGTCTCAACTTCCTGACCTCAGGTAATCTACCTGCCTCAGCCTCCCAAAGTGTTGGGATTACAGGTGTGAGCCACTGAACCTGGCCTGGGCTTTTTGTTTTGAGATATATATATATATATATATATACACACACACACACACATACATACATACATACATAGACACACACACATATACATATATGTGTGTATATGTTTATACATGTATATCTATACATGCGCACACACACACATACACACATTTATATAGTTTTGGGCCTTATCCAAGTTCTACCGACTTGTTATTGGCCTGGGCATCTGCATTTTGTCAGTTTCCCTGGAGAGTTCCGTTGCAGCTCCCATGAAACAATTTGAAAACCAGTGCCCTCATTCGTCCGCTGTTGGCTTTACCTTCCAGTCACTACTTTGCTTTTTTTCTATTTAGTTTCTTCTTCTCTTCTTTATGTGTCGAAGCACCCAGCACAATGCCTGGCACATAGAATGTTCTCAAAAAAAAAAAAAAAAAAAAAAAAACTAATGTGTTTCCTCATCCTTTCACCTTAATGTTTCCAAAATTCTAGGGAGGCACAGTTGAAGGATGTGCTGAAGAGATAGTGGTGTTGTGAGATGAGAGCTACCAGCTGAACTTTCTGTGAGTTGTTAGCAGGTAATGAAGGTAGAGAAGGAGGCAGGAAGCCAGACATATCTGGTTGCATAGTTTTTGGTGTTCTTCCCTGGGGCCTTTATAATGTCTTTCAAGTACTTTAGTTTCGTTTGATTTTCAAGGAAAGTGACCTGGGCTGAAATACCTGGAGCAACTCTGTACCCTCTTCGGCTTTCAGTCCTTACAAATATAAACATCTTGTGCTTGGAAAACCCAGACTGTAAGAAGCCCTTCTGACTGGCTGGTTCCTGATCATAGGTAATTGTGACTCTTACCTCTGAAGCCCTAGAGACACCTCTCGTGTGCTCTCCCCACTTCCCAAGCTACTGCTTCCATTTGGCCCTATTACGCATCCTTCAGTCCTTCAGCACCTTTTTCTGAAGATTTTTGTGGAAGATTATTTCCCTTTACCAAGCCCTTGGAACCTTGTAGAGCTATTGTTTTGCACTTAAACGATTGCAATTTATTGTGAAAGTAAAATACAACTCATGTTTGTGCCACCACATGCCTAACGCATAAGTGATGATATTTAGTTGAATATATGACCAGGAAAAGGTACAAATGAGTATTGCCATTTGGAGGAGAGCTGATGGACTCACCTAGCCATGGAGAGTTTCAGTTTTTTGTGGGGGATGGGTAGGGTAGGTTGGGAACAGATACTGAAAGACAGGGCACCAGACCCAAGAACGTATACTTTGTTCTGTAGGCAGAGAGGGCCAAAAGATTTTTCTTATCAGGAGGATGGTGGGTTAAAAATGATAACTGGGTAAGATTCATTTAGCATCAGTGATTGGCATAGGGAAATGCTGGGGGTAAAGCAGTGAAAGATGAATGTAAAGACTGTTGTAGAAATGTATGCTTGCCTAAGATTTTAAATGCTGTCAGAAGGAATGGAGAGTGAGGAATGAATGCAGAAATATGTTCTGAAGGAAGACTATTGCTGTAGGACAGGGTGTCTAATCTTTTGGCTTCCCTGGGTCACATTGGAAGAAGAAGAGTTGTCTTGGGCCACACATACAATACGCTAATGTTAATGATAGCCGGGGGAAGAAAAAACAATCACAAAATCTCACAATGTTTTAAGAAAGTTTATGAATTTGTGTTGTGCCACATTCAAAGTTGTTCTTGACCACATATGGGCCACAGATTGGACAAGCTTGCTGCAGGATGTGGACTCAGGATTCCTAAGGTTTCACTGTATACTGAAGTAGGGAAAGAGAAGCTGGCTTTAAAAGATGTGTTTTTGTTTGATCACATTAGGCTTTGAAATGAAGGTAGCTCTTCTACAGGGAAATACTAGGCAACAATTAGAGACTCAGAATGAGTGACCAGTAGATGGATCAGTTATTGAGATAAGAGATTTGGAAGTTGTACACAAAGAGGTTTAATTGGCATCTTGAGTGTGGGAAGTGAGTTTAGGACTGAGAGGCGGGAGGGGCAAGTCAGCAAGTCCGCAGGACCCTGGGCATGGAACAGACCTTTCAAGGGTCCATTTCCTCCAATCCTCTTAGAATTTTTCTTTGCATAGGGGACTAGGCCTTCAAAGATAACCACTTTTCCTTCATTCTTAGGCTGTTTAATTCTTCTTTTTTCTCTTTTTCCTTTTTTTAAATCCTCCCATCCTTTCTCCTTCCTTCTTTTCTTCCTTCCCTCTTTCCTTCATTTCTTCCATTCCCTCTTTGATGTCTTATGTTGGCTTCCTTTGTACTACTGTAGTGCAAAGATTCCTGGGTATTTAGCTTGGATAACCTTGAATATAAGATGATAGTGTAGGTAGAAAGGAAAATATAGACAACCTTGCAAAATCCGTGCCCTGTTTTTTATATTACATACACAAGACTATTTTGTCCCTCAAGGGCGAATCATTCCTCATAATAGAAATAAAATGCATTTAGTTAAATGGCACTTACAGGCAGTTTATCATTACCTGAATGTGTATATGTTTGGAAATTAACT
This sequence comes from Cebus imitator, assembly GCF_001604975.1. Lineage (NCBI taxonomy): Eukaryota > Metazoa > Chordata > Mammalia > Primates > Cebidae > Cebus > Cebus imitator. The sequence goes on along the minus strand of NW_016107383.1, from coordinate 4,628,188 downwards.
TTCACTTGGATCTAGTTATATGTAATCTCATAAAAGTGATAGTCATAAAATTGCCTTTCCTTGTTCTTTAGTTTCTTAGTTCTGGGAGACTTAGAAAGCTTCTCACATTCCTATACAACAATGTTGAGAATTGAAATTGGAGTGCTCTCCCCCTCTCCAAATGCCCTTAGAACCACATTTCCTTAGAAACTGGACTTTAAAAGGGATATCTAAGATTATACTATTTTTAGTACAATAGTTTAAATAGTCACATTTGTTGCAAATATTGTGATCTTGTGGATATTTTAAATTATATATAAAACATTTAATCAAATTTATTTTATTTTCAAAACCAAATACTATTTGGAAAATTGTTGGAAATAGATGTATCTATTTTTTCCCTGAGAATAGGAGGATCTAATTATCTTCACAGATCTCAAAGAAAGAGTATCTTTTTGGTACTCTTATCTTGTTATTTGGTTTTCTTATCCTGCTACTGTCTGGAAGTCCCTGAAACTTACTTATTCTCTATGCAGCCAGGGTGGCCTATTTCTCACTGATGTAATAGTTTTTTCATCCTTGCATGGGGAAAAATGGACTGCTCTTTTCAAAGGACATATGCCTACCCTCTAGGATTGCTTGCTCATCTCACCCTTCTTTGGTTTATCCTCACTAAGATGTCTGGCACAGTCCTTTCCAAGAATCAAAATACTGCTGATCACCATAGCTTGCGCCTGTAATCCCAGCTACTCAGGTGACTATTTGGGAGAATCACTTAAGGCCTGAATTTCAAGACGAGCCTGGGTAACGTAGTGAGACTCCATATCAAAAAAAAAATTTAAAAATAAATAATCAAAATACTCAAAGTCAACATGAGTTAACACATTGCTTGCCTTGATCAATTTGTACATTTGTGCATTTCGTTCATCAGTTACAGAAATAAGTATGTATATGTACTTGATCATGGGTAAATTATAAAATATATGTTTTTTAACATTTGGAATTTGTCTATAAGGAATTTATAATCCAGTTACATGATGAGTAATAGCTTAAACAGCAAACTGTTAGTGAAAGGCCAAATTCTGCCTCTTCCCTCTGTCTATTTTAGAAATAAAGTTTTGTTGGAATACAGCCACTCACAGCCACTTACCTACTTGTCTATAATTATTTTCATGCTACAATTTAAATGCACATTTAAATAATTTTGGCAGAGATTGTATATCCCACATCCTAAAATGTTTACTGTTAGGTTTTTTTATAGACAAGAGTTTTCTTGATTCTTAGCTTCAAAGCATTGATGTTTCAGTCAGCTGATACCCAATTACTTGCCCAAGTTATTGTGGATAGGCAGTTTCAGATTAACTACACATTTATATAAAATATCTTATGCCTACTTGAAGAAGGGTAAGGCTTAGAGCCAAAAAGACGTGGATTAAAATCTCCACTCTTCTCCTTTATTCTTGTATGACTTTGGACAGTGGCTTAAACTCAGAGCCCCAGTTGCCTCATCAGAAAAGCGGGCTTACTAGCTGTCTGCTCCCTGGGTCATAAAGATTTGATGAAATAACACACATATAGTACTTAAACATACCACTATGTGGTAGTTTTTCTTGGTTGGCTTCATCCTCTGGGAAAGACAGGCCCTTGTAGCTCCAGGTTTACATAATTCTGCCAGTGAGATTTAATAAAATCTTGTTCATTCTCCCAGCATCATTTCAACTTCTGAAAAAGGATCCTGATTTACCCTGCTCAGGTCACATGTCCACCTCTGGGCCAGTCACTGCCCCACCAGGCTCCTATGGCCTGACAGAAGGGTGTGTCCCATCAGAAAGGAATGAAGACAAAAAAATGTCACTTCACAGCAGTGTATTTACCTTTGTTTGATCTTCTCATTTGGCTCCTACCCAATTTTTGCACATATTCCAGCTTGAGATAAAAATTTTCAAGGGCTAAGGCCTAGATCATGTGTGGCATTTTTATATGGCCAATTGCAATGGTGCAGGTTTAAGGAGCAGAAAGGCCTTTTTATGTAGCATCAATAGTGGCAACAGCAGCAGTTTATCTAGTGCCTGTGGTATGTTTAGAATTCTGTGAAAGACTCAGTCTCTGAGATTCTTAACTTTCCATCAACCTTGACAAACAGTAGGGATGATTTTCACATAGCTGAATGCCCCTGTATATATACACACCCAGGGTTATGCACAATTCACTGCATGCTGGTATATTAGATTTTTCTTCCACAAAAAGCATATGGGAATGCAAGTGAGACTGACAATATTATAGATGACCTTGAAGCTACTGGGGGAAAAAGCAATCATAAAGTGCTAGGCTACTTTAGCACTTTACTATAATTAAAAAATTACTAATGATATACCTCATCACTGATCATAATACTCTGGGGACCTGTGTCATGGTAATTGAGAGCCACTACCCTGGAAGAACTTGGAGTCACCTTGGGATTATTAAAAAGACTTATAAAATGAGTGACAATACATGGTTGAGTCCCTATGAAATAGAACTGGCATCTGGAACAGTCGGAAGTGTGAGATTCTCATAGATAAAGGATTAATTTGTTTCTGGGCCTGTATTAGTTTTAAGTCTCTTGTATAAGAAATAGAGACTCCTGCCATTAACATAAGCAAAGAACAACTTATTTTAAGGATGGAGTGGTATCTTATAGTATTCCATCGTTTAAAATAATATCTTGTACATATTAATTGTGTAGTATTTATTGAGTATATGCATCACCTCAACCAGAAAGTCATCAGAAACCCAGAAATTATTCTGTCTCCAGGCTTTTTCTCTGCTTATATGTGCATATATTTCTTTTCCCTTTTCTTCCCTGGGGCTGGCTTCTCTGTTTCCCAGTCCACCTGATGGCACATGGCCACCTATGGCTCCTGAGTTTATACTATCCAGTTTTAGTTGCATAATGAGGCTGACTTGAATTCCTCATGCCCAACTCTAAATTCTGAAGGAGAGGGAATATGATGGCCTGATGAGAGTTAGTGGCCCACCTTTGGGAAATCACTGGTGACACAAACATGGTGACCAGCAGCTCTTCCCCAGGGCCCTATGGCTCTGGGGTGAGGGTATGGACAGCATTCTCAAATGCAAATAAATTAATTTCAGACTAGGAAGAAACTCCCAAGAGTGTCCACTATGAGCCCAATCTGACAGATATCATAAAAAGTACTAAAGCCAACTCTCCATGCAGCAAGGCAGGATTATCTGGGGATCGGTGGCTGAAGTTGGAGTCAAAATGGTTCTGTCTCCTGATCTTGGGTGGAAGTCAGCCATACTCTTCTACGGTTATTATCACTCATGTTCTGTGCCAGCCAAGAGAACTTAGAATTGTCTTTTGAGAAAGTGTCAATTTGAGGCTTCCTAATTTTAATGTTAGCAGCTACTTGGTGCTGAATAATAATGGAATTCTATTCCTGGACTTCGTGATTCCATCTCTGAGCAAATGCAAAGCAGATCTTGGCAGGTATATCTATATATGATCAGCAATGCCAAGGCACTTCTTGCTGCTAAAGCAATGCAGCAGATGTGAGTGACATTTTTAGGCTGTTAGTGCTGAATGTAATAATGTTTTAATGTGAAATGTATCATGCATTACTCTTGAGAGATGGCTTGAATTGCCAGAAAGGGTCAATAGGTTTATATCCTAGTTAGGTAATTAGCTGCCTCTGAAATATCAGGCAAATTTCCTAACCTTTCTGAGTTTTGGTTTTGTTACTTGCAACATGGAGGTAATGATATTTTGGGAGAAAAAAAGATAATGCAAATAGATGCCTTATATATTATACACAGAAATAAATTCCAGGGGAGGCAGAGCAAGATGACTGAATAGACTTCCACCGATTATCCTTCCTGCAGGAACACCTAATTGAAAAACTCTCCACACAGAAAGCACCTTCATAGGAACCAAAAGTAAAGTGAGTGATGACAGTACTTCGTTTTGACTTTATACACTGAAAGAGGCACTGAAGTGGGCAGGAAAGACAGTCTTGAATTGCCTACACCACTTCTCTCTCATACCCCTGAGGTGGTCACATGGTGGGAAGAGAGAATCTGTGCTCTTTGGAGAGGGAGACCACAGTGGTTGCAGGACTTTCATTGGAACTCAGTGCTGTCCTGTCAGAGTGGAAAGCAATACCAGGCACAACTCAACCAGTGCTCACAGGAGAGTGTTTAAACCAGCCATAGTCAAGGGGAATTGCCCATCCCAGTGGTCAGAGCCTGAGTTCTGGCAAGCCCTGCCACTGTGAGCGAAAGGGCTCTGGGGTCCCAAATAAACTTGAAAGGCTGTCTAAGCCATAAGGAATACAGTTCTTGGGTAAGTCCTAGGGCTGTGCTGGGCTTGTAGTCAGTGGATTAGAGGGGCATGTGACCTAGGGAGACAACAGCTGAGGCAGCCAAGGGAGTGCTTGCATCACCCCTCCCCTAAGCCAGGCAGCACAGCTTGCAGCTCCTGGAGAGATTCCTTACCTCTGTTTGAGGAGAGAAAAGGAAATAGCAAAGGGGACTTTGTCTTACAACTTGGATACCAGCTCAGCCACAATAGGGTAGGGCACCAGGCAGATTCCTCAAGCCCCTGTTCCAGGCCCCAAAATCATGTACATTTTTGGATATACCCTGAGGAAGAAGGGAACCTGCAAACCTGCCGCCTTGAAGGGAAGGACCCAGTTCTGGCAGGACTTATGACCTGCTGATTATTCAGGGCAGGGCCCAGGAGGCTTCAGGTATGAAAACACATTCTCAGCTGTGGTTATTACAGGAAAGGACTCCTTCTTGAGAAAAAGAGAGGGAAGAGTAAAGGTGACTTTGTCTTGCTGCTTAGGTACCAGCTTGGCCACAGTGGGATAGAGTACCAAGTAGGTTCTTGGGGTCCTTGATTGCTCTTGGATGGCATTTCTGGACCTCCCCTGGGCCAGAAGGACCTTTTGAGTCCCAGGCCTGGCAGCATTTACCCCAAGTTCACTGAGGAGATGTTGGGTCTTGAGTAAACATACTGCCCTCTGGTAGCTGGGCAATATTTGCACAGGCCTATGGTGGTGGTAGCCATAAGGTGAGATTCCTCTGATTGTAGAAAGGGGAGGGAAGAATGGGAAGGACATTGTCTTGTGGCATGGGTGCCAGCTCAGCTGCAGTAGAATAGAACACCAGGTAGAGTCCTAAGATTTTTTTATTTCAGGCTCTGGATAACATCTTTGGACCTATCTGAGACGGAGGAAACCTTGTCACCCTGATGGGAGAAGAATACAAATCTGGCTGGCTTCACCACCTGCTGACTATAAAGCTCTACGGCCTTGAGCAAACATAGCTGGTAGCCAGGCTCTAGTTGTCATGGGCCTTGGGCAAGACCCATTGTTGGCTTCAAGTCTGATCCAGTGCAGTCCCAATGGTGATAACCACAGGGGTGTTTGTGTTACCCCTCGCTCAGCTCCAGGCTTCTCAACAGAGAGAGAGAGAGAGAGAGAGAGAGAGAGAGAGAGGGAGAGACAGACAGACTCACTCTCTGTTTGGGAGAAAGTAAGGGAAGAGAATAAGAGTCTTTACCTGGTAATCCAGGGAATTCTTCTGGATTTTACTCAAGACCACCAAGGTGGTACCTCTACAACAAACACAGCATTACTGCCTGTGGGTTGTTCCCTAATGCAGATATGAGTGCAATGATCCAAAACTTAGATCACAACACCTAAGTCCCACCTGTTACCTGGAAATTGTTTCCGAGAAAGATGAGTACAAACAAACTGAGACTGTGAAGACTACAAAAGACCCAACTCTCCAATGCCCAGATATTAACAAGCATCAACGTAATCCAGGAAAACATTACCTCAGCAAAAGAACCAAAGAAGGATCCAGGAACCAATCCTGGAGAAACAGAGAGTCCAGGTAACTAAACAGACATGAGACCTTTCAGACAGAGAATTCAAAATAGCTGTGTTGAGGAAGCTCAATAAAATACAGAATAGCACAGAAAAGGAATACAGAACTCTATTAGATAAATTTAACAAACAAATTTAAATAATTAAAAAGAACCAAGAAGGATTTTGGAGTTGAAAAATGCAATTGACTTACTAAAGAATGCATCAGTGTGCTTTAACAGCAGAACTGATAAAGAAGAAAGAATTAGTGAGCCTGCAAACAGGCTATTTGAAAATGTACAATCAGCAGATACAAAAAATAAAATAAAATACATCTATAAGATCTAGAAAATAGCCTCTAAGGGGCAAATATAAGGGTTATTTGACTTAAAGAGAATGTAGAGAGAGAGGGGGATAGAAAGATTATTCAAAGGGATAACAGAGAACTAGCCAAACCTAGAGAAAGATATCAATATTCAAATACAAGAAGGTTATAGAACACCAAACAGATTGAACCCAAAGACTACCTCAAGACTTAATAATTACACTCCCGAAGGTCAAGGATACAGAAAAGAGCCTAAAAGTACCAAGAGAAAAGAAACTAATATATGAAGGGGCTCCAACATATCTGAAAACAGACTTTTCAGAGGAAAGCTTACAGGCCAGGAAAGAGTGACATGACATATTTAAGTGCTGAAGGAGAAAAACTTGTATCCTAGAATAGTATATCCAGCAAAAATATCCTTCCAACATGAAGGCAAAATAGAGACTTTCCCAGACCAACAACTGTTGAGGGATTTCAGCAAACCAGACCTCTCCTGCAAGAAATATTAAGGGACGCTCTTGAATCTGAGAGAAAAGGAGCAATAAGAAATCATCTGAAGATGCAAAACTCACTGTAAATAGTAAGTACACAGAAAAGCACAGAATATTATAACACTGTAATTGTGGTGTGTAACCTCATATCTTGAGTAGAATGAAAGATGAACCAATCAAAAATGACTACAACTTTTCAATACGTAGACAGTAAGTACAATAAGATAGAAATAACAAAAAGTTAAAAAAGGGGGGGAGTTGGGGTGGGGAGTAACAAAGTTAAAGTATAGAGTTTTTATTAGTTTTGTCTTTGCTTGTTTGTTTGTGCAGTGAGTCTTGTCATCAACTTAAAACCATGGGCAGCATTGTTTGCAAGCCTCATGATAACTTCAAGTAGAAAAGCATACAGCACACATCAGGAGGTACCTAAAGTCTGGGCCTCCATATCCGTGTGTGTGTGTATGTATGTGTCTGTGTGTGTGTGTGTGTGTGTGTGTGAGTGAGTCTACATAGTTCAATCTGATAATAAAGTGAAAGGAACATTGTAATATAATGCCAGGTATTTTAAAATATATTATAGAGGTAACTAAAAATAGTAAATAATATCTATAAAATCAGCTAGGGAGAAAGGCAAGGAAACCATTTTAAAGATTTTATCTTATATTGGGAGAGGAGGAAGGAAAGCTGTAGGGGAAAAGACTACAGATAGAGGACATGTGGGCAGAGAATGAGAGCATATTTGGTATCCTATTTTCATTTAATAGAAAACTAGCATGGTAATCAGGATAATCACTAGTGGAATGGAAAATGAAAAGTAGAACTTAGAAATTAACTTGGGTACAATAAGGGAGGCAGTGAACAATAACTTGATCAAGCCAGGAAGAATAAGAAAAAAGGAAACAACAAGGTAAAGGAAACAGAAAACAAGGAACAATAGAAAGAATATAATTAAGGACATCAGTTGCTTCAGCATTATGCGTTACCAGGTTTTCTTACTATCTATACAAGTTCAGTTAATAAAGCCCAGGACCATGAAGCACTTTTCAATCAAAGAGGTGAGAACGGTTTAAATTACAGGAATGTGCAAAGATCAAACTTATGGTAATTTAAAGTTAAAAGCGCTGAACAGGATAAATAGGGACATTACTTGATTATAATAGGCATCATATGAAATAAGATATGCTAGTCATAAGCATAAACGTATCAAATGAGTGAAAAATGTAAAGCAAAACATATTAATTCAAAAGGGAATGGATGTTATTAAAATTTAACTGGGATCTCCATATATATCTGTAAGTATCTCACAGATACAGGCAAAATATGTGCTATAATATACAAAATTGAATATATTTTACTTTGACTTCTGTGAAGAGTCTTTTAGAGGAGTCTTTAGAGTTTTTTTAGGTATAAGATCATATCAGCAAGCAGAGATTGTTTGACTTCCCCTTTTCCAATTTGGATGCCATTTATTTTTTTCTCATGCTTGATTGTTCTTTCTAGAACTTCTATTACTATGTTGAATATGAGTGGTGAAAGTGGGCTCTTTTTCTAGTTCTTAGCTACAAATAAAATAAAATGAAATAAAATATCTATGAATACATTTAACCAGGGAGGTGAACAATCTCTACAAGGAGAACTGCAAAACACTGATGAAAGAAATTATAAATGATACAAACAAATGAACAAATATCCCACACTCATGAACTGGAAGAGTCAATATTGTTAAACCAACCAGACTGCTCAAAGCAATCTACAAATTCAATGCAATCTCTATTAAACTACCAATGTCATTTTTTACAGAAATAGAAAAACAATCCTAGCATTCATATGGAACCGAAAAGAGGCCAAATAACCAAAACAATCCTAAGTGAAAGGAATAAAGCCCAAGGCATCATATTACCTTACTTCAAATTATACTGCAAGGCTATAGTAACAAAACAGCATAGTACTAGTATAAAAGTAGACACATATATCTATGGAACAGAGTAGAGAACCCAAAAATAGAGCTACATACCTACAACCAGCTGATGTTCAACAAAGTTAACAAAAACATACACTAGGGAAAGAATACCCTATTCAATAAATGATGCTGGAAAAATTGGATAGCCATATGCAGACTAAAACTGGACCCCTTTCACTGTATACAAAAATTAAGATGGATTCAATACTTAACTGTAGGTTGAGCATGGTAGTTCATACCTGTAATCCCAGTGCTTTGGGAGGACGAAGTAGGAGGATCACTTAAGCCCAGGAGTTTGAGACAAGCCTAGGCAACAGAGTGAGATCCTATCTCAAAAAAA
>NW_016107383.1:4611476-4619078 GCF_001604975.1 Cebus imitator | reverse complement strand
TGTAGTCCTAGCTACTTGGGAAGCTTCTTAACAGAAGATCCCTTGAGCCCAGGAATTCAAGGATGCAGTGCACTATAATTGCACCACTGCACTCCAGCCTGGGCTACAGAGTAAGCCCCTTTCTCTAGGGAAAATGACTTACCTATAACACCTGAAATTATAAAAATTATACAAGAAAACCTAGCAAAAACTCATCTAGATATAGCCTGGGTAAATAATTTGTTACTAAGATCCCAAAAGCAAATGCAACAAAAACAAAAGTAGACGTATGGGACTTAATTTAAGGAAAAGCTTCTGCACAGCAAATGAAATAATCAACAGAATGAAGAGACAACCTACAGAATGGGAGAAAATACTTGCAAAGTTTGCATATGACAAAGGACTAATATCCAGAGCTTGCAAGGAACTCAAACGACTCAAGAAGAGGAAACAACAAAACAAGAACCCAAATAACGCTACTAAAAAGTGGACAAAGCATTTTCCTAAATTAACTAATACAGGAACAGAAAACCAAATACATGTTCTCCTTTGTCAGTGGGAGCTAGATATTGAGTATATGTGGACACAAAGAAGGAAACAACAGACCCTGGGGCCTACTTGAGAGTGGAGGATGGGAGGAGTGTGAGGACTTAAAAACTGCCTATCAGATATTATGCTGATTACCTCAGTGACAAAAGTATCTGTACACCAAACCCCTGTGAAACACAATCTACTCATGGAACAAGCCTGTACATGTACCTCTGGAACTTAACATAAAATTTGGAAAGAAAAAATAAAGTGAGCAAAGGACATGAACAGGCACTTCTTAAAAGAAGACAAACAGCCAACAAACATACTAAAAAATACTCATCACCACTGATCATGAGAGAAATGCAAATTAAAACTACAATTAGTTGCTATCTTACACCCATAAGAATGGCTGTTACTCAAAAAGTCAACAACAGATGTTGATTAGGATGCAGAGAAAAGGGAACACTTATACGCTGTTGATGGGAATGTAAATTAGTACAATCTCTATGGAAAACAGTATGGAAATTTCTCAAAGAACTAAAAATGGAACTGTCATTTGATCCACTACCAGGTATCTACCCAAAGGAAAAGAGACCATTATATCAAAAAGATACCTGCACTCTTGTGTTTATTACAGTACTGTTCATCCTGAACAACACAGACCCTGACACGCATGTGTGCACGCACACACACACACATACACACTCATATACATACATACCATGGAATACTACTCAGCCATCAATAATGGAATTATGTCTTTTGCAGCAAGATGAATGGAACTGGAAGCCATAGTCTAAGTAACACAACTCAGAAACAAAGTCAAAATATACCACATGTTCTTACTTACAAATGGGAGCTAAATAATGTGTGTGCATTGATATCGAGAGTGGAATGATAGATATAGGGAACTTCAAGGGGTGAAAGGGCAGAAGGGTGATGAGGGATGAGAAATTACTCATTTAGTACAATGTACACTATTTTGGTAATGGTTATTCCAAAAGGCTAGACTTCACCACTATGTAGTATATCTATATAATAAAACTGCACTTGTATTCCTAAATCTATAAAAATAAATATCAGAGAATGCGGTCTCAAACCTTGTGACAATAAACTTGAAAGCATGAAGGAAATGTTTTGGGGGCAAATTATAAGTCATTTGTGGTGCTAGCCAGGATAAAATCCCACCAAGGGGATTTCTCCCCTGATCATGACTAAAAGTTCTGGAGAACATTTTAAAAAGCAACTAAGGACTCTGAAAAGTAAGTGAAACAGATTGGGAGGGAAGCAAAAACTTGAACTATTGGTATAGTGGTAAGTTCCTGGTTTTCTTTTTCTTCAACCTTGGCTGTGACATATGGATAGCCCTAGTTGCCGAATTGTGCAGTGGTTGTCTGTGGCCACAACTTCATGGAGAAACCCCCAATTTCTTGCCAGAGGACCAGGAAAGGGAACCCTTGCAAGCTGGAAAGTGTGGGGGAATCTCTCTGTTTTTTCTACCTCTTGTCTTTTTTATCTTTCTGCCTCATAGCAGGAGTGGACCTGCATGACACTGTATTGTGGTCACAGAGGCAGTGCAAGCACCTAAAACTTTGAAAGAAAACCATCTCTGAACAGAGAAATTAGGAAAAGGAGACCCCATGGTCTGCGGAGTGACTGGCGCCAGTGGAGGGTGGTAATCTCTATTATTTCTTCTGGTCTTTCTGCCCCAATTGCACAGAAATGCAGATAGCAGAATGTCAAAGTCTGAGAGAGACTCACCTTTTTGGGCAGAGGAAATAAGAAGACAGACTTCTGGTCCTGGTGGGTACAAGGTTCTAAACATTGGCCAAATCTCATAAATGCCTACACCAAAAAAGAATGAAATTTACTCGATATGAATTCAAAACTGGATAATTAGGAAAAAATGTACAAATATCAAGAAAATTCATTTAGGAAGATGAAAGTTTGCATAACCTAATTATCATTGAAGATATTAGAACATGAATAAGGTCTACATATTTAAGAAACATATGGACCAGATTGTTATGCAACTAAGTTATCTACATATCAGGAAGAAATTAATCCCCATGTTACTATTTCAGACAATGAAGGAAGACAGCCTAATGTTAATCACAAAACATGATGCAAGTATTATAAAGGCCAGTTGTGGTGGCTCACACCTGTAATCCCAGCTCTTTGGGAGAGTGAGACGGGTAGATCATCTGAGGTCAGGAGTTTGAGACCATCCTGGCCAACATGGTAAAACCCCATCTCTACTAAAAGAAAAAAAAAAGGAAAGAAAATTAGCTAGGCCCTTGTAATCCCAGATACTTGGGAAGCTGAAGCAGGAAGGAAAATCACTTGAACCCAGGAGGCGGAGGCTGCAGTGGGCCAAGATCTCGCCACTGCACTCCAGCCTGGGGAAAAAAACTGTAGGCCAAAATCATGTGATTAAAAATATCACGTAATCTAGCATTGTGTCCATTAATAAGATGCAGTGACTAAGTAGGCTTTATTCCAGGAATGGAAAGCTCATCCCGGTCAGTGTTAGGAAAACTGTCAATATAAGGCATTTTTCTAACTACTTAAAGAATAACGTCAAATAATGCCAAATTACCGTGCTCAAAATCCATTTTCTAAGCCTCAGAAGATATCCCTAATTAAACAGATTAACTCAAGGTTAATAGGAATAAGTGGGAATTTCAAAAATATAATAAAGGCTGCTAAAGAAAAACAACAAACAAACCCAGTAACTGATATTCTCTTAAGTGGCAAAACAAATCATTCACTTAAAATCAAGAACTAGCCAAGGATAGCTTCTATCACTATTATTATTCAGCATTACTTTAGAGATTGTAATGGAGAAAAGAAAGGAAATGTAGTTTGTATACATAGTAGGAAAAAATATAATTTTATTATCATTGCTGATGATAAAATTATATGCCTAGAAGACCTGAGATAGGCTGATGAAACAAAGTACTAGAATTAACAAAGGCTTGATCCATGGGAAATAAACAAAAATTAGTCGATTTTGTTCTCTAGTAACAAAATGATATAGAAATGGAAATAAGGAAACACATTGCATTACAGTTGGTGTCTGCACTTTACCTGTATGCTGTGGGGAGCTCCTGTGGGGCACTAAGCCTGAGAGAAATATGATCAGGTTTGCATTTTGAAAGAAAGCTTTGGCAGCTCTGAGGAGAATAGTTTGGAGGGTTGCTACTGGAAGCTCAGAGGCCAATTATGAGGCTCCTGCAGTGATCCAGGCAGAGATGATGTGGCCTCAAGCCAGTGACAAGGAGGATGAAGAGAAGGGAAGGATCAGAAATATCAAATTGAGAAAATAGAGGATTCATTATTAACTGATTGGAAAGGAGGGAATATATGAGCCTTCAACTGGCAGGTGATTACATGGTTTGGAGCTGAGAATGAAGGATGCGTTCTGAAAGACATTTGCATGTCTTCAGCGAGTTTGTTTGATATGCCTAATACAGTTACTGGGCCAGTGTTTCTTCTCATAGGAAAGTGACTCTCAAACGCCCGATGCGTGGAATGTTTTCCTTTTAGCCCTGCACATCAGCATACCTCTTCCTTTGTCTGTTCCATGTCTCAGAAGGCTGTGTCTATGGACTGTATGGAGGCTCCTTTCCCCTCTGGCTTCTGATTGCCTTGATCTTTTTTTTTTTTTTTTTTTTGATTGCCTTGATCTTGACTGAACATTTAAGCCCCTGCCATGCTGTCTCTTCTTGCAGCGATAGGTACTCTGCACTTTGTGATAACTGCTTCCTCACCTTGTCCCTTTCAGCCTAGGGGTATGAACAGCTCCCTGCTGGTACTCCATTTCACCTTATTCCTGCAAGCACCTTTCTAAATAGTCTTTTCATTAAATTCCTCCTAATTACTTCATTTGATGTGCTGTTTCCTGCTTGCTAAACTTGGTCAGTGAACTGACTGCATCAGAATCACCTCGGTGCCTATTAAAAATACAGATCTCTGGGCTTTGCCCCAGAGCTACCAAAGCAGAATTTGTAGAGGTGAAACCAAAGACTCTGCAATTATACAATAGCTCAGGTGATTCTGATCTGTAGAAAGGTTGGGGGGCTATTCCTGGTTTTCTTGGTGACTCTTTAGAGACCTCTTAATATCATGAGACAGATGGTTGAGGTTAAGGAGTGCTGCCATTTGCCATTATGTGACCTCCAGCATAATTATTTACCTGTCCAAACCTTGAGTTCCATAAATGTAAAGAGAGTTAATAGTTTCTATCTCATGTTGTTGTTCAGCAGCTTAAATGAGGTAATCCATGTAGAACAGCAGGATGCTAATAAGCTTCCAGTAAGTGTTATTTATTATCTATGGGTAGAATTCATTTAATCTTCACACTCAAATTTTGCCAGCTTTAGGAAAAATAAGACGTGGTGTATGTAATCAGTCTTGTGAAGGACACAGAGAAGTAAAACAATTAAAATATGATTAGATTATTTGGTATTTATAAACTTCTAATTTATGGACTTTCACTGATGTCAACAAAGCTGGGTGACATAACAGATGTACATCAGCTCTGTCCTCCATCTATGGGGTATGGTGAGCAGACCCATGTACAGTGTTACCTTGAACATAGAAGCAAATGAATTTCTGAACCTAACTTCATAGAGACAGATGCTTTCTTATGAGCTGCTTTAGGAGTCCAGAAGAGGTTGGGAAGAGCAGGGCAGGTTACAGTGTCATTTGTGAAATGTCAAAGACATTGCAAGCTTGTCTGTCCATTGGACAAGGAGGCAGGAGCAGTGTTTCAATCCCAGGGAATAGCATATGGGCATCCCTGGACTGTGAAAATGTGCAGTGACTGAGAATGGGTAGTTTGGTATGAGGAGAACACAATGTTATAAGCACCTGATGCACTTCTGAGCCATTCTTTCTTTAAACTAATATTTATTGAGCATCTCTGGTGCACCTGGCACTGCTCAGGGTGCTGGGGACTCGGCCAAGTACAAAATAGTGTCTGCTTTGATGGTACTTGCATTCTATAGGGGTTTGCGTCAATGAACAAAGATGTAAATGTCTAATGTAAAATGGTGATAATTGCTGTGGAAGTCTTATAAAGCAAGGTAAGAGGAAAAGGCGTGTGAGGCGGGGGCTAGGGGAATGATATATGGTCCCCAGAGAAGGCCTGGTTAACAAACTAACATTTAATCAGAGACCTGAAGGAAATACAGGAGGTAGCCAAGTAGCTATCTGGAGAAAAATCATTACAACAGAGGAAACACAAAGACTTTGAGGCAGAGCATGCTTGATGTGCTGTAGAAACAGTGAGGAGCCTACATGGCTTTAGCAGAAAGAAGAGAAGAGGAGAGGCATAGGAGACAAGATCAGAGAACTGGGTGGGGCTGTAGCGTATGCAAAGCCAGGGAGACCATTGTGAGCAGTTTTGCTTTTACTCTAAGTGAGGGAGCAAGGCATCTTTGAGTTTCAACATGATTTGATTTAACATTTACAGGTCACTCTGGCTGCTATGTTGAGGACACACTGTCCGGGGACAAGCAGGAAGCAGGGATCACACTTAAGAAGCTGTTAGAATTATCTACAGGAGAATGGTGGCCCAGCATGGCAGTGTAGGAGGTGGTCATATACTTGATACATTTTGAAGATACAGCAACATTTTTCAATGATGGATCCTGAGGAATAAGAAGCAGCTGACTCAAGGTTTTGGCCTGAGCAATTGGAAGATCAGTTTTAACTAAGAGATCTGCAGGAGGAGTAGGGTTGTTGTGTGATAGTGGGTATCAGGAACTCTCTCTGAGACATTTTTAGTTGGAGATGTTGAGCTGGTGGCTGAGTGAATGTCTGAAGTTCAAGGGAGAAGTCCAGGCTGCAGGTATATATTTGGCAGGCATTGGCATATGAATGGTATTTAAAGCCTGGAGACTGGGTGAGTTCTCTTAGGGAGAAGGAAGAGCAGAGCTGCAGGGACTGAATACTGCAGCATCCAATATTTAGAAATCAGGGAGATGAGAAGGAAACTGTAAGAAGTCAGAGAAGGAGCAACCAGGGTGGGAGGAGGGAAGGGAGGTGAGTCATGTTCTGGAAGCTAAAACAAGAAAGTGTTTTTAGAAGGATGGATGGTAGAATCAAATGTTCGTGCTTTGTTAGGTATGGTGACTGAGAATTGCCCATATGATTCAGCAATGTGGATTCATTGGCGACCATGAAGAGCTGTCTCAGTGAAGTAGTCAAGGGGAAAAAGCCTGATAGGAGTGGTTCAGTAGAGAGTGGACCTGGTGGCCTTGCAGAATAAGAACAACACTTTCCAATTTTTTTACTCTAAAGGGGGTGGGAGTAGAAAAATTTGGTAGGAGCCGGAGGGGTACTTGGGGTTAACGGTGTATTTTTTAAACACTGGAGATATAAAAAGATACTTATATGCTGATGGAATGATCTCATCAAGCAGGAGAAATTGAGGATGTGTGGGAAGAGAGTGAACATTTGCTGGACAGTTTGACTTAAAGGAGCATCCACAGTTATAAGAGAAAAGGCAAAGTAAGTGGGTTCAGGGACAAGACAGGTGAGTGGTAGAGATGGTGGTGGGAGGTTAGGAAGCCTTTTAGGATTGTTTCTCAGACATAATGAGTTTACATTCAGCAATGGGGATGGCGAATAGATTCTACAGAAGAAAGCATGAGTGACTGGAGTAGGGGCAGGTACTGGAGACCCCTGGAACACTAAAGTCCCCTTGGCTTACTGGCTCTGAAATGCAAGGGAGACCAGTCTACAGGGTTGTGGATTATTTTATGACCTCTTGCACTTGAGTAGCTGTAGGTTCTGAGTAGAGACAGCTGAGTTTATGGAAGATGGGGTTTTGTCAGGTGTAGATGTCTACAAAATGAAAAAGACATGCATGAGAGAGGAAAGTATTTTGTGTAAGAAGTGTAGCTGTGTTCCCAAAGCCCTGGGGTCAACTCTGATTGCATATGTGATTTACAGAGATAAGCATGATAGCAGTGAAAAGGGTGAGCACTACACACTGTTATGATAGATTATGGGAGCTGATTCATGACTGCTTCCATTTCAGCCACTCTGACATTTGTGCTTTCTTTCTTTTTTTTTTTTTTT